>NC_136418.1:125534372-126099372 GCF_052625555.1 Lactuca saligna | reverse complement strand
TCAGGTAAACCCCATCCATTTATCTCTCTCTCTCTCATCCCACCTCCTACATCACATCGCCTCCAAAGACAACCCTCGCTCGTGTTCTTCCTCATCGTCGTTATGTTTTGTCGCCGTTGATCTAACAATAGGAATCGATTCCTCGCATGGATCTTATGAGTATCATCAGGAAATGCTTAATAATCTCCAAAATGCCATGGATAATGCCGGTATTCTCTGTGCAGTTATGCTCGATACCAAAGTAAGTCGTCTCTATTCTCTATTAGATCTCCACTAATCGATCGATTGTTTGCAATCTGTTTTTTTGCATCATCTACACAACAATGTCTAATTATTTTAAGTGTTTATGCATCTGATATGGATCTAATTTTGACTTTGGTGGTAAAATTGAATACTTCTGATATTGATTCTATCACTAAATGGTGTTCAAAAGTATAATCTAGTTCCTAATTATGTTGGGAGGTTGAATTTTTCATTATCATTTGATGACCACATATAGTGCTTCTTAATTTGAAGCATATCTTCAAAAGTTGTTCATGGCCATTGAGATTGTAACCTAAATCTAATCTTGATACACACATATGCTATTCTATTTCATGTTCTAAGCCACTTCATGTTCTACAATCACTAATGCTACTGGTGTTTGCTTTGTAGTTGTAGAAACCGTCGTATGCAAACACCGTGTCGTATCCAAAACCAGGTCAGATTACATATTTCTTTTCTACAGTTGTTTGATTTCATAGCCGTTTTCATCTTCCAGTTGGACTACATCTGAAAGGGTTCTTTAATATATGTTTCTAGGGATTTCCTAATCATACTAGGACTCCCATGGGGTGTTTGGATACGTGTCAAAGCTCTAAACTTATTATTGTGATTTGAAGTTCAATATCAATGCTAGAGTGTTTGGAAAACTGATTATGATTCTGATTGTTGACTAGCTAAGGTCAAAATAATTAGATGTTGAGATTAATTTGAAATCACCCAGCCATCCCTCTAAGTCACACTTACTGTTTAATCTACCTTGTACAGAGGAGTTGTTCACAGAGATGGGGATCATCACCTAGCTGTTTATGTGTGGATTTTTGCTGAAAGTACACCAGAACTTCTTCTACAATGACAAGCTGATTGCAAGGATTCATGCCCTGAATTATGGGATATCTCTAGTGCTGGTCATATATCTGTTGGGGATTCATCCCTTATCACTGTTAGGTAAATTATTGATCTCCCATGGAAGCAAATTTTGGATCTAATCATGGATATAAGTAACTAATTCATTGTTATATGTTTATTGTTTCTAGAAGAGAGCTTCAAGAAGAGCTTGGTCTGACACTCCCAAATGTTGCCTTTGAATTACTTTTTGTTTTCCTGCAACAGAGGTAGACTTTACTTTCTTATTAACAGGTTTTTCGTTAAGCTACACCGATTAAATGTTATGATTTCCATTCCATGACTTGCTATTATTGTCAATTTGTAATTGCAGTGTCACAAATAATGATAATTTCATTAATAATGAATTTGATGATGTTTATCTCGTTACAATAGTATCCCCAATTCCCTTGGAGGCTTTTACTCTTTCGGTGATGTATAATTCAATCAGTTTTTATTTTGAGAATACATACCAAACTTTTATAAAGTTGTTATTGAAAATTTGAAATCTAAACATGTGCTTGTTCTTTTTCTTTCAGGAATATGAAGTTTTTGTTGTTAAGTATATCTCCATTGAGGAGTATAAGCAGGCCCTTGCTAAAGAAGATCCTATGTATGTTCCGTACAGTATAGAGGGGAAATATGGTCAACTTTTTGACATAATTATGAATAGGTACCATTGCAATGTGGAAGCACAGAGTTTGGATCTTCAAAAGAAGCTTAATCATTATGCTCCTATCTCACTTACTTCATACGTTTCATAATTGTATTCTCACTTTAGCATCAACTTTACTACAATATGAATTATTTTTTTAATATGAATCTTTATTCTTTTTCCACAACTGACCGGTTTGACCAAGGAGGACAAGGAAGCGTTCGTGTTACTCATTCATGCTGCAAGAATGATTGATGATATTTTCCACCAGCAGGTTTTGTTCTGCAATCCATCTCTAAGAGAATGGCTAAAAGGGAATGCTTATAAGTCTCATTTTGACAAATTGAAATGGAGTTATTATTCAGTAAACAAAAGCCCATGGTAAGACCCTGTTCTGCAAATACCTTATAAGACCACTCATCATATCTTTGGTATTTGTGTAAATTAAGGTTATTTGGTTTTGTAGGTCTTGCCTTGATGAAAATGAAGCATTGTTGACGACTGCAGACTCTGCAATTAGATTACTTTCGGAATCAACAAAGTCGGTTCCAGGTTGGAATGGAATTGAATACAAGGTTGCCTTTCCCATGAAGAAACCATCGAGTGCTAATTTCTACCCCTCATACGTGGATAAAATGGTAAAGTTTTTTATTTTTACAAGTGGAAAAATTGTAGATTATTGCTTGTTGACTCGGATGAGACAAAAAATACAAATTTTCCCCAACAAGAAGGTGTGAAAAAGATGTTAAATTTCATTTTTCCAATTACAGGTGACCATGCTGCAAGGATATTTAACCCTGGAGCTGTAACATCAGGCTACAAAACAAAACAGGTAATAAAAAATCATTTCCCCTTTTATTTAAAAAAAAATCGTTATAAGTTTACAATTATTCACATTACTAATCACATGTTATTAGTAATGTGAATCATTATGGTATTGTGTATTATTAATCACATGTTATTCATATGTTATTCACATATGAATCACATGTAATTTACATGTGATTCACATGTAATTTACATGTAAATCACATATGAATTACATGTGATTCACATGTAAATCACATATGTGTTATATGTGATTTACATGTAAATCACAAGTGAATCACATATCAATTATATGTGATTCACATGTAAATCACAAGTGAATTACATGTGAATTCACATGTAAATCATAAGTGAATCACATATGAATTACGTCTATATGCACACATGCATTTTGTGTAAGTGTTCTTCGTTAATGAAGCATTATTGCCAAAGATTTGATGAAGCATCCGTTAAATTTCATTTTTCTAATTGCAGGTGACCATGTTGCAAGGATATTTAATCCTGGAGCTGTAACATTAGGCTACAAAACAAAACAGGTAATAAAAAAATCATTTCCCCTTTTATTTAAAAAAAATCGTTATGAATCTACAGTTATTCACATTACTAATCACATGTTATTAGTAATGTGAATAGTTATGGTTTTGTGTATTGTTAATCACATGTTATTCATATATGAATCACATGTAATTCACATATGAATTACATCTGATTCACATGTAAATCACATATGAATTACATGTGATTCACATATAAATCATATATGTGTTATATGTGATTCACATGTAATTCACATGTAAATCACAAGTGAATCACATATCAATTACATGTGATTCAGATGTAAATCACAAATGAATTACATGTGATTTGATGAAGTATTCATTAAATTTCATTTTGCCAATTGCAGGTGACCATGCTGCAAGGATATTTAACCCTAGAGCTGTAACATCAGGCTACAAAACAAAACAGGTAATAAAAAGTCATTTCCCTTTTTATTTTAAAAAAATCGTTATGAATCTATAGTTATTCACATTACTAATCACATGTTATTAGTAATGTGAATCGTTATGATATTGTGTATTATTAATCACATGTTATTCACATGTGAATCAAATGTAATTCTTATATGAATTAGATTTGATTCACATAATTCACATATGAATTACATGTGATTCACATGTAAATCACATATGAATTACATGTGATTCACATACAAATCATATATGTGTTATATATGATTCACATGTAATTCACATATTAATCACATGTAAATCACAAGTGAATCACATATCAATTACATATGATTCACATCTAAATCACAAGTGAATTACATGTGATTCACATGTAAATCACAAGCGAATCACATATGAATTACATCTATATGCACACATGCATTTTGTGTAAGTGTTCTTCATTAATTATTTTTTAAAATTTTTATGTGAATTTCACAGTTAAATCTTAAAAGATACAATCAAATGTGAATATCACATTATATAATAACATATGAATCTTACATGATATATACATGTGTGTGTTCTTACATTAATCATTTTTTTTCCTGTAGATTTTGAAGAATTTTTGGAAAATATTGAAGAGGTGAAAAGTGATAAATTGAAAAAAAATATATGGAAATCTTGATATGAAGAAATGATAACACTGTGAATCTTTGTATTTTTTTTTATATCCCTACGTTGCACTGCTCGGCGTTTCCTCCTTTGGCCGAGGGTGTGACAAGATCACTACAACAACCAAAAATGAGAGCTACAAAGTACCCACCCAAACCCAAACTTTTGAGATAAAGGTATTATACCTGCAAGAAGGAAATATAAAAAAAGACACACACCAAAACCAAAGATGAACCCTTACCCTTACCCCTACACGTTACGAAACCACTCCAAATATCCAACAAACACACATACACACAAATGAATGTTTAAACTGCAACAAAAATCCTATATTGGAACTACCCATGAATCGATATGCACACCAAACCCACATATGTTGTAGATAAACATGACGCAAAATAAAACAAATAACACTTTGATAACCATCCCCACCACCTTAGTGAACCGTAAAAGGGAGAATGCATAAATTGTTCCAATTTAGGAGAAGCTCTGTACCCCTGTTTTTAACCCAAATTAACACATTTGATTTATATTCTCAACCACTTTAACCGATGATGATGCCTTATTATTGAAAGTAAGGTCATTTCTTGCCTTACATATGAACCGAAGTGTACTTAAGAGGATGGTATGTGTGATTTTTGTATGTAATGGGGATTAATAGAAGCAATGTGAGACTGATAAGAGATGTTCAAGAGAAGTAACTCTAGATATGTTTAGTTCACACCTTTTGTCCACTTTCTCCATCCACCTCTATAAAATTTAAAAAGGTAATGGAATTACTTTTTATTCCAAAGTTTAATCTCTTCCATCGCAGCCAAGTATTATCCTGACTAAGAGATCCCTCCATAAGAAAAACCGATCGAACAATCACATCACCCTAATCATGAGGAAATGTGTTATGCTATAATATCGCCCAAAGAGATTTGGCCTTTGCACAACCTTTTTGTTATAAAATCCAATCGCAAGAGGCGGTTAAGGGGTGGGCAATAGATTTCTTGGCAATTCTAAGTAAAGAGCAGCCCGATTTAATATCTCGAATCAGTAGTGTGAAGATAGTGACCGTAAAGAAATAGTGCTTAGGCGAGATTCTAATTGTTGGCTCATCGCAATTCCATGTCTTAAAGTGCAAGTCCATTTTCTCTTTTTATGAAAGTGAAAGTCAGGTTAGCCCCTTCTTTTCAATTCCAAAGATTCTCTCAAATTGTTGTTCGCTCACCATTTCAAATCATATCTAATGTATCCCACAACTGACCCCAAACCCTACCAGCTTTCTAATTTAGGCTCGGGTCTTGTTGGAGCACGAGTCTCACAGTACATCGCCTCTCCAAATCTATTCGGTAAAAAAGAAAGCTTGCACGAGGTTCAAGCACAACTAAATTCACAGAGAGAATATAACTTAAGGCATTGGTTCGCTAAATCGACATATAAGAAGATTGCATAATGCATGGGTCCAAATCCCATTTCTTCCTGTCTTTTCCTACTGGACAATATCATACTCAAGATATAGAATTATTTGTAGTCAAATTGAACATATAATTGTTGATTGACGAGTTTGTAGGTATGTGGATTTTGCATTTCAACAGGTTATGACTTACAATCAAATGGAACTCATAGTTGGTTATGGGAAGATATTTATAATTTTTTCATGTTCTACGAATTTACAACTCTCTTTAATGAGTGAGACTCCATCTATACCCCTTTCCAATAGATCCCAAAATTCTTTTACCTAAACATATGGAAGAAGTTAATGTGTTTCTGACTCTTCTGAAGCACCACAAAAAGCATAGATTGTGGAGGGTAGAATGACCCAACGATTTGAAAGTGCGGTTTTAGACGGCAATCGATTAAGAAACGCAAGCCAGCCAAAAAATTTGATTTTGATCGGCACCCAATTGTTCCAAAAGTGCTTATAAGGAAACTCAACGAAATAAAACGTTTCCCATAGGTGACGTAGGGATCTCACTAGGATTGTACCCGAATTATCTGCCAACAACTCCACATGTTATTCGAAACAGTTAGATTACAACATATTAATTCAATTTTCTCCATACTCATGGTAGAGTCTATTTTCCATCCCTATATCCAATCTACTGAAGCACCAACTCTTTGGTATCTATCAATGACCATAGACTGATTTCTCGATTATAGTTTAAATAACTCAATAAAAATATTTTAAAATGCCACTTCCAGACCAGTCTTAAAACCATAATGAACCATAATGAAGTTGTGTTATCTCCACCCAGTTATTTTTTACGTAATTCAACAATCTTGATGTTGCAAATGGCAATATCCTTGAAAACACTCACAATATTTTTCCGAACACCAGTGACTTTGAGTCGCACATGGAAGAATTTCCAAACACAATCCAAATTATGAAGAGATAATATTAGTTTTACCCAGATCAATCTTCAATATCCATAACCATTTACCAAGTAGTGCGAGATTTGAATCCCCTAAACCAATGGCACCAAGTCCACCATTCTTTTCTTTTTTTGGATTGAGTACTTTATCCAACTAATCCAGCAAATTTTTGAATTTGAATCTCCACCCCCACAAATATCGCCTCTTGATCTTCTATAATTTAACAATAATCTTAAGGGGTGCTTTGAAGAGCGAAAAGTAGAATATTGGAAGACTCCCAAGTATCGAGTGTATGAGTGAGATACGCCCTCCAAAGGATAAAGTTCTTGCTTTCCAAGAAGAAAGTCGAGATTGAAATCTATCAATAATTGGTTTACAATGTTTTATAAGTAACATGTTCACCCTAACAGGCAGGCCAAGGTATGTGAAAGGCAAAGTGGTGTCTTGACAACTTAAAATTCAAGGAAAATGTTCAACTTCAAAAGCAGCTATACCCACCCCAGAGACTTTTCTTTTGGAGAAATTAACCATAAGTCCCAAATCCAAGTGAAAACAACGTAATATTCTAACAAGGTTTAGTAGGTTGATATGTGGTCATTCACCAACAAACAACGTGTAACAATTGGTAAAAATTGGCTAGAGTTCGGCGGTAAAACCACCGTGAACCGCTATGTATTAATGACCAATTGTGTGTAATTTTATGTTATAATGTATATTAAATGTATTATATTTATAATTTTTTTAGAACATCACAAACTACTTATACAGTCTATCGAATCCGATCCTATTAATCACGAAACTTTAAATATTAATTCATAGAGCTCGGTATATCGGAATTGAAATCCATCTGCATTTTTGGAATCATTACGTTCCAAACGATCACCGAACACGTATGAAATGCCGTTAGCAAATCGAGTTGATTTAGTTAATGAATTAAAAGGACGGAAAAAAAAACATAATTATAAGATGTCCAAATTTAAATAATTATACACTGAATTTCCAAATCATTATATTATTCATAAACATATGATCTATGTATAAAATGTATATAGTTAAAATACCCAAGCATTATGTGATGTGTATTTTAATCATATACAAAGTGTTTATATCTACTATCTCTCAAGAAAATTTCTAAGTTCATGCACATGTTGAATATCTCATAAAAATCTTGCTAAATCTACTCCCAATCTTTAAAATACAGTACATATATAATATAATCTGAATTTAGTACAGAGAGATCAAGAAAATATCACCAACATATCACTCTACTCTCTATCTTTCATTCTCTAGTTCTTCCATTTGAAGCCAAAACAGAGAACCAAGAAGGAGGCTGCTACCCTCCTTTTGATCGAGTTTCCTTCCACCTGCAATTGTCAAGGTTAGCAAGCCCAAACACCCTTACCTGTTGCTGATCATTGTTGTCTTCCCCGATCACCAAAACAGCTCACCGGATAAAGCAAGCTACTGAGTACCGGCTGTCACCTTCCCCTCCGGTTGATGAAACACCACCCAAACCCATCATTTCCTTCCTTTTTCTTCTGCCGATCGGAATTGCTGAAGCCCCCATTGTATGCGACTGCTACTACCTTCGTCCCCTTTTTCTTCTCCGGTCATCAACAGCCCTTAACGAGATCCTGTTCTCGAGTGAAAAAGGT
The DNA here is from genome assembly GCF_052625555.1 of Lactuca saligna. Lineage (NCBI taxonomy): Eukaryota > Viridiplantae > Streptophyta > Magnoliopsida > Asterales > Asteraceae > Lactuca > Lactuca saligna. The sequence continues at coordinate 126,091,105 of NC_136418.1, read as the reverse complement.
GACAAACCACCAATTAATTCCTCTTCTGCTTGAACATATCAACACATCTATCTTCCCTTTGTGTTACCTGCCAAAATCAGAAGAGAAAAAGCAACGAGTATTAGCCGGAGCCGCCCCTCGCCACCATTGCTGTCGACCACAGCCACCATCAATTGTCTTCACCCTTTTTCCTGCCTCTCCCGTCGACCTTGCTGCCGTTTTCTTGGCTCACTGCCGGCAGAGATGAAAGCAATCCAAATGGGGCTTGCCGGAGATCGATTCCTCCTCCCAACCTACCAGCCATCGCCGGAGATTGGACCTTCTCGTTGTTCCGTAACGAATGAAGAAGATGAGGCATAGAATCCCTTTTACTCAAACTATGTATCAGATTGGTTGAAACAGCGCCCCCCCCCCCCCCCCCCCTTATGGTTTTAATATTTGGAGGAAAATATATGCGTGTCTATTAAAGTTTGATGATTTTCAAGTTTTATATATAAAATAGTATCATACTTTATCATTGGTTAAAATTTTATGGTATAACAATCTAAAAATGTGATAAATCACCAATAAATCTATTAAGTTAAAATAGATTGTTAAAAGATCATATATTTATACTTTACGTGAAATATAAATACAGATATTGAGAAAATTCTTAAGATTATAAGTAGATTGCTATAATAACACATGTTGATATTATAAGTCACATGAATGATGATTGTATATGTATAAGTTAAAGTATCTAATGGAAGCACGAGAAAGTATTAAAATGAACAAATTTTATTATTCATGTATAAAGCGAAAGTACATTGTCATAATTGATGAAATGATTAAATTCATGAAATTATATGATTATTAGTTCAAATTATCAAATTTAACTTTTAATATATAAGGTTGTGTAACAACGAATGGAAAGTTACCACTATATTTTTATATAAGTATAAAAATATAACTCAATTTACTAAGTTATGGATTTTATTACAATAAATAACATGATCGACTTCAAGGCTTAAGAGTCGTTACTTACGAAATAAATACTTGTCGAGTATTGTATTTAAAGACTTTACCTTTATCCCAAATTAAATGTATTAAAAATATTCTCGCATAATCTGTATAAAATATGGGGAATGTAGATCTACGGTCATCCAAACTTGGATAAATTCAAAAATTAGCTATTATGCTAATATAACATCGAAACCGTATCTAGTATGATAAATTCTTGAAGTTTTAAGAATTTCATTTATCGTTTTCCTAAACGGTGAATAATGTTACATATCCAATGAATTTAGAATGGATTATATAGGTTTATTATACCTATTCCATATAGGTTTATTATACCTATTCCAGATAGATTTATCATACCTATTCCATATAGGTTTATCATACCCATTCCAGATAGGTTTATCATACCTATTCCATATAGGTTTATCATACATACTCCATAAAGGTTCATCATACCTATTCCATATAGGTTTATCATACCTATTCCGAATACCATTTCTGATACGTTTGAGTTTCCATTATAAACTATTATGGGTTTCGCGAAAGCTAAGATCTCAATACATAGTAGAAACTCTCCAATATATAAGCGTTAATCCTCGAGGGAACGACTAACGTCGGGTGTAAGTGTCATATTATTAATCTTATACGGTACGACCGTCCGCCTGGAGTTGCTAGCTACAACTACATATGACGAGATGAATTTTGGCGCTGACGTTAGCATTATCGAACATTACCACGTGTTACAACGGGGTGAATGACTTTAGCACACGCGCCTTATTATGGTGTAGGTGCATTAATAAAGTACAGTGTCACGAGTTCGGTTATGATTTCATTATAAAATCTCAGTTTTGTTTCGTTACCGTATAGAATCGATATTGGATTTATACGGGGTTTATGTTCACTCATTCTAGTTGAAAGAAACTGTATTTAGTATGATATGTTGTGACTCAAAGCGATAGGTGTCAATACCAAAAATTAAGTCATATAAAACTTATTTAATATCATGACACGACTCGACAAGATTTATTAACTTACATGAAATAAGTTATTTATATAAACCATTTGTTTTTATAAGAAAACACAATATTTACGTGGGAGGAGTTTGCCCCACCGGTTATGTTTCGGTTTTCAAATTAAGTCAGATAATACTTAATTATTGTCACGACACAATTTTACAAAGTTCATAAATTCAAGACTTATGAGTTTATCATATAAATGATACAAATTCTTGTATAAGGTTTCAAGAGTAAAGTTGATTACTTTATGTTTTCACAAAGGGTAACATTTCCTATTTTCATATAATTTGATATTCAAAATCTTTATATAAAAATGCATTTTGATATAAATCTGTATTACTTATATGTATTTTCCAACTTTTGTACATTTGGATTTGAACAAATGGTATCTATGAATGAGTCATAACACATTGTTATAACTCTATTATTTTATACTTTTAATAAAAAAGTAGATATTTATAAAAGCTGGTCAACCAGCTAAATTTTATCAAACACTTTTGGGTATAACAATACCTTGTGTCAAAATCTGTAGAACTCACCAATAATTTTGTTAACGTATTTCAATGCATGTATTCTCAGGTTATTTACCAGATCGGAAGTGTTCACTCAGAAGACTCTCCGTTAGTTATATTATATATTTGTAATGTCGGATTGTTAGGCGTGTGTTACGATTTAGTAATAGTCATTGTCAATATAATTTCTATTTTGGTAATGATAGAATATTATATTTGTATTGTTCAATGTATGTTTAATAATTGTGATTACTGATTTATATTGTGCACCTCGGCGTTTCCGTCGGCGGCCGAGGGTGTGATGCAACGGATCGTCAGCATAAAAAAGTGTTAGATATGGTGGGCCTGCATTTGGAGTATGGATGCCATAGAACATCCTTAGAGTACATGCTTCAGACATGACAACATTGAGGGACAAAAAAATACCCATTAAGTGAATCAAAAGCCTTATTGAAGTCCACTTTGAAGATCAGTGCGTCTTTTTATTATTATTTAAGCCAATATATCATTTCATCGATCATGAGTATATTCCTACCAACAATGAAAGTAGTTTGTTCCTTCCTAACTACAGATCCATGACAAATTTTAGGCGATTTGAAATAACTTTCGAGATCTCATTATACATGCAACTGATTGAGTTAATCGGGTGGTAGTCAATAGATACAGGGTCGATGATTCTAGGAAGAACAGTGATAAAATATGAGTTGCAACTTGTGTTGATAACCCCAAAAGAGGGAAAATAATGGAAGATATTAAGGAAATTTGCTTATAAAACATCCAAGAAGTGTTTAATTTAGTTTAGGATCTAATAAATTGTATCAATTGCAAACACATATATCAAATTTGACTATATATGAGATTGAAAATTATTGTAAGAAAGCTTTAATGAAGTAACATTTGAGTTTGTAGGTAAAAGAGATAAACAACTACATTACCCCTAAAGTTACTTGTTGGCAAGCTGAAGCTCTACAAAGCCTTCAAAAGGTTTCATATTTATTTCTTGACTAATTGCTATTTTTTGGGTTATCAAGTTAACGAAAACTTTTATTTTCCAAAAATAAATTATAGTAAAAAGATTGTTTCTTTTCTAACCTTTTATGCACTTTATTCATGTAAAGCGTGTTACATTACATAGTCCAGTTGCTTGAAGATTCAATTTTATGCTCGATTCATGCAAAAGGTGTTACCCTGAGTAGGTAATTTTTTTTCATGGAGCTCCGATTGTTTATGGGTGCGACACCTGTCCTCACATTTTCTTTATTTTATCTTAAATATTAGTAAAAGAGAAACTTTATGACATCATCTTAAATAATCTGGACCATTGATTGTATTTCAATCTTATTTTTTCCACCCTTAGATCAAATTGATGACATCATCTTCCCCATATGGAATGTATTTAATTCCAATAAAGGATTTTCAATCATCAATCAATAACTTACATTCGTTGAAATGGAATGTATTTAATTCCAATAAAAAATTTTCATATTTTACATCTTGAATTTTCAGTTATGAAGATTTTAATATGATCAATTTTAAAAATATATTACTAACAAATCATTTCAAATAAGGCCTTAATATCAACCATTAATATAAATCCATTTATATTAGTAAACCAGTAATATAAAATTTTTTTTTATTAGGAAATCATTTATACCGAAAAATCATATTCAAATCATCACATACATATACGATTCATCATTGAATCCGCGACTCACATTTATTTTCAATCGTTTTTTTCTTCAAACATTCTCATACAACATCGTTAATATTGCTTATAACTTCCATCATCATTTTCTGCTATCAACATTCGCTCTTGTGTGTTAAAAGGTCAGTACCTTCTTTCGTTTTTTATATTTTTTTCGATCATTTTTTGCTCCTATATCAAATGTATGTATTCATATATTTCGATTTTCTTTGTCACAAATTACATGAAATCAGTTAACTATTTTTCTGAAACTTTTCAAATAAACATGAAAAGGTATTAGGTACCTTTAACAAAACAAAAATTAACTATCCTGGGAAGTGACATTAATTACGAAAATTTTACTTTTATATATTAGAGATGATTATGATTTTTTTTTTAGTTTTTATGTCATAAGAATCCGGTTAATTTTGGCATGATTTTAAAATATCATTGAAATTATTATGTTTTTATATATCATATCAACCTACTTTTTTATCTTCGTATAGTAACAATAAAATTTATTAATTTACACAACAAATATAGATATTTCAAATTTTGTAATATTATTATACCTTACAGAATACAACTCCTTCCAAAATAAATTTTCGTCAGTAATTTCATCCATAATTTCAACAAATTTAAATTTGTATTTTCTTTATATAACTTTTTTTAATGATCCTGATTTTTTTTTCTCCAAAAGTATATCAAACATTTACGTTTTAGATAATGCTGCCCTATTATAATTATTATTTTCCAAAAGTATATCCATTTAATGAGGAATTTGATATAATGAAGGAAGTGAATGTTAATTAAAATGAGATATATATTCCATAATTATTACATGAGTTTATTAAAAAAATTAATATCAAGGTGTAAACATTAAACATTTTGAAAGTGAAATTTCAGAATACATACAAACGATAATGTTGTACAATGAAATATAAAAGTGAATAGACTAAAAAAAAACACTATTAAAGCAGTCAATCTTGAAAATAACATAGTTATGAAAAATTATAAAGTAAGATTAAAATTATAAGATATTAGGAGATTTGTAAATAGTACATTTAGTAAAAGCGTTACGGTTATTAGAAAAAATAAGAGCGTTAAGATTACTGAAAATACAATATATAAACTAAATTATCACAATAGTAATGAAATGTGATTATTTGATATTTCATATAATTGACAGATATATCAAATTAAATTAATATACTAAAATTATTCAAAGTTGCGCCAAAACTAATGCAAAATTTTTACGAACACTAAATAAATAAGAACAAACATAAAAGCTAGCATTTATATTTATAATTAATTTAAAATAAACCAATCATGATTTAGAAAAGAATCTCCATTGATGATATACTAAAATTAAATCTATATAACATTTAACATTTTATAAATTATATTACATAACTTTATTTGAATAAATGAAATAGTTGTTAATATTTAATGCAATAGAAAAAACGGTATATTGATTGTCAATATATGTTTAAATTAGTTAACATTATTATGCAATGAACGTCTAATTAAAATGCTTATAAATATATAAATATTATAACTATATAAGACGAGGAAAATCGTTCAACTAATAAAACAAAAAAATGATGTCTACAAAGAGATCTTTCAATGATTATATATATTTATCGTTTTCAATGTATTTTCTACATATTTCAATAATACCAATAACCATATATTTTTTTAATAATCATTATACAATATCTATAAACGATTATATGTTTTTTTTTTATGTATTTCCCGCGTTTAACGCGGGCTATAATCTAGTTTCAGTGAAAAGAGACTTGGAATTGGCACGAAGACATACAAAGAAAGGGCAACCGTGGTAGTTATATTCATAGGACAACTGTTGTATGTTGTAACAATTCTCCAAGTAACTAGATATCAGATAATAACACTAATCCAGTTTTATTATTTTATGCATATTTAGCGTAGTAGAAAACAAATTTACTTGAAAATTTTAATTATTTTGTTGTCTGAAACGGGCTAACCTTTCATTTATTTACTAGCCAATAGTAATTAATGTATTTTGTGTGTTTAGTTTTACATGTTGGAAGGTTTACAATGGTATGGAGTAGAGATGCACAATGTAAGCCCATAAAAAATATCTAGCTGTTACTAGGTCGGTACCAAAAAAATATTGAACTATTTATGATTTGAATGGACATGCTAATTTGAAGGACCAATTGCTAATTTGAACGAAAATGACGGAATTTTTTTGGAAAGGGAACTTCCCTAACGAGGGTTTCCGAGCCAGCTTTCGTGCACCGACTAATCCCTCGCTGCAAACATAAAGCTTTGTCTCATGCCCTGGAATCACTACAGACGAACCGTCATGACCACAAGGGCTGAATGGTGCCAGGATTTGAACATGGATCAATAGGTTATCCACCATATCTTCCACATGTCTTACCAAGTCACCACAACCCAAATAGTTAATTTAAATGGAATTGATGCTAGCTTGAATGAATCTTATGGTAATTTTAACGATCATTTCATTCCTCTCATAGATGTTTATAATCCTATAAATCGGGATGGAACTATTAGTAAATCAAGAGATATTATAATTGAAAACGACCAAGTAGGAAATGAATCTTATATTTCATGAAGATAAAACATCTAAACATTTTATTATGCCTTTTTATATTGAAAACTTAAACAATAGAGAGATGTGATCGAAAATGATTAGATTATTCAAAATATGTGTTGGAACTTTGACTACAAAATTACAATGTGGGACTTATCCCACATTGGTGGAAGAGAAAACCTTCTCCCACCTTATATGTCTAGTCCTACTCATTTAACTAAATGGGTCAAGTAATGGGTTAAGCATATTGGGCTTGGGTTGTGGTGTTGGATCACCCCATTTGATGCTTCTAGTCATCTAAAGAAGAATAAAGGTGATACTGTAGCTCAGTTAGAATATACTCAAGTTCTCGGCAGCTTGATGTATATTATGAATTGTACTAGACCGGACTTGGCTTATAGTGTAAGTAGATTGAGTCGTTACTCCCACAATCCTGGGAAAGATCATTGGTATGCATTAGTAAGAGTGCTTAGATATTTAAAGCATACAATGAACTATGGACTGCATTACACGAAATATCCTCCTGTTCTTGAAGGGTATTGTGATGCAAATTGGATTTCCAATACTTCTGAGGCAAAATCCACAAGTGGATATGTGTTCACTCTTGGTGGAGCTGCTATCTCTTGGAAATCATCTAAGCAAACTGTGAATACTCGTTCTACAATGGAAGCAGAGTTTGTTGCTTTAGATAAAGCTGCTGAAGAAGCTGAATGGCTTAAAAGCTTCCTAGAAGGTATTCCTCTGTGGCCTCAACCTGTTACTGCCATTGGCATACATTGTGATAGTATGGCTGCTCTTACTAGAGCACAAAGTCAAATATACAATGGCAAGTCGAGACACATTAGGCGCAGACATATTACAATACGAGACTTGCTGAAGAATGGAATCATTTCCATTAGTTACATAAAGTCAAAGGAAAATATAGCTGATCCCTTGACAAAAGGCCTGAGTAGAGAGCAAGTTCTCTTCACATCGAGGGGAATGGGCTTAAAGCCAACACAATGAGTCACCACCTGGCGGAAACCTAACCTAGCAACATTGGAGATCCCATGGTCTAGGTTCAATAGGACAACTAGTTGGGGAAGACTCAAAGAAGCACTAACACAAAGGTATGCTCACTCCCATGATATTTGTTTTGTGTTTTTCCGTTGATGTTATAGGGATGAATGCTTTATTCTTAATAATGCTGATAGCTTCTACAGTGGAATAAGTACGGATTATTCCAGATTAGCATTACCTATGTGAGATGGATGTGAGGTCGCATCTTTGGGAGCTGATATGGCTAAAGCTCTCTAAAAGTCTCATGAAGAAAGGATCGTTCATGACCGAAATGAACACAACGGTAAGAAATGATCTATGCTTAGATATGATATGTGTGATACTTCTTGTTTTTTATTCTACTATAAAAAGTGGTTAGTTCAAGACTCTAGTTCACTACCCACAAAGTAGATCCAAGTAGTACTCACTATGAAAGGTTCAAGTTTTACAACACCTATTCAGATGCATGTCATATCTTACTTCCCTTATTTGAATATCAAAGTTCACTTATTTTCTATTCAAATGTGGGGTATTATTGGAGTTTGAATAGAAAATGTGGGGTATTGTTGGAACTTTGACTACAAAATTACAATGTGGGACTTATCCCACATTGGTGGAAGAGAAAACCTTCTCCCACCTTATATGTCTAGTCCTACTCATTTAACTAAATGGATCAAGTAATGGGTTAAGCATATTGGGCTTGGGTTGTGGTGTTGGATTAGCCTAATTGGATTGAAAATGGGCTAATATCAAGAGAATATTTAATGGTCAAAAGATGGGCCTTGGGCCTTGGGGGTCTTCCTGATTAATTAGATAATTTTTAATTACGAAATTAATTTTTATTTTTTTATTATTAAATTCGTAATTACTGAATGACAGGTTTTTAACAGTTATTTTCGGTTTTGACAGTTTCCAACTGTCATAACTAATACCTATAAATACCTGTTTCATTCATCTGAAAGGGGTTGAAGATATCATCATTCACACCACAAAATTCTCTTTAAAAATTCGTTCTTCCAAAGATGAAGGGAACATAGGAATTTCGTCAGAATCAAGAGAAGTTCTTGATTGATTGTTGTATCCTCTAAACAGATCCCCACCAGGGAAATTTCTGTCTTAGGACACTGCAATTTGCAGGCCTCAATCTACATAATTTCATTTTTGTGTTTCTGTTGTAAGCATAAACCATCAAGTATGTTTTCTGCAAACTGATTCTTGTATATTTCATACATATATTTCAATTTCGTTTGTTTTATTTCTGTTAATCTTGTTGATTGTATACTTCTGTCATAACAATCTAAGACAGAAATTAAAAAGTGGAAGAATGGATCAACAATCCATCATCAAAACACATGTGGAAAAGCCTGAGAAATTCAAAGGCTCAGATTTTCGAAGATGGCAACAGAAGATGTTGTTTTATCTAACAACTCTTCATGTTTCCAATGTTCTCACTGATGATTCTCCCTCTCCTCCTACTGGTACAACCACTGCAGAAGGAACAACACCACCCAGTGAAGCCCAAATGGCAGAACATCAAAGGGCTGTGGAAACTTGGAACACAAATGAATATAATTGCAGAAATTATATTCTAAATGCCCTGGATGATTCTCTCTATGATATCTACTCTACCATGACTACTGCAAGAGAGATATGGGAATCACTGGAAAAGAAATACAAAACAGAAGTGGCATGTTCCAAGAAATTCGTGATTGGAAAGTTCATGAATTTCAAGATGGTGGATACCAAATCTGTCCTCAAACAAGTGGAGGAAATTCAAGTCATTGCACATGATCTTGAAGTTGAAGGTATGGGTATAAACTCTAATTTTCTTGTTGGTTCAATCATTGAAAAACTTCCTCCTTCTTGGAAGAATTTCAAATTATATCTTAAGCACTTAACTGATGACATGAGTTTTGAGCAACTTGTGTTGAGAATTCGTGTGGAAGAAGATAACAGATTGAATGAGAAGGCAGATGCAAATTCCTTGGAACCAAGTGCAAACTTTGTTGGAGAAGCAAGTACTTCAAGGACAAAGCACAACAACAAGAAAGGGAAGCAAGGCTCCAAAAACTCTTCCAAAGATGGCAAAAATCATGGCCCTAACAAGAAGAATTTCAAGAAGAATTCTGGTCCATGCTATGTTTGTGGCAAAATTGGACACAAGGCCAAAGATTGCAGATTCAGGAGGGGTCAAGGAGGAAACAATGGAAACAATGGTGGCAATTCTGGTGGAGGAAATTCTGGTCAAGCCAACATGGTTGAATCACCAAATCAATTTGTTGTTGTGATTCAAACCAACATGGTTAGCAATTGTGTGGATTGGTGGATTGATACTGGAGCCACAAGGCACATTTGCAACTCCCGAACCATGTTTTCTACATACCAGAAAGTCTCGGATTCTGAACCAATGTTTATGGGGAATGGCTCTACTGCAAAAGTTGAAGGAAAGGGAAAAGTGAAACTACAATTGACTTCTGAAAAAGAACTTGTTTTATGTGATGTCTTGCATGTTCCTGAAATTACTAAGAATTTGATTTCTGGTCCTATTCTTAGTAACAAAGGTTTCAAACTTGTATTTGAATCTGATAAATTTGTTCTCACCAAGGGTGGGATGTATGTTGGAAAGGGATACCTTAGTGAGGGTCTCTTCAAAGTCAGTGTATTACCTTTGTACTATGGTGTTGAAACACCAAACAATGATGTAACCAATATTAATGCTAATGCAATAATGGGCACTACTAGCCCCTCTTCTATGTATATGCATGATCCTTCAATTTTGTGGCATTCTCGTTTGGGACATGTTAATTTTCGTTCTATTCAAAGAATGGCAAAACTTAGCATGTTACCAAAATGTTCATTAGATAAAAATACAAAATGTGAGGTTTGTGTAGAATCAAAATTTACACAACATCCTCATAAATCGGTTGAAAAATCTAATGAAATACTTGGCTTAATCCACTCTGATTTATGTGATTTTAGAGCAACACCTACAAGAGGAGGAAAGAATTATTATATATCCTTTATTGATGATTGCAGTAAGTATTGTTATATTTATTTGTTAAATACCAAAGATGAAGCCTTGAATTATTTTAAGAATTACAAGGCTGAAGTTGAAAATCAACTTGACAAAAAGATCAAAATTCTAAGGTCTGATCGAGGAGGAGAATATGAATCCAAAGACTTTGCTGAATTTTGTTCTTTAAACGGTATTATACATCAAACAACTGCTCCATATACTCCTCAACAAAATGGAGTGGCAGAAAGAAAGAATAGAACATTGAAAAACATGATTAATTCAATGTTAATTACTTCTGGAGCACCACACAATCTGTGGGGAGAAGCATGTCTTGCAGCAAATACAATACTTAATAGAATTCCTCATAAAAAGAGTGATAAATCACCATATCATCTATGGAAAGGGAGGTTACCCTCTTATAAAAGGATGAAAGTGTGGGGTTGCCTTGCTAAGGTTCAAGTACCTCTTCCTAAGAGGACTAAACTTGGACCAAAAACCATAGATTGCATCTATCTTGGCCCTGCCATGAATAGTGCAGCATACAGGTTTCTTGTGTATAAATCACATGTTGATGAGATCCATAACCAAACCATCATGGAATCAGCAGAGGTTGAATTCTTTGAAAATACTTTTCCTTTTAAGGATAAAGGAAAAGAGGTTACCTACTCTAGGAAAAGACCTCTAGATGATGGACTGAATGATACGATTCCAGACAAAAGTTTACAATCAAATGAAGAGAATTCTTCAAAGGTTCAAGAAGACAACTTAGAACCTAGAAGAAGCAAACGGGGCAAAATAGCCAAAGATTTTGGACCTGATTACATGACCTATGTAGTGAATAAGGAACCACAAACATATAAGGAAGCTATGGACTCCTCTGAAGCTCCTTACTGGAAAGAGGCAATCAAAAGTGAGATTGACTCCATTGTGCAAAATAACACTTGGAAATTGGTGGATTTGCCACATGGGCAAAAACCAATTGGGAACAAATGGATATTCAAGAAGAAGTTTAGACCTGATGGTACCATAGAGAAGTACAAAGCTCGTTTAGTAGCTAAAGGGTATCGTCAAAAAGAGGGTCAAGACTTCTTTGACACCTATTCACCTGTTACAAGAATTACATCAATTCGCACATTAGTAGCAATTGCATCCATTCATAATTTGGAAATACACCAAATGGATGTGAAAACCGCCTTCTTGTATGGTGAACTAGATGAAGAGATATATATGAATCAACCTGAAGGGTTTGTGGTTAAAGGTCAAGAAAACAAAGTCTGTAAGTTAGTTAGATCACTTTATGGACTAAAACAGGCTCCAAAGCAATGGCACGAGAAGTTTGACAACACATTACTCTCTAATGGATTTAGAATAAATGAATGTGATAAATGTGTTTATGTCAAACAATACAAGAATGCTTATGTCATCATATGCTTGTATGTGGATGATATGCTTATAATGGGTACTAATCTGGATGTGATCAATCAAACCAAGAAAATGCTACACTCCTCCTTTTCCATGAAAGACTTGGGAGTAGTAGATGTGATCCTTGGTGTAAGAGTTCAAAGAAGACCAGATGGATATACTCTTACTCAGTCCCATTATATTGAAAGTGTACTCAAGAAGTTTGGACACTATGATGACAAGCCGGTTGTCACCCCATTTGATGCTTCTAGTCATCTAAAGAAGAATAAAGGTGATACTGTAGCTCAGTTAGAATATACTCAAGTTCTCGGCAGCTTGATGTATATTATGAATTGTACTAGACCGGACTTGGCTTATAGTGTAAGTAGATTGAGTCGTTACTCCCACAATCCTGGGAAAGATCATTGGTATGCATTAGTAAGAGTGCTTAGATATTTAAAGCATACAATGAACTATGGACTGCATTACACGAAATATCCTCCTGTTCTTGAAGGGTATTGTGATGCAAATTGGATTTCCAATACTTCTGAGGCAAAATCCACAAGTGGATATGTGTTCACTCTTGGTGGAGCTGCTATCTCTTGGAAATCATCTAAGCAAACTGTGAATACTCGTTCTACAATGGAAGCAGAGTTTGTTGCTTTAGATAAAGCTGCTGAAGAAGCTGAATGGCTTAAAAGCTTCCTAGAAGGTATTCCTCTGTGGCCTCAACCTGTTACTGCCATTGGCATACATTGTGATAGTATGGCTGCTCTTACTAGAGCACAAAGTCAAATATACAATGGCAAGTCGAGACACATTAGGCGCAGACATATTACAATACGAGACTTGCTGAAGAATGGAATCATTTCCATTAGTTACATAAAGTCAAAGGAAAATATAGCTGATCCCTTGACAAAAGGCCTGAGTAGAGAGCAAGTTCTCTTCACATCGAGGGGAATGGGCTTAAAGCCAACACAATGAGTCACCACCTGGCGGAAACCTAACCTAGCAACATTGGAGATCCCATGGTCTAGGTTCAATAGGACAACTAGTTGGGGAAGACTCAAAGAAGCACTAACACAAAGGTATGCTCACTCCCATGATATTTGTTTTGTGTTTTTCCGTTGATGTTATAGGGATGAATGCTTTATTCTTAATAATGCTGATAGCTTCTACAGTGGAATAAGTACGGATTATTCCAGATTAGCATTACCTATGTGAGATGGATGTGAGGTCGCATCTTTGGGAGCTGATATGGCTAAAGCTCTCTAAAAGTCTCATGAAGAAAGGATCGTTCATGACCGAAATGAACACAACGGTAAGAAATGATCTATGCTTAGATATGATATGTGTGATACTTCTTGTTTTTTATTCTACTATAAAAAGTGGTTAGTTCAAGACTCTAGTTCACTACCCACAAAGTAGATCCAAGTAGTACTCACTATGAAAGGTTCAAGTTTTACAACACCTATTCAGATGCATGTCATATCTTACTTCCCTTATTTGAATATCAAAGTTCACTTATTTTCTATTCAAATGTGGGGTATTATTGGAGTTTGAATAGAAAATGTGGGGTATTGTTGGAACTTTGACTACAAAATTACAATGTGGGACTTATCCCACATTGGTGGAAGAGAAAACCTTCTCCCACCTTATATGTCTAGTCCTACTCATTTAACTAAATGGATCAAGTAATGGGTTAAGCATATTGGGCTTGGGTTGTGGTGTTGGATTAGCCTAATTGGATTGAAAATGGGCTAATATCAAGAGAATATTTAATGGTCAAAAGATGGGCCTTGGGCCTTGGGGGTCTTCCTGATTAATTAGATAATTTTTAATTACGAAATTAATTTTTATTTTTTTATTATTAAATTCGTAATTACTGAATGACAGGTTTTTAACAGTTATTTTCGGTTTTGACAGTTTCCAACTGTCATAACTAATACCTATAAATACCTGTTTCATTCATCTGAAAGGGGTTGAAGATATCATCATTCACACCACAAAATTCTCTTTAAAAATTCGTTCTTCCAAAGATGAAGGGAACATAGGAATTTCGTCAGAATCAAGAGAAGTTCTTGATTGATTGTTGTATCCTCTAAACAGATCCCCACCAGGGAAATTTCTGTCTTAGGACACTGCAATTTGCAGGCCTCAATCTACATAATTTCGTTTTTGTGTTTCTGTTGTAAGCATAAACCATCAAGTATGTTTTCTGCAAATTGATTCTTGTATATTTCATACATATATTTCAATTTCGTTTGTTTTATTTCTGTTAATCTTGTTGATTGTATACTTCTGTCATAACAATATGTTGATAAAATATATTGTTTTTGTTGTAAGTTAATTAAATCTACTAATAAAAAAGATTCTATAACAAATGATGGCTTTAGTGATTGTAAACATCTTATCGAGAGATTTAAAGAACATGGAAAGAGCATCAAACATTCGATTAGTGTGAGTTTTTGGAATGAATCCAAAATCATAATGATTTACAACAAAAATTATAAAAGTAAAAGAACACTAGGGATAAGTCTTCCGAATAACTATTGATGTTGTGAGATATTTATTTAAACATAATTTACTCTTAGGCACATCTAATGAAAAACTTTACCGATATAGAAATGGTACATTTTTAGGACTAATTGAAATGGTGACAAAATGTTATGGTATAATATAGATAACGTTAAACATCATGAAAATCATCATCATTATCTTGGTCACATAATTTAAAATGAACTCATTTATCTTTAGCAAATACTATGAGAATTTATGTACTTAAAGACAATACAAAATTACGTTGTCGATCCCTACGATTTGCTAAAAGATGTTGATTCAGTATAACTATCTAAATTCTTATGTGTTTGGTCCTCGTGGTTATATTTTTTGTGTGTTCGTCCTTTAGACAACTAAATAAACGTTGTAACAATATGTTTTGTAATAGAAATATAAGTATCATATTTTATCGTTTTTTATATAACAATCTATCTGAAAAAATCAATTCTTCACATATTTTTATAAGAACAATAAATTTTTTTAAGCATAAGTTAATCACAAATGTAAATAGAACTGTCATTGAAAGACTCGTTTAAATGTATCTATTAGAAATCAGTAGATTGTGATTTTGTTTTGAAATTTTGGCTTTTGATTCCTTCAGTTAGTCTATGTTCCACCCCAACCTATTGCATGAACGATCACACAATTCCTTATTCCCAATCCCAATAAAACACATTATATGAGCTGGGTTAGTACAACAATACGCATCTTTTCCATTCTCTTTGCGTAAAACACACTCCCATTTTTTTAAGGACTCTATTATCCCACTTGTGGTGCCTATACATACATAAAAAAGTTGTCAATTTGTGATTAATTATAGGTTTTATTTTTAGTAGACCATAGAACATTAATGCACCTTTTAATATATGGAAATGATTTTTGTTCCATAGAATATAAAAAATGAAAAAATGAAGGTGGTTCTATTTTTTTTTATAAAAGTTTTATTTTAAACATATGGATTAAATATATTAACCTTTACCCTTTGTAAAGGAAATCATTGTGTTATGATATATAGATATACATCAAATATACATGATATGGTGAAATCATGTGTTTAATATGAAATAACATAATTATGATTCTTAGAAATTTATGTAGTTCATCAATTTTTTTGTTAAAGGATATGCTATTTTCTTTTTAGAACAACAAATTCATAAAAACGTATAGTCATACTCCTAAATCTCTATGTTTTGTTCACAATAAGATCTGAATCCACAACCAATGGAAAATAACATATTTTTAAACTTTAGAGGTTTTTTGGTTATGATAAAATTTATTTATGTTATATTTGGTAAAAATTAATGTTTATATGTCAAAGTATCTAAAACTTACATGTAGGCATTTGACAAACAAAAATAGAGTTTATAAATAAATTTTATCATAACCAATATGCATTTCAGCTATAAATATAACAAGGTTTTAAACTTGCACGTTGCATCAAGAGTTTAAATTATATATATATATATATATATATATATATATATATATATATATATATATATATATATATATATATATATATATATATATATATATATATATATATAGAGAGAGAGAGAGAGAGAGAGAGAGAGAGATATGAATGTGTTGGAGAGATATATAATGTATGTACTATATAACAAAAACATAAATAACAATGAATAATCTATTTTTGACATAGTGATACACACAACAAAGTCATACATATATAGTCACGTTCAAGCACACGGTAACACACACAACCACAAACAAATACACATACATTCATATGATATATAGATGGTAAAACGTATTTAATTATTATTTACCTTCAGCAATTGGAGTCACAAGAAGAAGAAGAAAAACAAACATAAGATACTTTTCCATTTTAAGTTATTAATCAAGAAATATACAAAAATACAAAACATAACAACGATATATAAAGTTTCACTACAATATAATTTGGCTAAAAATGTGATCTGCATGCATGGAGATTTTCGTTGTTTCGTGTATGTATTGTGTTTTCTGTTTTATTTATGGAGAGTTGCATTTTGCTTGTCTGTGTCGATATATATATATATAACTTGAGAATTAAAAAAAAATAGAGATCTTGAGATTAAACCTCAGCCATATATTTCGCATTCAGCGTACCAGCAGCAACGATGTATGCATAATCATAAATGATTATATGACAGAGATGTATAATCATACAAGATTATACATGTTTATACGTATATGCATAATCATAAATGATTATACATATATGTCTGTTTACAGATTGAGTAATCATAAATGATTATTACAGTTAGTCACAGAAGAGGTGGTTGTAACAGATGTGACGGTGGTATAAGTAATGGAGGTGACAATAGTGGGGTCGACTGGTATCAGATGTGGTGGTAGTGGTGGCGGTTACGGTGGTGGGGATGGTGGCGGAGGAGAAAAGAACGAGTGGCACTGTGTAATCATTTATGATTACACCAGACCTGTCGCACCGGTACACCGAAGGGTTAGAGCGTCAGATGTTATTATTGAGTAAATTTCTGAAAACACATCAGAATAAAAAATAAAGAATGTACAATGTTATGATTTGACGGTTTTACAAAGTGAAATGACCTTATGAGGATAAATGAAAGTGTAGTGTTATGATAAGTATATAAAATGAAACGATAATATTATTATATGATCGATTTTCCAAAGCGAAATATGTTCTTCGACATCTAGCTAAACTAACATGATCTTGAAAGTTAATCTGTTCATAAAATGTAAAAATGTTTAGATGATAAATATTATTAATTATTTGTTAGAAATAATAAATGATTAAGCTATAAAGAAATACAATAATAAATGATTGAGCTATAAAGAAACAAAATAGTAACATATGTTGCCATTTTCACATCTTATTGGAAGGCTAACCACATGATCGATTAGAACAATTGTCATGTGTCAAATCTTCCATTTTTCCATCCCTATTATTTCATGAACCAAACATGTGAGTTTCTAATATGCAAAAAATAATCAAATTTTGAATTAATTAAATAAAAATATGATGTTATAATATATAAATTAACACATTATATATTTCAATATGTCATTTCTTGCATTAAAGCAACACGATATTACTAAGACATACATTCATGAACATTGGTTCCTAAAATCTAACACACTATACTATGAATGTCAAGAATACCAAAAAATGATTAAAATAGCTAAAGTTCAATTAAGAAAAAAATAATAAAGGTTGAGAATAAATAAACCGTTCTCATCAATCGTTTATTTTTACCGCAAAAATCTCCATCGTATCATCAGAAATGAGAAATAAATACACATTTGTTTTCGAACCAAACATGTTTCTTTAAATTATATTAATCGTTACATTCATATATACAAAAATATAGTTTTTTTTAATGAGCTATTTTTATCGGAAATTTAAATATATCAAAATTCATAATTTTTCATTTTCTATATTGATACAACTTTAAGATAAAATAATTTTTTTTATTTTTTTTATAGTTTCAGTTATCGTTATTCATAAGTGAATAAAAATGCATCAGATTTTTATTACAATACATTCGTTAATCATTTATGAATAAAAAATATGTTTATTTTTTTTATACAGTTTAAGTATCATTCATGTATAAATATATATCATTAAATAAACTTTTTACAGTTTACATCGCTTTCGTCATATGTTATATTCACATATGAATAAAACGTATGTTAACTTTTCTCACAAGTTATATTCATCTATGGATAACAAATTTTGAGAATTTTGTTAAAGTTCATTTGTTTTTCATATATGAATATGGAGTTCAAATTTTCAAAACATATCGTCTTTTATTAACATACTGCCATATATGAATAACAAATTAACTGTAACAAAAATCTGATAAATATTTTATTCATATATGAATATACATATGACAAGAGCTAATACAAGTTTTATTGATATATGAATATAAATGTGATGAAGTTGATGTACGAAATATATTTTAGGTAATAAAACTTTATTACGTGTTATATTCACATATAAATGATTCTTAAACAGTAAAAAAAATTAAGCACATGTTCTATTCATAAACAAATAAAGTATGTACCGTAATAAAAATATGATTAATTTTTATTCACTTATTAATAACGAGAGTTGAAACTATAAAAAAAAATTTAAAATATACTAATATAGATGTCTATTTATAAAGAATAAAAAAAGAAGAAATGACACAAATGCCCTATGAACTTTCTAGGGTTTATCCATTTAGTCCCTAAAGTATTTTCATTGCTTTATGAGGGAACGAAGTCGTTTTTGTCGGGTCGGTTACATCCACTTGAACAAAATAAAAAGGTCACCCGGTGACCCCTTTGCCACATTCTAACGACCCAAAAATCAAGGATAAAAATTTCATTTTTATTATAGTCAAAACACAGATGTCGTTTAATCCAAACATTCTAAAAACATTGCTAACTGAAAACATTTATCAGAGTTCATCCCAAAATTACATATGGCGGAAAACACAGCTGTGTGCGCTGCGATCAAGCCGAGCCCTTCATTATCAAAATGATGATACCTGAAACCATAAACAAAACTGTAAGTACGAAGCTTAGTGATTGTCCCCCAATATACCACATATCATACAATAACATAATAATATCCATAAAATATCATCCACAATATATCGTGTAACATACATATAGTTGCCATGGGCTCCCCCAAGGTCTTATATCCAAATGCCATGGGCTCCCCCCATGGTCTTATATCCAAATGTCATGGGGTACCATCATGGTCTTTCAGACAAGTTCCAGGAGCCACCTTCGGGTATTCCATGCAAGCATCACAAAGACAACTAGTTTACAACTACTTAACTAATAATTGCCAGAGTTTAGACTCTAGTCTTTCATACAGTGTGCCAGGAGCCGCCTCCTGGTCTTTCATACAGTGTGCCAAGGTCTAACCCTCGGGTCTTCCTACAATACATAAACCAAATGGGCTGAAATTGATGCCTTCGACCCATATGAACAGTGAGGAGACTCACCTCGAATGTTGAAGCTCACGACACGTAACCCTAGCTGCTGACCTGATGACTTCCCAAACTAGTAATACCCAAACAACTTCCAATTAGCAACTGAAATCTAAACCATGATCCATAATCCAAACTTGGGGTAAAATTACCATTTTACCCCTGGCCCATCAAGACTCACAACCAATGCCCAAGCCCAAAACTATAAGATCCATAAAAGCCCACTAATGGCCCAAATATCCAAATTGGACCCAATCCCATATGGGTCTTATCCTAAGCCCATATTTTCCTCAAATACAATTCAGGTTACCTCAAACACCCCTTAGGACAAACTTGGTCAAGAGCATAAGTCAAAAGTCAAGGTCAACGCCAAAGTCAACGGTACAAGTGACTCAACTCGCCGAGTTCTCATCAAACAGCAAAATCGCGAAGAATCGATCCAACTCGCCGAGTTCCCTTCAACACGTCGATTTTTCCCCTCCTTTTCATCAGAATCGGGACAATCCTAAACTAACCCATCTAGTTCTCTTATGAGCTTGTCGAGTTCTTTAGTCAACAAACCCACTTAATCTATTAAGCCACTAAATCATCAAGACAAGGCTTCAATTTGCATATATGGTCCCATAAGGTTGTATTGATGAGTAAAGTCTCCAACTTTACTCTTATGCAAGGCTAAAAGAAGCTCAAAAGCTCAAAATAAGCTAGAAGAAAGGCTTAATGGATGCATGGAGCCCTTAAGACCATAAAGTTGGCACCTTTATGCCAAAAGAGCTCCCTAGAACCTTAGATCTAAAAAGGTTTGTCCAAAAGGGACGTCCACCTCCTAACAACCACTCCATTTGGACCAAAACATGCGCAAGAACCCTAAGAAGGAGATTTATGAATTCACAAAGCCAGGTTGAGACTTTTTACCAGAAAAGTGTCGAAAATGAAGCAATGATTCGAGATCTAGAAGCTCCCTCTTGTATCACCAACTCTCACTAAGCTTCCCTTCCTCCCAATAGATCATAACATTCAAAAATGCCTTAAGGTTTCGAGGTTAGGGTTTAGGACAATTGTGATTGGAAATGAGGCCAACATATGGGGTTTAATTTGTTTAAATAGGGTGCAAAACCTTAAAATTAGGGTTTCCCAACCACGTCCAACTTGTCGAGTTGGTCCTCTCCGACTCGTCGAGTTGGTCTTCGAAAATACACGCGACCAACACTTCCAACATGTTGAGTTTCTTCCCCCAAACTCGACGATTTGGCCCTTAGAAATGAGGTTTTATTTCCATGACCTTCTAGATTATGGATGTTACACACATAGACATCTGTTGACCAATACCCAATACTATTCATCTTCACCTCTTTTACTTTCTTCACCTTTTTGCTCACCACTTTATCATCCTTGACACTTTTTCATACTCTCCATTTGCTTTCTATCTCCTATCACTATACACACTGTCTTTTAAAACAACCCAATTTCTTATTTCCTATTCAAATCCATTTGGGCCTAATCCAAATCATATGTTTTGGATGTCGATTGGTTTTTGGTTTTTCGTTTCTAAACCTAGTAATGCAAATCTGAAATTTATACAACTTCTTAAAAGTTTGATTTCAATATCAAGGAGTGAAACTTAATACACCAGGTTTATCAATGTTGAAATTGTAACTTTGATACTTGCACAAAATTTTACCTTATCATCTTCCCTGGTGTTTGACCGATTAGAACGGAGCGCAAGGAGTACGTTTCCCTCTGATCAACTTCAGAGTTGCAACATTTAACGAATTTAGACGTGGTTTCGCTTACGTTGCTTCCAATTTCTTCGAGATTGGAATCGTTAAGCCTGAAACTAAGGTACTATTGTCTTCTATATTGAGTACTTCATAGTTGCAAAATCACTCTGTTTGTTCGAGATGAAACATATAAAATGATAGTGATGATACTTTTCTATGTTTTCAGGAAGTTTCAAGTTTGAGTGTAGAGCCATGTGAAGGTCAATCACTTATAATTATTGTTTTTGAGATCAATAAGTCATAAGTACGTACTAAAATATCAAATATGTTCTATCATTTTATTTTTGAAACAAGAATATATGAACACATTCACAATGGCCATGAACGAGCTCGTAATCTGTCACGTTTCTGACTCAATGATGAAGGAAGAACTAAAATTGTTCCTAGGCAACTTCCACAGGTTTGGTTTAGCTTCAAAATCGGACCTTTTGTTTGTCTTCAATTCCATTTCGACAATAGATTCTTTTGATGATTTAATTCGAGAAATGGGAGTAAAGCTGTCAACTTCCCAACAAGTTTCGACATGACTTAGTTTGTGAAATCAGGTGAAGAGGCGGATAAACGAGAACCCATATGTAGTATTACACATAGGAAGATGATAAACATGAGATAGATGGGCCCCAAGTCGTCTATGTGTCACTTAAACTAGCTATAAGAGGTAAAGGGGTCTAAAAAGACTAGTTGTCCATGACTTCGTTGCCTCATAAAGCCTTAGAAATAGTTTAGGGACTAAAATAACTAATCATAGAAAGTTCGTAAGACATTTTTGTTGTTTTCCCAATAAAAAAAGTTATGAATTTTGAAATATTTAAAATATTTTTCGATAAAAATAACTCCTTAAAAATAAAAAAAAAATAAATAAAAAACAAACAAGAAACTATGTTTTTGTATATATTAAGGTAATAATTATCATAGTTTAAGGAAACATGTTTGATTTGAAAGCACACATGTATCATTTGCTCATTTACTCTGGTACACTTAACTGTTTTGCGACAAAATAAATGTATGAATGAGATTGATTCTTAAATTCTCAACCTTTTTATTTTCTCAATTGAAAAACTCTCTCCGCCCTCCCCCCCCCCCCCTCTCTCTCTCTGTGTATATATATATATATATATATATATATATATATATATATATATATATATATATATATGTAACACCCAAAATACGATCCAAAAATTTTTGTTTAATAATTACTAAAACCATCATATCAATATCATAAAATAAAAACCCATACGTTAATATCTCAAAACCATAACAAAGTATCACGAGAAAATTGTATCAAATCATATCTATGAGAAGCTAAATCAACTCCCAGGACAAAAACTGAAGCTGTGGTGTGTGCGATGTCATCATCCCGAGCTCTTCCCATTACTTGCGGAAGTACCCGAAACCAAAACTGAAACTGTAAGCACGAAGCTTGGTGAGCTCCCCCAAACTACCACATACCATACAATAACATATAAACACATACTGGGCCTTGCCCACTGCATCGGACCGAAGTCCGGAAACTGCATCGGACCGAAGTCCGGAACTAACCAGGGCCTTGCCCTATGCATCGGACCGAAGTTCGAAAACTGCATCGGATAAAAGTCCAGAACTTACTGGGACCTTGTCCCCTGCATCGGACCGAAGTCCGGAAACTGACTGAGCATAACATAGCATAGCATATAAACATATCAACGAGCATAAGCACATATACTGCATACTGCATCGGACCGAAGTCCGAAACACATAACACAAAACATGCTTGAATCATAAAGACATCAAGCAATCTAACTACTGCATCGGATCGAGGTTCGGAACTACTGCTAACTAAACGGGTCGGCATTATGGCCATAGACCCGTTCCTAGTGGATGGAAAACTCATAAGTACGCTCAATCAAATACTAATAACTATACTGAGGGTAAAATGACTATTTTACCCCTGGTCAAAGTCAACCTATTGGTCAAAGTCAACATACAGTTGACCTGACTCGTCGAGTTGGGCCACCAACTCGTCGAGTCCCTACTCTCATTTCTCAATTTTGCTCGCTACTACTCGTCGAGTTTGGTATAGACTCGACGAGTTCCTCTTTGATACTAACACTTAGTCAATCTGCATCCGACTCGTCGAGTTGTATGAACAACTCGTCGAGTCCTCCTTCAACATATGAACACTCTGACTGTGACTCGCCGAGTTTGTTCTTGAGATATGAAGATTACCTTGGACTCGCTGAGTCAGGGCATTGACTCGCCGAGTCCCTCCATGAATGAGTCTGATCTCCGACTCACTGAGTCCACCTATAACTCACTGGTTCCACTCGGCATAATACATGAAAGAGGAAAACTCGAGAACTCGCGACTCGATTTGCCAAGTCTGAAGAACGACTCATCGAGTCGGTTGCATGCAACTTCTAAATAGTTGATTCTGCTCAAAACCAATGCATACAACTTATAGATCTGGGTTCTTAAGGCTTGGTTACCACGTAAAGTTTCCAACTTTACGTGTACATATGCATGAAAATGAATTTAAAGGCTCAAAAGGCACTTAAAAGAGTAGATCTAGGGCTTTCATGCAAAATGTTTCCATAAAGGTGTTAGATCTAAGTTTTTGGAACTGAAACATGGATAGATCCGAAGGCTATTCAACCCAATGCGATCTCTCTACTATAATCAAGCTAAGAAATGGATAAAATGGCCTAAATGTGATTTATAATGGAGAATCAATCATAGAAACAGAAGGAATCCGATTAGTACCTCAATAAATTCTGTAGTGGGTGCAAGATCTTGGATCTCCTTTTACTCCTTTGGATCTAGCTTCCTTATTCTCTTCAAAACTTCAAGATTCACACAAGAAATGCTCAAAATGCTCAAGGAATGGTTAGGGATTGCTAAATGATGCTCTGAGGGTGAAGGAGGCGAGTTTGGGGCTCATAACATGGTTTAAATAGGGTGCAAAACCCGTGGATCTAGGGTTTCTTGCAGACTGGCGGACTCGCCGAGTCCAGGATATGGACTCACCGAGTCGCCAACTTAAACGTGCTCAATATCTCGTCTCTACTTGGCGAGTCGGGCCTACAACTCGTTGAGTTTCAGCTAAAAAATGCAAAAATACTTAGATTAAAATACATACCAGGAACCAGGTGCTACAATATATATATATATATATATATATATATATATATATATATATATATATATATATATATATATATATATACTAGCCGTTTACCCGCGCTAAGCGACGGATGCATTTATCAAAATCAATCAATGGAAGTTCATGCATTAAAGTTGGTTACTGTTTTTGGTTAAAGATTAAAGTAAAATTTTTTTATTAAAAATAAAAATCTAATGTTTTCAATTGAAAATGATAAAATATTATTGTTTTAGGATAGTATTATATAAAGTACGATTTTTGTTTGGGTTAAAAGAAAAATTGCAGTGTTTTGGTTTGGAAATAACTTTTTTTTATTAGAATGTGTAGTTGTTAAACTGTTTAATGCAATTCTACTTTTAATATATGAAAAATATAATGTTTTATAACTTTTTTTTATCATTTAATCTAAAATTAGTTGTTGCTTTGACACCTATAAACTACTACTTGTATAAAATATGTTGTATATTTTGTTTGTTGAATACAACTAATTCAACTTTTTATAAAAGTTGGCAACAATTACATAAATAACCAGCTAGAAAGTATATATTATCAAATATGGATCACAAAATCAGTTAACTAATTTCACTTGGACACCAATAGATATGTGTTGTTTTTTCTTGGTTTTCATCAATAAAAATCTAGGTATAGTATTGATCCGTATTTTGATATTCTATAACATTTATCGGTTAAATTTAATTAAAAACAATTTCCATGTCTAAATCTTTAATGGCAAAACTAAATTCAATGCTTTAATACCAAAATCAAAACCAAAATAAACTAATGGGTGGGTGGCCACACATTATAACCTTGCAAATATCTATATATTTCTAGGATATTGGTTAATAAAACTTAAATATTGAAATTAAAAAAAAAAGTAAAAAAAAAAAATTGTATTACATTTCAAATCCACGGTTTAGATTTTGACTTCATGAAAAATTAAGAACCGACTCAATTTAAATTATGAACCATTGATTCATGGCTTAAAAATATCATATATTAGCATTGTTTATTCTCGATGCTTGCTGACATCCTTAAGGTACTTGAGCCTATTGAATAATGATCAAGAGAAATATGATTAAGTTTTTCCACATTATTAATTATTACTATCAGAATATTTTACCAAACATGTCAGCAACTACAAGACATGAAAATTAATAGGGATGAAAGTGTATAATCAATTATAATTATAGTATAAAATAAAATTGTAATTTTTATAAATCATTTTTTCTCAAATTATTCATGTTTTTTCTACACTTTTCTTTTATTCCAAAATACCCCTTCCTTTTATAAAAACCCTTCCATACTTCAAATTAATCATTTTTTTTATTCTATAACTACACTAGTATTTGGACAAATATGCCTTTGAAAAATCAAACTTTTCCACACGAAAACCCGAACTATTCCAACAAACAAATTATTTATCAGGTTTTCATGGTTAATCTCCTTAAGAACATTCACTTCTGTCACCAACATACTTTATCCCTTTTAGCAAAAAATGTACAAACATTTATCCATTAAAAAAGTAAATATAAATGTTATTGTATGAGAAAAAAATTTAAAGAACCCTTGTATGTTAACATATTTTAATCAGCTTAACAGACATCTTAGTATGAGTCGAAATATACTTATGGCATAAAGTTAAATCTATTTATTAAAAAAAACTCAGAGAAATACTCTAGAGTGTAGTATTGTTTCTGCATAAAATATGTATTACAAAGTATCACTTAAGCACCCATTCTTAAAAATAAAATAGTAATTCAAATTGAGCTCTAATAAATGCTTTTTGTTTAATCTTTAAACATCATAACAAAACCACAAAACTTAATCCAATTACCTTTTTACCCTTGTGCAATCTGATCTACAGCTTCCTGAAGCAAAACCAAGATCACCTTGGGATGATATTTGAGCTACACCCACTCTTATCCCTGATGATATGTCTTGTTGTTGGTTGCTTGGAGCCACAAAAGACATATATCCCTGATTTTGATTTTCGCCAGGCATGGCCTTTTCTATCTATTCAAATAGCTAGCACCCTATTGGGTAGAGGCTGATTGGCTCCCTCTATAAGTTTGAGAAGATCAACTGGTTATTTCCACTGTTGTTCGAAAAATCATAATTATTCACATCCCCGCAACCATAAAAAATTATTCAAAACTTTTGTTTTATTTATGTTTTTCATGGAGCTTGACCTTACATTCTTGATGTATCAACATCTGCACAATATCAGTGCTTCAACATACTACAACATTTAGATTATATCCATCATTTAGATTATATCCATTTTTTTATGAATGACTTAAAATATACATGTGTTATTGACTTGTTTGGAGTAAACTCAAGTTTTGGTGATTTATCCCCTAATATTTTGGTTCACTAGATGCATGAAGTCATTTCTCATTTGGGGGATCTTGACAACTTTACCCATGAACAACTGAACATAGAACAGATTAAAAAGAACCAAGTCACGAAAATGGAGAATATGAAATGAGTCAAAGTTGAGTTGGTTTTAGTTTACAGAAAATGGTGGTATTGAGGTTTTTGAAATTTTCATACATAATTATGACAATAAGAAAGATTCCTAGTAAGGTCACCAGGTCTTACGTATCCATTTCATAACAAAGTTGTGCAAATCTACAAAAACCTCATCTTGGTGAGATAATAAGCAGGAACAAACCACCACTACAAAGACTATAAGCGGACATGTACAAGCAGTATTCATATTAAAAAAGAAATTCCAAATTATAAAAAAAATCGAAACCTATATTACCTTTGGCTTGTTTATGCTTTTACTGAGGAGTAATCTTTGAAATTCCATGTGAAACTCTTCTCTTTGAATCCTTGAATGCATAAAAAAATTATTTATCAACCAAGATTATATGTAAAACATCTTTGATATAGACCAAAAAAATTAGAATAATGAAACTTGGATTAAGAAAAACATCCATATATTATGTAAACCTCGGTCTTTTGAATCCACGAAAGACCTGTAACAATTAGACACCAGGAGATTAATTAAAGAATTACATGTTTTTGAAAATGATTATATAAAAAGCCAATAAAAAAAGGAAATGTTATAGCTCATCAATTTAATTGTTTGGTAGTTAACCCACTCCATCTTTGTAATAAAAACAAACAAACTCCAAAATAGAAATAGAAAAACAACAAGAAAGTATTTTGTGTCGGAAACTATTTTTCCTGATCGTGTTCATCCAGATCCAAACACTTCTTTTAAAACCTTAGAGATAAAATGATAAATGGGTAAAGAAGAACCATCGACATTTGGTGGCGTCGATCTCAAGAGTGGGTGGCTGACATTTGGTAGCGTCGACCTCCAGGGTGGGTGGCGAGCATTTGGTGGCGTCGATCTCCATTGGAGTTTTCATTGACATACACAAAAAATGAAGATATTAGGGTTTTCATTGATAATACCATCTTACTCGACAACTTACATAAGTAACAAATTTATTTAAGGTATGTTGTTTAAGTAAAATAAAAACGTACCTTATTTAAGGTATGGTTTGGTAAAGTATGGTATTACATTAGAAGTTTGTACATTAAACCATTTTAATGGTACCTCTTAATTTTCAAGAAATACTCGATATGCTTAATATAATAGAATATATATATATATATATATATATATATATATATATATATATATATATATATATATATATATATAACTATGATGTTCTTTCTCTCTCTCTCTCTCTATATATATATATATATATATATATATATATATATATATATATATATATATATAACTATGATGTTCTCTCTC
Source organism: Lactuca saligna (assembly GCF_052625555.1). Lineage (NCBI taxonomy): Eukaryota > Viridiplantae > Streptophyta > Magnoliopsida > Asterales > Asteraceae > Lactuca > Lactuca saligna. Next base: position 126,062,625 of record NC_136418.1, on the reverse strand, counting down.
TCCCCCTCTCTCTCTCTCTCTCTCTATATATATATATATATATATATATATATATATATATATATATATATATATATATATATATATTAGTTCGCATATGTACACTGCAAATACATATATTCATAAAAAAAATTTAAAATCAGAATTTTATTTATCAAAAGTTTATGTTTTTTTTTCCTAATATTAAAATACGTTTTTTCTACAATATTCATAATGTGTTTACAAAGAGTTAAATGTTGAGATGATAAAAATTATTAATTAGTTGTTGAAATAATAAATGATAGGTTGGAAAGAACTATCACAGTTAAGTATATTGTAAATTTTCGCATCTTATTGGAAGGCTAACTATATAATGATTTCTAGCAATTGTCATGTCTAAAATCCACCATGTATCCGCGCATATAATTTTATGAATCAAACATGGGAGTTTCTTGATGCAAAAACAAACAAAAATTGAATCAACTAAATAAAATTATGATGTTAGAATATATAAATTAATAAAAATACAATAATACTTTGTTATTTATTATATTTAAGCAGCCCAATATTACTAAGACATTCAGGAACATCAGTTTCTAAAATCACATGTAAACACACTATAAATGTCAAGAATAATAAAAAAAAAATTAAGTAGAATTACTTATCTTATAAATTATCTACTACACGGTGACGATCGCCTTCGAGGGGCAGTGAATATTTGGTGGTTAGAACCTAAAATCATACAATTCAAATCATCGAGTTCTCTCTCGTGATCGATATAAAGACGTTTCTCTCATACTATATATTCTCATTCCTCTCTCCGCCATACTCGTAATCATGCACTCCTCCCCTCTTTCACACTTTAATTGCGTACATGATATTGAGATCAACCAATATAACCTTGAAAATCAAATTTCGCTAAGTTTGCTGTGATTATTTTTTGCTTAAATCAGATTGATTGGTGATGCTTAAAATCCAATAGAAACACCGTTTGCTAATGCTAGAAATCGGGTGTGAGTTTTTATTCTCTTTTTGTTTAATGGCAATTGGTTGGTTTTTTGACATTGTTTAAAAAACAATAAAAGAGATCACATCGTTCTCAGATCAAATAAAGACCGATCGGAGACTAATTAACTGGTCTCTAAACGGAAGCCATAGTTTATACACATATCATTTTTTTATTGATCATATATTACCAAACATTTTCTTTTATTTCATTTATTAACTTTTAATATATCATTTTATGTACATCTTAATATAAACGGAAAAATTCGAAATCAAGCATCATGTATTGTGGATTACCATATATGGTTGTGGCTTCTGGGCTTTGACTATTTGGCCCATTTATAGCTAACAATACATATATCCATATACGGAGTGATTACCATATTTAGCCTAATTTGACTGCTCTGGAAAATTGGTGGGAACTGAGGATTTATTTCCCGCCATTTCTCTTCCTACTTTGCCAATTGATATCGTTTTGTTCTTTGGTGGAAGATTCAGACGAGCAAACAACAAGAATCAGTCGGTAATTGTAATGGAAGTCGTCATATCTCAGAAGAAACCTTCATCAGCATCAGCAGATGGTGTTTCTACCATCCCTCTTTATCGTTCAGCTCCCACTCTCGAAGTTAGGCTCGAAGATTTCGAGCGATTCGCCGTCGATCGGCTCCTAGGTCCGGTATCTATCTCTTTACCGTATATTTTCCCTCTTTGTCTGATAAATATGAATTACATCCGTCATTCGTCATTCGCATATGCAAATTTCAGTTGCTAAGTTTGGGAATTTTAGTCTATTCACTTCCTAGAGGGTTTTTGTTTGTTTTTTAATCAGGATCTAACTTATGTTGATTATGTAAACACAAGTTAATTTATTACAGTACTTAGTAATAACAAATATCCATGAAATAGTTATCATATATGATGAATGGCTCAATATAAAGGTTCTATTGATGTATTTATAATGATGTTTAAGTATAAATTATCGTTAAGTTTATAACATTTAACATATTATATAAAGCACTGAACATATACGTTAAGTTTTTGAAGGAATGCATATTACTAGTCATTCTTCCAAAAATATCTCCAATTGTAGATGATGGTTAGAGATGAAATAGTTTTACAAACTCGACATATAATTGTTGATTTAGGATTATACTATCTAAACACGAGATGTATAACTAAATTGATAAGTTTTGGGTTCTGGAATTTGATTGAACCTTACATTCAATCTCTTGTAAACTGAGTATGGTTTCATTTGTAACTTATGCAGTTCTGAGAGGGATTTCTGATGGATTGGCTAGAGGAAAGAAACCTGATGAAATGGAAAAATTGGTTAGTGGAGTTTGTTAATTGTTATGTTACTTTTTATTGAAGTAGTGTGGTGTTTCATGTTTGTTTATTCTTCTTTTGGAGCTTGTAGGTAAGTGATCTATGGAAGGCCAATATGAGACATCCAAATACATCAGAGATTATTGATAAAGACATCATATCCCATTTTGTCTTACGCCTTGTGTATTGTCGAACGTAAGCTTTTCATCTTTTACCCTTTGTGTCTTTTCCATGTCTGAATTAATTATATCAACAATTAATCCCTCTTTCTTGTGACACTCTTAGAGAGGAACTAAGGAAATGGTTTCTTTCAATGGAAAGCACTCTCTTTCGCTACCGATTTCGCCTTGAAACTTCTGATGTACATGTATGATTTCTGTTTTGATTCATATGAGTACTAAAGTTTTATATATGTTCTTGTTATCTTTGCTAATGGTTTTTTGATTTTGAATCACAGAGGGCATTGATGACAGAGCTTGGAATCCCTTACAAATCTGTCACAAATGCAGAATTTGAGGTATTTGTAGGCTTTCATTTCATTACTCTTGTTCATTATACAAATATGCTTCCAAGATTAGGACTTTTGTCAGTTTTGTGAATCTTTTTTTGATTCTTTTCAGGGTTTGAAGGAAAAATTGAGCCAAGTTGCACGCTCAATTGGGCAACAACTACCCACTTGTATGTCATAAATGCATTCACCTCAATGATTTGAGTCCTTGTTTTTGTTTTTCAGTTTTAGCGCTTTAACATAGTTTATTCTCTTTGGTGTTTTATATACTGCAGCTGATACAGTATATTACAAGGTACATTACCTAGTTGAACCTCAATTCACACACCCTCTCTCTCTCTCTCTATATATATATATATATATATATATATATATTTCATTATGATCTTTTCTTTATAAAGATTTGACCTTTTTTCATTTGAATGATATTAGGTTCCATGGGAAGAAGTTTCTGAACTTGTGGGAAGTCGCAGAGTCTTCATTAAGAAAGGATATGCATATGTTGCTTTAAACCAGGTGAATAAATATTAAATCCTCAATTTTTATTTAATAATCATGTAGCATAACATTAACAAATAACAAATAATTCTCCAATTCATGTTTCTAATCTCAGGTTGTCTCATTTGTGATTCCACACTTTCGTAGTCATCTTTCAAAAGCCCTTGTCCTCACAAACAGGTTATTGACTTATTTCTCAACTTGTTTAAAAAATTTCAATTTTTTTAACAATGATTTCAATTCCATAGTTATTATATCTGTTAAGTATTTACTGAATGTTTTGAGCATCTTCTACTTTCAAGAAAATGGACATCCATGATTAGAGAACAGGAAAAGGACAGATTAACACCTGTGAGTTTCTAAATCTAATTATGTTTTATTTTAATTCTTTCTCTCAAGTTTCATGCTTGATTTTGTTTAATTTTATATTACTTAGATTGTTGAAGCTCTATCCACCAGTTACCTTGGTCCTGATTATACCCAAGTATGTTATGTTTTCTAATTTCTAATAATTACAATTGTTATATTATATAAATATTAATAATATATGATTTTATCATGCTACTATGAATCTTAATAGGACAAAGAATTTGGTGAAATATCTCTGAAAGACATTGATCAAGTAGCCAGAAGCTCATTTCCTTTGTGTATGCGTCATCTTTTTGACTCAGTAAGTAAATTAAATGATTATATATTTTCATTTCTCACAATTAATTTTTTTATTGATATTTTGAATTTCTTTCACAAAATATGATTAGTTAAGAGAAGATCATCACTTGAAACATGGAGGGAGGATACAATTGGGGTTGTTTCTTAAGGTAATTAAACTAATCATTTGCATTTAAATTATTTACTTTTAATTCTTTTTTTTTTTTTTTTTTATACTGTAATTGTAATCTTGGAAAATATATTTAGGGAGTTGGATTGAAGTTGGATGATGCACTTGCATTTTGGAAAGCAGAGTTCTCCCAAAAGGTTAATAATCTCACTGTATGTGTTTTTATGTGTATCTACTGTGTGTAAATTGTAATTAGGGTTTATAAATGTTTTAGGTTGGAGCTGAAAGATTTGACAAAGAATATGCATATGGAATACGTCACAATTTTGGTAAAGAAGGAAAGAGAACGGTATATAAATAAATAAAGCTTCAATTTTTTTGAAACCATTTTACTTTATTATTATTAAAAAAATATATAAATTAATCTTTTTTTTTTAAAATTTCAGGATTATACACCTTTTTCTTGTCAGAAAATCATCCTATCAACTCCAGGTGTTGGAGATCATCATGGTTGCCCTTATCGTCATTTTAGGTTAACAAATTTAACTTAAAAAATTAATTATTACTATTTTCTCATTTCCCAAATTTAATAGTATTCAAGAAAAGTTATGAAATTTTGTTTACAGTGAAGAAAATCTAAGAGCTGCTCTTGGTAAAATGGGAGTAGGCAGCAGAGAATTGGAGCAAGTGGTGGAAAAAGCGAAAGGGAGACATTATCAGGTTTGTATTATAAAAAAATTATTTAATTATTAGATTCTGAGGTGTTTATTAATTGTAATTTATAATATGTTTTGAATTGTAGTTAGCATGCACTTTAACTTTTGAAGCTATTCATGGAGCTTCTTGTGACTCTGGAATAAATCATCCAAATCAGTACTTTAAAGCCAGCCAAAACATCCTTAAAGAAAAGGTAAATTTGTTGCTTTATGGAAGTTTTTATAAACTTAAACTAAAAAGGTTGAATTTGAAATATTTAGAACATTAGGGGGTTTGTGGTATTAATACTTATTTTCTAAAACTATTTAAGCATAATGTTAAATTTTGTTATTCCATTGGCCTAACTTATTTACTCTCTTCCAGAAACAGTCGACAGCATGAGCGTGAGCATGACGTATGCAAGTTAGATAAATATATAAAACGTGTTTAATTAGAGTATTGTTTAATGTAATGTGTTAGTTTAATTATATTTAGTATTATCGGTGCTTTTGTCTCTTTTTTTTTTTTTTTTTTTTTTGTATTTTTTTTTTTTGTATTTTATGGATACGTTAATTTAGTGGTACGATGGGTTAATGCATAGCATATAATGAGTGGCTCCATTGCATTTGCATCATAGATTGAATATTTGTATGCTTTTGAGACATCTTGTTCTTATCGTGTTTGTTTTTAGTGTTAAATCTAAGAGACATAAATAAATGATGACATAAGTTTTAAAGTTGGATGTTGAAATTATTGCATAGAATAATGCTTAAATTGTGTATATGATTTATATGCGAAAAATCAACTAGTCTTTTTTGGTTAATAAATTAAAACTAATATTGAAAGCTATAATAGTTTATTATGAATATTGCGGCTAAAATTATTTGTAAAGTTCGGATACATATAACTGCATATATTTTGTATTATTCTAGAAATAAATAAGACATTAAGCCCCTTTCCGGTTTCAATAATTTTGCCTATAAAAATAGATAATTATGATATGGGACTTGTGACTTGTAGAACGATTTTATAAGTCCGTATTAATTTTAAAAAGATAATCCCGTATTTAGAATCCTATAAATGATATATGGAATGCAAGTGATTTTGTTAAATAAAATAATACTATACGAACTTTTCTTTTTTGGTTGTTGAATAAATGAGTATATTGTAGATGAACATGATAACCGAGTTTTCAAGAAAAGACTTACAAACTTGGTTCATAATGTAACAGTAAAAAAATTCATTTTTAATTAACTTATAAAATCGTTTACTGAAAACATTATCGATAACATATATGTTCGTAAACCCATAATCAAAAGTCATAAAAACGTGATAAAATAATAACATATTAGAGTACAATCCCAGAGCATCATAGTGTGGAAATCATGTGTGTGATGCGCTACTACTGTGCCGACTTATTCCCCTTCGACGAAGAAGTACCTGAAAACAAAACTGAAAATTGTAAACACAAAACTTAGTGAGTCCCCCATCATATCACATACCATACATAACTCATAATGCATAACATAACTTGGTACTAACTACCCCTTCGGTCATGTCGATCTGTACCTTGCCTAGCATATCAGGGTGCTGGCCTCCCTTTCAGTCCTGTCGACCGGTATCTTGCCTAACATATCAGGGTGTTGGCTACCCCTTTGGTCATTTCGATCGATATCCGATGACTATTTCACCCCAACCACTATCACATAATATCATAATACATATGTCATAAACTGTCTAACATAATTGGTTACTAACTACCCCTTCGATCCTTTTGACCAATATTGGGGTCTAACTTACCCCTCCTATCACATATCACATAACATCATAGCATCAGGGCCGACCCTTAACATATGTCGGGTGTGCGACCGCACAGGGCCCGCATTGTTTGGGGGGCCCGATATTTATATAATTATATATATATATATATATATATATATATATATATATATATATATATATATATATATGAGATGTCGAAATTAAAGTAAACAAAAAATTGGTGGTTGACGTGGTAAAGGCGCTTGACATTTATCAGTTAGTCCTAAGATCGAAACTTGGCACAAGCAGTTTTGTTTTTTATTTTTATTATAATAGTTCAACATATCCTTTTAATTCAAACGTAACAAACACATCTATCACATAAGGAATTATCTATGTCAAACACATCTTTAATTAAATTAATATATAAGTCCAATTAAACTAAGTATATCACATAGAATTAGTATCTAACACAAACACGCATTTAATTACTATATATAAGTGCTTAGCCTCTTTTATTTATTTGTTGAGTTTGGGCAATTCGGCAGCAAAGGAAGACATAAGAAAAGGTTCGTTTTTTTTTTTTTCTCTAATGGTAATATTTTTTATAATTCATCATTATTAGTATTTTTTATAATCATTAGTATTTTTTTTTCTAGTTTACATTGTTATTGGTATTGCTCATTCAACGTTTTGATATATTCAATTAGATTTCTAGAGTTCTTTTATCATAGTTTTAATTTTTATCAAGTATTTGGTTGATTATTGTTATTTTATTTTCAGAAATAATGCCTCCTAAGTATTTATCTGGTAGTCAAAAACGTAAAAAGAGAAAAAGAATTGAAGAATCAACAAAGGCTAACAGTGGTTCTCTAGATAAGTTTTTCCAAAAAAAACCTAAAGTTCCTTCTCAAAATCAAAATAATGATGATATTCCTGATAATTTGGGTGTTGATGTCGAAGGAGATCAAATTAATGATGTTAATGTTGATAATGTTAATTTCGATGGAGATCGTGTTGATATTGATGATGGTGATAACATTGAAGATGATGGTGATGATGATGATGATGATGTTGATGATGATGATGATGTTAATGTTAATAGTAATAATGTTGATATATTCGATCCAAGAAATTGGGATGGACTAAGCACAGACATGGTGAAACGTTTGGTAGAGAAAGGTCCTAAAAGGGATAATACTATTGATAAGGGTCCACCTGATAGATTTTCTAGACGGTTTTCTGCAACTATGTATACTAGAACTCTGTCAAATAAATAGACATGTAACAGAGAATGGCTAGTATACTCGAAAGAGCTTGATAAAGTTTTTTATTTTTGCTGTAAAATATTTAGAAAAGGGATCCCGAAAGGTCAATTAGATAGTGAAGGTTATGCAGATTGGCAACATCTTAGTACAAGACTTAAAGAGCATGAAGTTGGTTTAGATCATCTCACAAATTTAGCTACTTGGTTTGAAATGCGTGAAAGATTGAAAGTTAATGAAACAATTGATAAAGTGGTGTATGATCAATTTAAGAAAGAAAGGGAGCATTGGGAAACAAGTACTATTGAGGATTATTGCACTAGTGAAATATTTGGCTAAATATAATTTAGCATTTCGTGGAACAAATGAAAAATTATATCAAAAGAGTAATGGAAACTTTCTTGGAGTGATTGAGATGTTTGAAGAGTTTGACCTGGTTATGAAAGAGCATGTACGTCGTATCAAAAATGATGAGATCCATGTACATTATCTTGGCCACAAGATCCAAAATGAGGTGATACTTTTACTAGCTGATGAAATTAAACGAAAAATCATTAAAAAAGTAAAGGAAGCAAAATATTACTCCATCATACTTGATTGTACCCCTGATACAAGTCACCAAGAACAAATGTATTTGATAGTGAGGTATGTAAATTTCTCCTCCAATGATGTTACTGTTGAAGAATCCTTTTTAGGTTTTTTGAATGTTAATGATACCACTGGTAAAGGGCTCTTTGATATTACACACGATGAATTAAAATCTCTTGGTCTTGATATTGATGATATGCGGGGGCAAGGGTATAACAATGGATCAAACATGAGAGGAAAACATCAAGGAGTTCAAAAGAGATTTTTGGACATAAATTCTAGAGCATTTTATACTCAATGTGGTTGTCATAGTCTTAATCTTGCACTGTGTGACATGGCTAACAGTTGTAGTAAAGCTAGAGATTTTTTTGGAGTCATACAACGAGTATATACAATATTTTCCAATTCTACTAAGAGGTGGCAAATTCTGAAAGAGAATATTAAAGGTTTGACTCCAAAGTCATTGTCTGCCACTCGGTGGGAAAGTCGTGTTGATAGTGTGAAGGCTATTAGACAACAACTTCCGGATTTAAGAGAAGCTTTACTTGAAGTTGCGGAAAAAGACAACGATGCTAAAATCCAAAGTGAAGCTAAATCGCTAGCAAATAATGAGCTTGGTGGATTTGAGTTTTTGGTATCCATAGTCATTTGGTATCAAATATTGTACATGGTGAACTTAGTTAGCAAAAAATTACAATCAAAAGATATGCTTCTCGATGTTGCTATTAACGAAGTGAATATGCTAATTGAGTACTTCAAAGAGTTTAGAGAAACAGGGTTCTCCAAGGCAATTGATGATGCGAAGGAACTTTCTGTTGAAATGAATATTGATCCGGTATTCTCTCAAAAGCGGCCGGTTAGTAGAAAAAAACAATTTCATGAGAATTCAAGTGATCAAGATGTTGTATTTTCAGCCGAGGAGAATTTTAAAGTTAATTACTTTTTATATATTGTTGATCAAGCAAGTGCATCTCTTAAAACAAGATTTCAACAATACAAAGCATATGAAAATATTTTTGGTTTTTTGTTTCCAAAAAAATGAAGGAATTTGATGACAAAGATCTCAAGTCATGTTGTCGCCGTCTTGAAGCCGCACTTAAGTCTGGTGAACAATCAGATATCGATTCTCATGAACTTTATATGGAGTTAAAGCTGCTTGACATGTTCTTACCGAGTGAAATTACGAGCCCTATTGATGTTTTAAAGTATATGAAAAAAGTTGATTGTTTTCCTAATGCAATTATTGCCTACAAAATCTTGTTGACTATTCCCGTAACGGTCGCGTCTACAGAAAGAAGTTTTTCAAAGCTAAAGTTGTTGAAGTCCTACCTAAGGTCCACAATGTCACAAGAAAGACTTAATGGATTGGCGATAATAGCTATTGAGAACGTTATATTGGAGACTATTGATTATGAAGAGTTGGTGAACAATGTTGCTTCCAAGAATGCTAGGAGAGTCTCGCGATTCATGTAGTTGTCTAAGATTATCTATTGTATGATCGTTCTTTTCTTTTGCTTCATATTATAACAATTATGAAATAATTAATGAATTTTTGATATAAGTAAAAATAAATATATATTTAGGGGCCCATTTTTTAGTTTCGCACCGGGCCCTTAAAATCAACGGACCGACCCTGCATAGCATACTAGTACATAATCATAACAGTTAACGATATACCAGATAATTATCACAAAGACAATTATCTCTACTATAATTCTTACTAGTGGGTCAGCGTTGGTGCCCTCGACCCACTTCATTATGCATTTACATTTGTCATTGAGTTCTTGTACTAACAAGTGATATTAGAGCAAGAATTTTCAAGCTGCTTGGAATTTCATCTCATTTTTCATTCAAAACATATTTTTCAAGTTGCTTGGAATTTCATCTCATTTTCATTCAAAACATATATTCGTTTTTCTGTTTGAATCTCAAATTTCTATAGTTTTGGCAATTTCCTTCTTGTTTCAATGGCAAAATTCAATTAACAGGCATTGTACAACATCGCAAACAATGTTGGATCACATAATTGTGCTATAATCCTAATTCCTAAAGAATGTGATCAATAGGTGATACACATTAAAGATTATCTCTATGGACTCGATGAAGACTTTTAGAGATCAATTAAAGCTAGACCTCACACATCTGAAGAAAATATTTATCGTTTCACGACTTATGATCAGGAATATTTTATATTTTTACTAATAAAAAGAAACTATGAATTAATCTTTAATGCAAGCATGAACTCAAGTAAGAACTTCCTCTAAATATCTTTATCCATGTTTAGAATTGGAAAATCCCATAAAAGATGTGGAAACATCTGGAAAATCTATATGAAGGCACTTGAAAAATAAAGAAAAGTAAGGTCGCAAATATACTTGTTGAAGTTAAGAGATTTTATGCAAAAATATGAATAACCACTAGATCAGACTTTCAGAAGGTTCATTTTACCGGTGTACAAACTCAAAAAAATGGAATCAATAAAGATTTACATGATATTGATGTTACTTTCATGCTTTCTTTAAGAAGTGAATGGATGATGATCACGATAATGGTAAAAGAACATGAGAACATGTATACATTCTCTTTATATGATATGTATGGCGTTTGGAAGTGTCGTGAAGACTATGTCATGGAAGAGTTAAAAGAGAAGTGTTATGGTGGTCCATTAGCTATTTTATCGAAGGAAGAGAATGTTTGATCAAAGCAAGCTAAAGAAGTCATGAATTCTAAAGCTTCTAATGATAAGGATTTTGATGAAGATCATGATTTAATTTTCAACAACAGAGCAAAAGTTTTTTTTATTGAAAGCCGAACTCAGGATCTTAGAATCGCTCATGTATGAACTTGAATTCTTTGTAAATCAAGGTTCTAATCAATCTGAAAATTTGCATGTAATTTCACCATAAAATATCAACTGATGAAATGAATTTTGAAACTTCGAAGGAAAAGAAACTTTTAAGAGATTCAGGTACTAACTATTTTTTACGTAAGAATCATCTTGCTAGGGATTATATGTTGAAGAAGTAACAAGAAAAGAATGAAAAAGTTAAAGACATGACATCTACATTGCTAAGCTCAAAGAAATTCAAAAAGTTGCCAATAACATGTCATTGATTGTTATGAATGACAAAGATGAAATGGAGGTGTGTTTATCATGAGATGATTACGAGGAAATGAAGTGTCCTACTCATGAATGTTTGATAACTGAGCACGGAGGTAGTGAGGTAGTACTAGTGAAAAGCCTTGTGAAAAGGAAGCTATTGAGAAATGTTTGATGTCGAACAAGCCAAAGAAATTCAAGATGATTGTACAACCATAGGTCAAACTCTCATTTCCTAATTAGGGAAGAAAATAAGGCAAAAGGGAGATGTTGGTTGTCCAATGCGTTTTAGAATATAAGAAACCGAAAAATATAGGCATTAGAGAGGGATGTTGATTGGTTAAATGATGATATAATCGTTTTAAGTTTTAGAATATAAGAAACCGAAAAATATAGGCATTAGAGAGGGATGTTGATTGGTTAAATGATGATATAATCGTTTTAAGACAAGAAAAAAAACTGATTTTGAAACAAAGAAATAATTTCTATAACATTGCAGATGACAACCTTTTCATAGTATGACCAAATGACGAAACTTTTTCATAGTAGTGATATTTTTGAACATCGAAACTTTTTACCATTTGTTGAGTCAAAAACAAATATTGTTGATAATATTACTTAGGACTATGAAAGCGTTGTGTTTTTTGATTCGATGCCTAATCTATTGTACACGTATGAGATTGTTCCTACTCTAGTCTCTATATTTGGTTATTTTTGTGATCTAACATTATATTATAAGTTTTGAATCAAATAATGGTAATTACATAACCCTAAAACGTGGATTTTAAATGTATGTTTCTAAAAATAAAAACCGAATGAGAGCATAATTCTATTTCAGATCAAACACTGCAAATGTTTTCGAATGATAAATCCCAAAACTGTAAGGGTGAGATATGAAAAAGTAACCTAATTGTGGTTTCTTTATTATAAGCACCCATGATAACAATGATTACCAATTATTTTCCTAAGAATTGAATATAAAAACAAAAAGCAAATTTCCAAGTCCTCTTCTTTGATTCCATTTCCATGTGAACTGTGACACCACTGAAACAGTAACCACCACTATATTCCTTTCGCCAGATAAACAAACCAAATTTAATCCACAATTTAGGGTTTTTTAATCACAAGTTGTGGTTGTATACTGTAGACACAATCACCAGTAATGTCAGATTAGGGTTCTTGCTTCCAGACACAACTCTCAGAAACCACAGTTGTGGAATCAGATCGAAACCACAATTCCTTCCTTCTGAAGCTGAATTTTGACCAAACCCATCATCATTTGATTGGTATGGAAGCTTCACTTTATTTATCCTTTATTCTTTAATTAATTTATAGTATTATCTTTCCCTTTTTCCCCTTTTTGTGAATTTTTTATCTCTCAAGTCAGATTCGTACACCCTTCTCGTTTCTCTAATCATTGACTGTATTTGAAAACCGAAACCCACTTATTACTTCAGATTCGGTAAATGGGTTCTTTTCAGTCTTTCAAGCTTTGAAGCTTTGAAGCTTTTCTGATCTGGGTTTTGTTGGGATTTCTTATTCGTCGATCATGATCTGGAAGATGGGGTTTTGATTTGGATTTGGATTTTGATCTGTTTTCGTTGGAATTTCGTGAACCAGATATCAATATCACGATCTAGGGTTACCGAATTTGATCATTTGCAAATTGCAATGGGGGGAAATGAAATAACTGTTGTAATGGAATTGAAGCTGGAAGAAGATGAAGACGAGTTCCGAAGCTGTTGTGCAGATGAGGAGGAACTCGATGTGGAAGAAATTACGAAACAAGGTTTAAATTTTTGCACCGATGATGAATTTCTTGATGAATTTTCTGTACGATTGTTCTTCAAGGGCGTATCGATTTCAAATCATGGAAACAATGGCTTCAATGTCTCTGGAATCGGGGTTGTAATGGAAGGAGCTAACAAGGTTCCTGTTATTCAAGTGCAAAAAAAGCTTGATTTCTTTGTAGATGAATCAGTTGCTGATTATTTGGCTTTAATGGAAGGTCTATTAGAAGCTACACAAAATAACATCAAAAGAGTATTCGCATTCACCGATTCCACAATCTTATTTCATCAGGTATTGTAATTTGTATTCATTTTGGGTTAAGTCAATAACTATCAAATTAATTAAGTTATTTATTTACGTATATGTAACATATCTCTCAGATTACAACCGAAAAAACATTGGAAAACCCACTTCACATGGCATTGAAGCAAAGAGTTCTAGAACATGTCACAAATCTTGATCATTTTGTTCTAAAATATATTCCCAAGGTTTTAGAGGCGTTACATCTTGCTAAAGTGGCAATTGGAATGATTCATCTTCCAATTAAAGGCGATAATTCAGTCCAGAAATGTTCAATTTGTTTAGAAGAAAAACCAACACCAATAACAATCACAATGAAATGCTCCCACAAATTTTGTTCAAGTTGCATCAAATCTCACGTTGAAGAAAAACTCGAGTCCTCTCAAGTCCCGGTTAAATGCCCTTGTGTAAATTGCCGATATTACATTTCTACCCCTGAGTTCAAATCTTTTCTTCCGGTTGTCTCTAATGCATTGTTGGAGGACACAATGAATTCGATTGGTGGAGATAAATTTTATTGCCCTTTTTCTGATTGCTCGGTTTTGCTTGATCCATGTTGTGATTTGAATGATAATAATAATAATAATAATTGTGTGGAGTGTCCGGTTTGCTTGAGGTTTATATGTGTGAAATGTGGGGTGACGTGGCATGCTTCAATGAGCTGTGATGAGTTTCAAGACCGCCCACCGGTGGCGGTGGATGGTGGTGGCGGGGCGGAGATTGGAAGATGGAGGCGGTGTGAGATGTGTGAAAGAATGATCGAATTGACACGTGATCACATGACTTGTTGGTATGCTTTTTTGTTTTTATTTTATACTATTTTTTGACTTTCTGTATTAAGTTGTTCTTTCTTATTGACTTAACGAGATCAAATGACAATTTTACCCTTACATTCGTATTCATCAATTTTAACTTGAGTTTTCAATTTAGGTGTGGACATGAGTTTTGTTATTCATGTGGGGCCCAATACATTGACAGTGAACAAACATGCGAATGTGCGATATTGGGAAGTGATGGAGGAGGAGAAAATGACGAATTTACCCTTACACAGAATATCGGTTCGAGCACTGCGATTGAGGAATGGGCATGGGATTCATGTGGGTCACTTTCAAATTTGATGGATGCGTATTCAGATCAAGAAAGATCACAACTTGCATTGATTCAAAGATTTCTTGCTGGAGGATTTAGTCTTGGAGATCATCATACATCCATGTATCAATCTCAATCTCAATCTCCTCCACATCAATGCACAGATTCTGGATCTTCATATCTTGATAACACCATGAAAGACCTTCATCAGCTTCCTTGGCTTGAGAGGTTTGTTTCTGTGATTAGTGACAATTATTATGAGGAGTATACTCAGTGAAGTATATTACATATTTGAAAATAGATAAAATGAAGAATTGAAAGATGGAGATTGGAGATTGGAGAGAGGAAGATTGTCATTTGTATTGTATTGTAGCCATTAAACGTGGTTAAATTAATGAATATAATCTTCATCTTGAAGATTGTATTGAATTATTCTTGTATACTGTTCATGTTCAGTATGATCTGTTCTTTTTTTTTTGAAAGGAAGGATATATTACAAGAAAATGAATACGAAATACTTTCTGTGTTATCTGGATTCAAGTAACTTTTTTTTTTTAATTTTTTTTAATTTTTAATTTTTTATTTTATTGAAGTTGGGGGTTTATGAGTCGTGTATTGCCATTTGGGCATTTCAACATACAGTTGGTGGGCGTGAATGTTTTTTGTTTATGTTGAGATTTTAACTGATGCACAAGCAAGCTTGGGAAGAAGTAGAGATGGAAATGGAGATACCTGAGGTAGTGTTTGTTGTTTGAATGTGCCTTGGGGACTTGAAGCTATGATCATGGCAGATCTAAAGAGGCAAATCAATGGAGAAAAGAGCAGGAGCAGCTGATTTCATACTCATTAGAAATCGTATTTATTGTTATGGAAATTTTGGTTATATCAAATTCATGTACTCCAACGGATCAACTTATGGAATTGAATCGAACAATCTTGGGGAAGATCAAACTGATGAGAAATGAAAAAAAAAACCATATTCGGCTAAAATCATCAGGATACCAAATGATCTTATAAAGCACACGTAAGAATTTCATTTTAGATCTATATCCCTTAAATTTCATTATGATTAAGCCCAAAAAAAATAAAATATAGAGCGATTATTATTATTATTATTATTATTATTATTATTATTATTATTATTATTATTATTATTATTATTATTATTAAGGTGAGTTTTGATTTGGATTCGATCTAATCTATCCATATGCTCTCATGTTAAAAAAAAGTTGGTTGCCTATTTAAATAAGGAGAAAAGGACGAATATTACCATATTGGCATATGGTTTGTCACAAAAAAAATAGTTAAAAAATATCATTTTCCATAAAATAACTATTAATTTTACGATGAATCTATGCAAAATCTTGAAATTTGTTTTTTGTAGGGCTACATGATAAATATTAAAAAAAAAAAACATACTTTGAAATTGTTTATGTTATTGCGAAAATAATCTTTTTTTATCAACTTTTCTTTGTGGCGTGGATCTTTTCAAAGGAGATTTTCCACGTAAAAAAGAGCTTCATTGCAAAAATGATATGCTTAAAACATTTTCATGGTAAAGCTATATTATAGCTTACAAATATTGTCACCTCATTATCATTTCTTTAAAATGGTGGAGTTGATGGTTAGAACTTAATATCATAAAATTGTTTACGTAAGGGTTAAAATTCGATATCTTCAATCTAAGAGGTAAAACTTCTACTAAGTTTGTTAGTTTTACTTTGACACCTCATTATCTCCTTAAATTTAACTTCTTATTAAATAACATCTCCAATAGTTGACCTCTTCATATAGCATTTTTTAAGAATTTAAATAATATAATCTCATTTATCTAAATTTTCTACAAAATTAATTAAATTTTCATAATAAAAACTTAAAATTATTAATCAATTATTTTAAATAAACTCTTTTAAATAAATTATTAATTAATAGATATTTTTTTAGTTATATAATATTATAAGCATTGATTTAACTAAATATGTGATCTTATAATCTATATTGATTTTATTTTATTTTTTATTATAATGTTATTAATTTAATTTAATTAGAGTGAAAATTTTAAAATTTGAAATTTGAAATAGATAATCAATAGGTTGACAAATGACATGACATTAGTTATGATACCTAATAGGACGACACATGATAAAAGAAGAATAAACTTATTCTTTTATTAGAATAAAAAGAAACGTATATATATAAATGTGTTATATTTAATCATCAATTAATAAAATGTATTTAAAACTAAAAAATAAGTAAGGGGCAATATGAAATAGTGTTAAAAATAAAGGGGTTAAGTGTTCAACCCTTCATTGTATATTGATGGTTAATAAGAATAAACGAAAAAGTCATGTTCTCTGACAGCTTAAGTCATCGGTTAATGACCTAGAAAGGTAACGAACTTTGGTCTTTGTCCACATTTAGGTAATCATGTTTTTTCCGTTCATATTTGATCATTAAACTTGTTTGACCTGTTCAAAATAAGGTAATATGACTGATAATTACGGTAATATTACCATATTATAAACAAGTCAAACAAGTTTATTGGTCAAATGTGTACGAAAAAAAACATGATTACCTAAATATAGACAAAAACAAAAGTTTCTTTTATCCGTTTTGGTAATATTATACAAGAACCGTCTCAGGGATTGTGCCCTGGGATTAGGCTCCGACAGTCAATGAACAATTAGGTTAGGCTTGGTCTAACCCAATTCAGTCGCAATTAGTCATGGGTTAGGCTGTGTTGCTAGGTCTTTAAAGCATACATAGTCTAACCCCTTAAGCGTATACAACCTGACTCCTAACTAGCTGAGCCTAAACTGAGTTGGCCCAAGATTTGACCATCTCCTCATACACAAAGACCAGTCAACCCGATTAGTTGCACTTAACATAAAGAGCCCAATATTACCAAAATAGGTAAGAAACTTTGGTTTTTGTCAATATTTAGGTAAACATGTTTTTTCCGTACATATTTGACCAGTAAATTTGTTTGACCTGTTTGACCTGCCATATTAACTTATTTTGAAAAAGTCAAACAAGTTCAATGGTCATATTACCTTATTTTGAAAAAGTCAAACAAGTTTAATGGTCATATTACCTTATTTTGAAAAAGTCAAACAAGTTCAATGGTCAAATGTGTACGGAAAAAAACATAATTATCTTAATGTGAATAAAGACTAAAGTTCGTTATCTTTCTAGTTCATTAACCCTTAAGTCATCTTGATCACTTAAGCAAATACTAGTAAAAAGCTCTAAAATAATCTTCCCTTAGATATGCTCTTATATTGAGAGATTTAAAAGAAATTGGAAAAAATAAGGAAAAATCTAGAAAATGTATTAATTAGGGGATGTCAAAATTATTATATCTAAATTACGAAGGTTGATGGATGTTTCTATCCGTATTTTGAGAAATTAAATATTTTCTTACTTTTTGTTCCTACATATCCTCGTACCCAATAAAATGGTGACATGTATAACATTTAATGCTCATTTAATGAGATATTTAATTTATCTTTTGTTACTATTTAATTTAATGAGATATTTAATTTAATGAGATACTTAAGAATAAAAGATAGAAAGATATTTAATTTATCTTTTGTTACTATTTGTTTTGTTTTGTTTTTTTTTTTTAAATATCATTTTTTATTATTTTACATTTTAAAATACTTTATAAAGTGCTCTTCTATTCCTTTTTAGAATTTCTATTTCTTTTTAAGATGTCACTATGACCATTTATTTTAAAATTTATAAAATATCATTTTCATCCCTTATATTTTCTTCATTTTCATGTTTATTTACTGTAACTGCTTTATATCTATATTAAGAAGTAACGACGGTGGAAGTGTCCATTGACGCTTTGCACCTCCACTTTTTAAAATGATATTTTTCGGCATTTAAAAAAAAATACTTTTATCTAAAATGGTATTCCCTTCTTTTTTAAAATGTCATTTTAATCTTAACTTTGGAATTTGTGAACTCTTATTTTCATCCCTTTTATGTTCTAAAATTTTGTATTTATCGATTATAGTTTTTTTGATTGCTTTCTATTTTGATATTTTCACCTCTATTTTTTAAAATACTTTATAAAATGATATTTTCCTCGTAATCTTTTTAAAATGTCACTGTAACTCCCTTCATTTTTAACTTTGTAAAATATCTTTTCCACCCTCTCTATTTTTTAAACTTTTGTATTATCCTTCGTGGTCTATGTTTTGATGTTTTTTGTTTAACTTTATAGTGTTTATTTTTACTTGTTCTTCCTACATATGTAGGTCACATATAATATGTTTTTGATTATTTGAACTTCCATTCGTTACTTAAAAATAATCTTACTTATTGATTTTTATGTACGTATCGATATAAATTCCAGTTCCTTTACGTTTTCTTGCTTATTTTTATGTAAGTTTTCTACGTATAAATTTGGTCACATATAATTTCTTTAGACGGTATATATCGAAGTTAGTCAGTGATACTAACTTTGTATATTTATCCACCAACAAATACAACAGTACCAGACTTTTATAATATCATTCGACAAAATTCAACTTACAAAATGAATTTGCACTGTCGCAATGTGCAAAAGACAAAACCCTAGTTTATGATTATTTTGTGAAAGGTGTACAAATTTTTTTTTTTTTTTTGGTAATAAATCATATGTTATTATTATTATTATTATTATTGTTATTATTATTATTATTTTGTAACAAATCGTATGTTAGTGTGACTATGTTTTGTCTTTTTCTCTTAAATAATACTATAATTAAAACGTTTATTTTTAACTAATTAAATTATTAAACTTCCATTACATGAATCCTTACTTTAAATACCCCCATACATCATCCACTTCCTTCTAGTTATCTCGTATCTTACCAACCCACCGTCGTTAGTGCTCCACTGCCCCTTTCATTCTCTTTAAAACACTTTTGTTTCCATTTTTGTCTATTTGCTTTTTATTATTAAGCGTTTCAAAGAATTAACTAAATATATGCCTTTTATATGTTTATGATGACACCTTTTAAACGATAGTGGTTTTGCGACCACAAGTTTGAACATATGAGCACTTCTATTGACAAGTGAATTCTCTTTATAGGTAAAAGAAGGGAAGAAAATAAATAGTTTAAGTCTATATATTTATTACTTTAAGGACATTATAATTTATTTCTTCGATAATAACCATGACAAAATGTTAAATTATGATTTAGTCATAAAGTATAGCAACTTATGTTTTAAATTTACCATTTATTTAGGTAATAAAGGGAGTGGTAACACTCCTACCATTTGACACATCAACTTTTTAACTGCCATCTCATCTTTTCCGTATAACATTTAGTCTTAACACTCCTAAAACTCTATTTTTTTTCTAATTTAATTTAATTATTTTATTTTTTTAAACCACCAACAATTAATATAATATAAATCAATTATATGAAAATAAGTATAACATTTAAATGCAGGTCTTCTTGATAGTTTCAGAAAATTGGTTTGTGAGAGGAACTAAGATAGGGGTGTGATGCGTAAGTCTGAGATTATTGGAGGTTCATTTCTGTCAAATTTAGATTTTTGTGTATTATCCTTCCCTGCATTTTGTCGAACACGTGGACTGCATTAATCATCTCACATTTTTTCTAACCTTTGAAACAGTGAAAGCAAGAGCCAAGTGAATCACAAAAAAGGAAAGAACCAATTTGCTCTTCCCTTTATCTCTCTCTCTCTCTCCTCTCGCTTGCTACTTGACGGCTTAGCGTAATCAAAGGGATAGAGTAATGAACTTGTAGCGAGACTTAGCGCCTCCACTCCCTTTAGTCTAAGAAGAAGTCGCCAAGTAGCAAGCGAGAGGAGAGAGAGAGAGATAAAGGGAAGAGCTGATTGGTTCTTTTTTTTTTTTTTTTTTGATTCACTTGGCTCTTGCTTTCATTGTTTCAAAGGTTAGAAAAAGGGTGAGATGATTACTTCAGTCCGAAATGCCGGAAGGACAAGACACAAAAATATGAATTTGATAGAAATGAACCTCCAATAATCTCTACTTACACATCACTTCCCTATCTTAGTTCCTCTCACAAACCAATTTTCTGAAATTATCAAGAAGACCATGCATTTAAATATTATACTTATTTTCATATAATTGATTTATATTATATTAATTGTTGGTGGTTTAAAAAAATAAATTTTGATTAATATGTGTACATAAAAAATATTTGTGTATTAAAATAAAATAATTTAATTAAATTAGAAAAAAATAGAGTGTTAGGAGTGTTACCACTCCCTATTAAGTGCTAAGACTAAATGCTAAACGGAAAAAGATGAGATGACAATCAAAAAGCTGATGTGGCAAAGTGCTAGGAGTGTTACCAATCCCTTTAGCCTTAGCGAGACATTTAGCGTAATCAAAGTGATGGAGTAACGAACTGGTAGCGAGCGCAGTGGCGATGCTTAGAGCCTCCCACTCCCTTTATTCTTACTCATTATTTCGAAAAGATCATTGTTATAAAAACATCAATTCACCTTTTATCCATTCTATAACACATAGCCTTAAGTTATCTTTAGATTATAGGTCAAGTCACGATTCATTAGCTACTTGACCTAATCACAATCAATGATTAATCTATACTGTTGGACCTATTGACCATATCACGATCAATGATTAATTTACACAATCACACCAATATGATCCAGATTTGAACGTTGACAAAATAAGCAATGAGATTACGTGATTTATAAGCAATGGGATTAAGTAATCACAACAAGACAATCAATTTTAATAAAGCGTATAGTAGGGGAAAATGTTTAGGTATAAATTTTATTATTTGAAACCAGATAATCGGTTGTTTAAATGTTTGATAAATTTTGATAATTAAAGAAAAAACTATAGTGGAGAGTTAGGAATGATGTGGTCTTTAGTAATAGCATGTGCAGATGGAAGCTTAGTTTTTATTCGATTATCATTATCCTTATTATTATTTTTTGTTTTTCAAATAAAAATCGTAAAATTAATTTGCCTTGATTGTAATGGCCCAAAAAGCCCTGAACGTTATGTAATTTTTTAGCTCTTTATTAGTTTTTGGTATATATTAATTCAGTTATTATTCAATAATAAAAAGTAAGATGGCTCGTATTTGATTATTCCATCAACGATAATAATATTTTCCAGTATTTATTAATTAATTACTTAAAAAAAGCATCAAGTAATATTCCAACAAACTATCTTTGTTTTCTTAATAAAATAATAATTAATAATAAGAAAAGAGTTTTGAGTAGAAACTAGAAAGCCTATAAAACAGGATTGAAAAGGCGTACATAAGCAATTATATTTTTAATAATGAAAAGTAAAAGTTAAACATAGCGAAACTTATTAATATTTTTTTTTCAGAAAAACCCAAAATTAATTGTAACTACTAATTTGAACTGCCCAATATGAAAATAGGAATGCAAAATGTATAAAACTTTGTTTCGTTAAAAAAAAGTTCAACAACAATAGCGTACTACGAAATAAACAAAAAATCAGTATTGCAAACTTCAGTACACATACGAAAAATTGTTCTTTGTACCATTAAACTGTTATTATTATTTTTTTTTACAAAAATCTAATTTGTTGCCAATAAATTTTTTTTTTCAAAGTTTTCTTGTGATGATCTTGAAATACCATTTTGCCAAACAAAATTTTTATATTATTAAAATCAGTATTCTAAAATTTTTGATTAAACCCCATTAATTTTATATTATTCGATGCTACCAGCTAACTATAATACATCTAGCAATTAATCTTCTTAGACAATAAGTGAAGTTATAGCACCCGATATAATTTTAAACAAGTTTTAACAAAAGATTTCAACTTGCTTAATTAATACATGACACGTCACAAAAATTAAACAATGTCTGAATATTTCAACTCGAAGACAGGTTAATTTATATGCAATTTTTTTTGTTTAAACCATTAAATAAATTGGACATAGCTAAATTAGTTGGTTTATATTATGATTTTTGAGTCCATTGAGGGGAGATGATATATATGTACATTTGAAATTGATACATAATATATTATTATTATTGTTATTGTTGATTATATTATGATTTTTGAGTCCATTGATACGCACGCTTAGCAGCTTCAAGTGTATTTGAAAGTAGCATGGAGATGGTAACACGTCCAACACCACGAGTAATTGCCGATGCTTTATGCATTGCTTCTTCATAGCAAACATCTCCACACACATCTGAACTATTCTGTATAAAGGGTAAATTCGTCATTTTACATGGACTTAATAGTTAGGCAGCGTTTGGTTCACATAATGTTTTTGAAGGAATTGGAATCTGTTAAGGAATTGGAATTTGTCTTGAATTAAAATCCAATTCAATATTCTGTTTGGTTAGCAATAAATGGAATTTAAATCCAATTTTATATTTTGTTTGGTTGGCGGAAAATGGAATTGGAATAGTGTAAAATGACAAAACTACCCTTCTTGGTTTTTGCTTACTTTTACTTTGTTTTATAATTATATGTAAATATATATTATATAAAAATAGTAAATGGTGGTGGTGCAGCGGCGATGGTGGCAGAAGCAACGGTGGTGGTAAAGGCGGCAGTGTGTGGTGGTGATGAAGGTAGAGGTGGTGGTGGTGGTGGCATCACTAGTGTTGATGGCAGAGGCAGTAGCGGTTGTGGCGGTGGGTGTTAGTGGCGGCGGCGGTGGTGGTTGTGGGTGTGGATGGTGGCCACGATAGTGGTCGTGGTGGTGGTGATGATAGAGTCAGTAGTAACAACGATAGTGGTAAGGTGGTGGTGTAGGTGGTAACGGAGGTTATGGTTGGTGGTGGTGGTAGTGGTATTGGCAATGGTGATGGTGGTGGTGGTGGTAACGGAAGTGGTGCTAGTGGTGGGTGGCAGTGGCGACGATATCAGTTGTGAGGGTTAGTGGTGGTGGGTGGGTGGAGGAGGTGGTGGTGGTGGTAGGTGGTAGTGGAGATGGTGGGTGGTGGTGGAGATGGTGGGAAGTGGTGGTGAAAGTTGTGGTGGAGGTGGTCACGAGTAGTGACAGGGGTTTTTCATATTTAATGTTAAAAATGAAAAGGGTAATATGGTAATCTTTAACATTCCCACTTGAAGGAATTTAAATTTCCTCATCTTTTAGATGAAATTTATTTCCCTCAATGGAAGGAAAGTTGGACACATTTAAGAATCCAATTCCTTCTCAAAACTTGTACCAAGCATAGGAAAGTGATGGAATTAAATTCAAATTCCTTCATATTCCTTCCAATTCTAGCGAACCAAACGGTCCCTTAATATTCCTATGGCTAAGTTAAACCTCAAATAAGGACCAAATTTGAAAAAAATCAAGTATCGTCAGGGACCAAAAATGTAATTTACTCTAAAATAAAATTTTCAAAAAGGTACCTTGACCAACGTTGACCCCATATCAATTACCACAACCCCAGGCTTCAACCAATGACTTCGAACCAAATTTGGAACTCCAACATCTGAAACCAAAATATCAGCTTCACATGTTATTTCCTCTGGATTCTTTGTGAATGAATGCACGACGCTTACTGTAGCATGATGCCTCTGAATGTAGAAAGACATGTGATTCAGACAAATACAAGACAATTAGGATACAAATAAAATCAATACCTGTAATAGCAAGGAAGTGGGTAATCCAGTAATCATGCTTCTTCCAATTACCACTGCTTTCTTACCTAAAATTTCTACACTGCATCGATTAAGCACCTCGATACACCCCAAAGAAGCACAGGGAATAAACAAAGGCTCCCTTCCTCTCATTGCAAGGTTTCCCATGTTCACAGGATGAAAACCATCCACATCTTTTTCAACTTTCACTGCATTTATAATCTTCTCCTCACACAAATGCTGAATCAATAATTACATTGGGTGAATCGATTGAAATTGATTGTAAAAGAAAGGGTAGAAGAGTAATTTACATTGGGTAATGGAAGCTGGACGAGAATGCCATGGATTGATTCGTTGTGATTTAACATTGAAACAGCATCAAGAACTTCGCTTTCTGTACAGTCGCCAGGAAGCTCTGTTACTACTGAGGCGATTCCAACTTGTTCGCAAGCTTTTTTCTTGATGCGTACAAATGTGAGTGAATCTTTTATTTTTCCCACCAATATTATGCCTAATCCAGGTACCTTATTGATTGAATTCTTCATATTAGAAACTTGAGTCGCTAATGTAGCTTTAATTTCATTGGCGATTGATCTCCCATTGATTTCTGCTGCTGTATGTTCATTATCTGTTTGACACACCGGTTTTAGGGTTAGAAAAAGGCAGATTATGTCCCCAATGAGAAAAAATCAATATAATGATGCTCATATACATGTACTTATGGAAGAGGAACTCGGTCTAGAAGACTGAAAACTCAAAATCATAGAAAACCAGTTTAATTAATCTTCTTCCTCTCAACATTTTCGAGTCAACTTTACAGCAAAAGCAGCATAGATTTGTCAAATTAGAGTCCTATTTGGTGTAAAAATGACAAATTTTCGACATTCATGTTTACATAAACCCATAACCTTGGTGTATTTTGCAAATGCGACTCCAATTTTGGAACTTAAAACGTATGAACAACCAAAGGCCCAAATCCAATCGAGTAATCGAAGGTATTAAGAGTTAAGAGTTACTGATTGAGATATAGGAGCGAGGATTTCTTACAGTCGTGTGTAAGATGTGAAGAAACTTCAGATGGCGATGGAGCGGGACACCATATATCAGGGCGGTCTAGGCAAACAAGAGGCGTCATAGAAGACGAACTGAACGATTTATTGGCCAGTATGCGCCATGAAAGAGCTAAAGTACCTCGCATCACAAATACTGAGGAACTGGTATTATCAGTCAAATCGAAGACGGAAGAACACGAGAATCGACTCCATTGCTGATATGAAGAGAATCAAATTGAAGCTGCATCATGATGACGACGTGTAGGATCCAGGTGAAATGGGTCTCACAAGTGTCCTCCCTTTACCTTTTTTTATTAAAGAAATAAATATTAATAATTTATCATGTTTGATAGTTGGTACAATAAAGTAGTACTTGTAAAATAATGAATATTACATGTTAACTATTTAGTAGAATATATAACTGTATCTGATATAAAAAGGAATAATGACAACTCCAGAAATGCTCCATGTTACTCTGTTTTCTTTAGATCTAGAGCCTAGTATTTTTGCATAAGTACTTGTACAAAATTAGTTAAGCAAACAATTAAGAACCAAACATAAATAACAACTTAAAATTATTTCTCAAAGAATAGTCTATTTGAATCATATTTGATTAACCAATAAACACCAACCAAAGAGGGTTTCGACTTTACCTTATTGGTATAGAAACCAAAGATCAAATTATATATATATATATATATATATATATATATATATATATATATATATATATATATATATATATATATATATATATAGGACACGAGCAACAAAACAAGTCAAGTCATATTTCTTCATTGATTCCTTTAAGTTGACAATCTCAATCGAAAGTAGAAGGGGGACAACACCAACATTAGGTAACGGGGATGGGATGCAGTTAGGGTTTAGAGTTTATAGTTTTAGGTGAACTGTTTCCAAAAAGTCATAATTGCATCTTTATAATTCTTATAAAAGAGATCATCCAAAGGTTCAAGATAAATCATATATCTTGAACCATATTCATTTGAAATTCACATGCTTTTAACTTATGTTAATTAACTCCTTGATTAATTGAAATATTTCACCTATATACGAAGACTATTTTATGCATGGTCACTCACAATGAAAGAAATAGTTTGAATGGTAAATATGTCGATGAGTACCAAAAGTGGATATGATAATCAAGCTTTTGAAAGTCTAAAAGGTATCCGGATAATTTTCTCAATTTCAATTTATATTCACATATTTTGTATTCTACTTTGTTTAGATTTCAAGAAAATATTACGGATGTATATCTGGAGCAAAAATAAAATAAAATATGACTCTACTTAAATTTATTTATTTCAATTAGTTTGCTCTTAGTTCGCAAAATCTTATATTTTTTATTCGGTTCCATCGGGTTTGTAACTTATGTAATTTTAAAAGTATAATTCTATTATTGTTGAATATTTTACTTAGATGTATATGATTAGAAAATTGATAACATGATAAAATGTTCATTTTCATTGTAAAAGAAAACGAAATAATTAAAATAATTTTTAATAAAAAATCATCATTATCAGTTTCTGTTATTCGTTACGTTATAAACATTTGTGAATAATAAATGCATATGATACATCCATACATTAATCATTACTTTCATGTAAACGAAAGAAATGATAAGGTGCTTACAATGCCAAAAACACGTAAATAACAAAAGATTAAAAATAATATACAACAAACTAACACACACACACTATATATATATATATATATATATATATATATATATATATATATATATATATATATATATATATATATATATAACAACTTACCATCATGAAAATATAACAATTAAAAAGAAACAACACGTTAGTATGTTGGCAGGTTTAGTCCCTGTGTACAAAACAATTTACAAAAATTGTGTAACGTCCCAAAAATAATATTAAAATTTTCCTTTTCAAACCATCAAGTCATACAACATTATATACCAAAACCAACAAAGTAAAAATGTATTTTTCAAACATTAGAGTAAATCAAAAGTAATTAGTGCGGAAAAAGCCATCAGGGGATACGACATAGTCAAGCCGACCCCTTCCCTTTGGAACTGGAAGTACCTAAAAATATTTAAAGCACAAAGCTTAGTGAGATCTCCAAAATACCACATACCATACATATCAAAGGGCCCAGCCTACACATTGGGCTTAACCTGTAATAATGGGTGTAACCCATCATACCAACAAGCCCATCCCCACATATCAATGAACCCAACCCTGCATACAAAAGGCCTAGTCAAACATATCAATAGCCCAACCCAACATGCAAATGAGCCCAACCCAACATGCATATCAATGGGTCCAACCCAACACACAATGCAAGAGTCACAAAGACAGCTAACATCCTACAAAGTATAGTGAGAAGACTCACCTCACTCACGAAATCAACTAAAGCACAACTCAATGCAACGCAACTGGTGCTACAACACCTATCAAAACATACAAGGTCCAACCTTAGCTTGTATCCTAAATCTATCAATTTGACCAAAAGTCAACCATACCAAAATGTAAACGGTCAAAGTCAAATTCAACAACCAATAATACCAACAATCGACCCTCATGTTGTAACCAACCCTTGGTCACGTCGTGAGAACACACTCAACCTGATTCCAATTGTTCTCACACCAACTCAACCAACTCACTCAGCAAGCATCACGACGCGAACCCTCCTTGCTCAAGTCGTGAACTCATTAGGACACCATAATCGTGAAATCTTCCTTAGTCACGTCGTGACATCCTCAACGTAACGTCGTGACCATAGTCTGAGACAACAACTTAATGGTTTGAGTCATTAATCCATTAAGTCTTCAACTCCTACTTTCCAGAAAGTATTAAGGGACTCCATAGGTTCATAAAGATGACAACTTTATGGACATGCATGCTCCAAGCATGTCCTCTACCCTACCTAGGTCAAAAGCCAAGAAAATGTCCTAACACTTAAGCAAGGTTCACAATTCACAACCAATCCTTAGATCTATAAGATATGGTGATTTATGGACTCAAGAGGATTATAAAGTTGCCAACTTTATTCCATCTATTAACTCAAATCAAAACCATGAACC
The DNA here is from genome assembly GCF_052625555.1 of Lactuca saligna. NCBI lineage: Eukaryota > Viridiplantae > Streptophyta > Magnoliopsida > Asterales > Asteraceae > Lactuca > Lactuca saligna. The sequence continues at coordinate 126,034,197 of NC_136418.1, read as the reverse complement.
AAAAGGGATCAAAACAACTTAGATCTAAGAGAATAAATCATAAAGGTAAAAGCTTGAATCCTTAGAAATGGTCCAAAGGGTGAAATCAAAGATGAGAATATGTTGCTTGCTTGATCCTAGCACCAATCCTCCTCCTACTTTCTTCAAAGGGCACCAAAACCACCAAAATGAGGCAAGAACCACCAAGAGAGGTTAGGGTTAGGTTATTATGAGGTTTGAGGGTGATGGAGGCCGATAACGAACCCTAAATTTGAGTTAATGGGGTTTAAATATGAAGGAAACCCTAAAATATCATGGGCTTGGGTTGCAATCTTCATCACATCATAACTACATACATGTCATGTCGTAACCACTCTTCAGATGTGCGTTCTTCATTTTGGATTGTAACATCGTAACCTCCTTATGGTCATATTGTGACACCTAGTTTTCCATAAAAACCATGTTTTTTTAGTTCTTACTACCTAAACCAAACCATTTTGGAAAACATGTGTTACAACTCTCCCCCACTTAAATTAGATTTCATCCTCAAAATCATTCCTTATAACTTACTCTGCCACACCATTCGACCCTGCTAGAACTTCCTGAATTTTGATTAGGACAGAGAAGTCATCTCATGCAGACGATTGCCTTCCAACACTACCATCGAAGCCCAGTGAAGGAATGAAACTTAACACTCTGTCCTTAATTAGTAAAAGAAAATCCAACAAGTCTGCTCTAAAATAGAAAACCTTATACCATGTTTGACTTCCATACATACATAAATATTCCAAATTATAACCATAATGACTACACTTTGTGAACCGAACCGAACAAACCCCTCCGATCCTGAATTATCTCACTGATATTGGAAAAACAGAATCCCTGACTATAACATCCCAAATTTCAAGGCAAATTTTTTGTTTTATTTATTAAAATATAAATCTTAGAACGCATTAAAAAGCTACTATCATACATTTATTTGAAAAGAGTTTTAGTGGAAGTCTTAAAACAAATGCCTTCAACACGAGTACAGTCATGTGTGGGCTTTTCCTCAATCCGAAGAACAAACTGAAAATTAGTTATTCAATAATTGTAAGTCGATACTTAGTGAATCCCCTCAATATACCACATACCACAACATATATCCAATATATACACATATTAGCTTTCAACTTATAGTTGGTCCACACCTTGGACTTCAGTATATAGTTGGTTCGCCCTATATAACAACAATTCTCATAACAGGAAACAATCCACATAACAAGCAACTAACTATCCTAGTATAATTGCCTAATTGCATACTAAAGGGAAACTATATCCTATCATACAAAGGAACATACTGGAGTATACAATATAGTGAGAAGAGCTCACCAGGATAACTTCTCAGAGGATTTACAGCTAACCGGACAATTCAACTTGCGAGCAACATGCCAACGAGGATTAACCTATAATACTATATTATTAGTTCATATGGGAATATGTAACATCTCAAAAATCACAACCAATTTAAACTTTTCAAATCAACCCATTTAATAATAAAAGTGTTTACAAAACCATTGTTTTCAAAACATTGTTCAAAACAAAGTGTCATAAGATCAACAACATAAAAAGGATGTGTACGGCCACGCCTTCACCTTCCCACGATCCTTGGAAGTATTTATAACCATAACCAAAAATTGTAAGCCAACGCTTAGTAAGTTTCCCCGAAATTACCACCATACAATACACCTATCATATACAAACAAGCATGCTGGGTCTAATCAGTCATCAGACTGAAATACCCCTGGGTCAACAACCATTGGTGTAACATCCCAAAAATCATGACCAAAAATTTCATTTTTAATTATTAAATAAAACCATAGTTATCAGAATCATCTCATCAAAACATAAGTAGTAGTATCTCATATTAAAACGTCTGTCAAATATATCAGAGTAAACATCCCAGGCTAAAACATCATGATGTGTGTAATGCAGTCATCCCGAGCTCTTCCTTTTGCTACCGGAAGTACCTGAAACCAAAACTGAAAACTGTGAGCACAAAGCTTAGTGATTCTCCCCAAACGACCACATACCATACACATAATCACATAATCACATATAAACATATCATGGGCTCACCCCTTCATCTGGCCCAACCCGACATTAGACAGTGTCCGACATTGGACCCCACCCGACATTGAGCAAAGCTCAGTATACATATAAACATATCAAAAAATACACATAAACAATCACATAACATAAACATGTAAACATTCCTCGAACCATGCCCGACATCAGACCGAAATCCGGAAACATACAAACATTCCTCGGGCATTGCCCGACATTGGACCATAATCCGGAAAAATACAATACAAACACATGCATGAATCACAAAGATACCAAGCATACAAACATTCCTCGGGCATTGCCCGACATCGGGTCGAAATCCAGAAACATATAAACCTACATCGGGCACCGGCCGACATCGGATCGTAATCCGGAAACATAAGGTACTGCCCGACATCGGATCGTAATCCAGAAACATATAAACCTACATCGGGCACTGCTCGACATCATATCGTAATCCGAAAACATATAAACTTACATCGGGCACTACCCAGCATCGAACCTTAGTCCGAAACATACTAACATACATATACGGGCCGGTATTGGTTCCTTTGACCCGTTCATACAGGAGGAAACTCACCTCGATCTGCTGAAATCTGATAACACTCGGCTACCGAACTGGAAATCCCACACTAACAACAAATAAATCTCAATTAGTAATTATGCCATAATCCATTAATCGCGGCCTCAACTCATAAGTCCCGACTCCTAGGGTAAAAGACCATTTTACCCTTTTCTTAATGGGTCCAACCCAACTTGGCCCAAGGCCCACTAATGGACCAACAACACAACTCGAGGCCTAAACCAAACATGAGGTCCACTCAAAGTCCTAAGGCTCAACCAGAGCCCAAACAGATGATTCATAACCCAAAGAAACAAGCACGAACCCCAAGACAAGTCCATGACCAAAAAGCTCACTGATGAACCGAACGCGATGCGTTCCCTGGTGGAGCGCAAAGCGTTCGTTGCCAGACCACCGATCGGGACCCTTTTCTTGAACGCGTTGCGTTCCCAAGATGAACGCTAGACTTCCCCGTCCATTGTCTAAAAATTATCCTAAACATATTAATACCTTAAGTTCAACATTCAAATCCTCAAAATAGCTTCATATCAGTGACTTAGTCTATAAAGTTGTCAACTTGGAACCTTTGCATAGACCAAAAGGACCCAATCATGATTTCAAACTTTCTAACTCCATAAAGAGGCCAAGATGCAAGCTTTTACCTTAAGACCTTAGTCCAAACTTCCATATCTGATTCAAAGGGACTTGTTACGTCAAAAAGTTTCCAACTTTATGACTTTGCATACTCAATGGGACCCAAATCAAAACCCTAAGTCCCTAAACTTCATCAAATAACTACCAAATCATGCATGGAAGGCCTACACCCATCAAGATCTAAACTTTATGACTCCATAACCTTAACAAGGACCAAATATGAAGCTCAAAGGTTTGGAGTAACTTCTACTCACAAGAACCACCTCAAAGGGACCAAAACCATAACAAAAAACCAACTTGCTAGATCTACATGAAAGAGTTGTCAAGGATGAAACTTTATACCTCCAAAAGAAAGATCTAGGTGCACAAAGCTTGGATCCAAAAGCTCCAAGTCAAGCAATGACTCTTCAAGAAGTTCCTTCTTCCTCCTCAAGCACCAAAATACTCATAAATCACTTTAAAGCTCAAGAATCACTCAAATAGAGGCTAGGGTTTCGTTCTTAGGGTTAGAGAGGATGGAGGCTGAAGAATAAAAGAGGTGTGGGTCTATAATGATGCTTATGAAGCCACCAAATCCTAAAAACGAGCTTTTGAATCTGCCTCGCGAACACACTGCGTTCCTAATCTGTTCCACCTCCATTTTCCTTTTCAACTCCATGCATTCCCACTTGGTATGCCATGCGTACCTAGTTGACCCGCACACAATTAAATACGCGAATCACTTAATCCGTGGCAACTAGATCCGGAATAGGCTAAATGCTTCCTTTTTCGAAGCCCTAAACTCCATGACAACTAATGATTGGGCTGCAACCCGAAGCAATAAGGCAAATCTGAAATCGAGTGTTACAAATCTCCCCCACTTAAATTAGATTTTGTCCTCGAAATCACTCCTTACTAACACTCAAATCAAGGCAATCAACCTGATCATCATGATTGGAAATTTTACGCATGTAATAGCCTCCCCCAAGGTAATCGAAAGCAAAACCGAAAATTTTATCCCAAACATAATACCCGATTGTTCAACCCTTGCGAGCCACTTCTACCTTCTGGGACCTGACATCTATAATAACCTGACTTCCTGACAGCTCGCCCGTGCTGAAACAACCCATGCCTTCTCATAACTGATGGCAAACTAGTCATAACCCTTCTAACTTTGATCATACAACGGACTTTTAGAATAAATTCTTCAAACCCGGTGCAGAACAAATCTTTAATCTATGAAATAAGACCAACCCTACTTCACCTGAAATTCGAAGCTGAAGTCTCAATGGTATGACTCCCTGTCAGATCTGCCACCAAACCATCCTCATAGAGTCTCGCACCACACAAATTGCTTCCAATCCCTGCTCACACTGCTATCTCGAACGAAGCAAAATCACCGACCATATACTGCTACAGAACACTCATACTCGACAGAAGGCTCTAATAATCCTTCGAGTAATAGATTCATCCCTGCAACGGTTAGACTCAGACGGGAGCTGAGCACCAGGGTCAAATCATTTACTCTAAGATTATTCAATCCCGCTGTTAGTGATTTAGCATTACCCACACAATCAATTACCCATCCACACATGAAATCCTAAAACACTAATACTGCCAAGCATATCTGGGTGTTGGCCTCCTCTTCGGTCTATTTCAATCGGATACTATCAAGCATATATGGGTTCTTGACCTACCCCTTCGGCTTATTTCAACCAGATATTGCCGAGCATATCTGGGTGCTAGACCTACCCTTTCGATTTATTTCAACTGGATACTACCGAGCATATCTGGGTGCTCGACCTACCCCTTCGGTTTATTTCAACTGGATACTATTAGATTAGTGTCTAAGCCCGTAACTATATTTGGTATGTATTTGACCCGGTTGTGCATGGTCCTTTTGGGTTGCCTTCACTAAAGAACTTGAAAAGGTAATTTGATGACAGAGAGAGGATAATATGATTTGTTAATATATTATAAGAATAATATATTAAAAGAGAAATCATATTTATTTAATTAGTATTAGTCATAAATTGAAACGACCCAAAAATTTTGTTTTTCAATGTAATCAAAACCATAATTTGAGTATCATAACATAAAAACATACGCGATGTATCCCAAATCATAATAAAATACTGTGCGGAAAAACTGTATCATACTATATCAAATCAAGACAACTAAAACCATCCCCAGGATAAAAGCTAAGCTGTGGTGTGTGCGATGCTATCACCCCGAGCTCTTCCCTTTGCTTGCGGAAGTACCTGAAACCAAAATTGAAACTGTAAGCACGATGCTTAGTGAGCTCCCCCAAACTACCACATACCATACAGTATCATATAAACACATATTGGGCCTGGCCCACTGCATCGGGCCGAAGCCCGGAAACTGCATCGGACCGAAGTCCGGAACTGACTGGGACCTTGTCCCCTGCATCGGACCGAAGTCCGGAACTAACTGCATCGGACCGAAGTCCGGAACTAACTGCATCGGACCAAAGTCCGGAACTAACTGCATCGGACCGAAGTCCGAAACTATCTGCATCGGATCGAAGTCCGGAACCGACTGGGACCTTGTCCCCTGCATCGGACCGAAGTCCGGAACTGACTGACTGAACATGGCATAGCATAACACATCATCTAGCATGAACACATATACTGCATACTACATCGGGCCGTAGCCCGGAACACATAACACTTAACACCTAAAACATAGCATACAAATCCTGTCTGAGCCATGAAGGCATCAAACATACTAGCTACTGCATCGGACCAAAGTCCGGAAACTACTGCTAACTGAACGGGCCGGCATTGTGGCCTTAGACCCGTCCCTACTGGAAGGAAACTCACCTCGTAAACTGGCTGCTGAGTGTGTGGCTCTGGAAGCTAATGGCTGCTGCTCCTGTATCTCCCCGGCTACAAGTTCATAAACACACTCAATCAAATACTAAACACTGCACTTGGGTAAAATGACTCTTTCACCCTTGGTCAAAGTTACTCTCATTTGGACTGACTCGCCGAGTTGGGCCACCCAACTCGCCGAATCCTACTCTCACTTTTCAATCCTACTCGCTGCTACTCGTCGAGTATGGCATCGACTTGACGAGTACCCTCTTGATCCAAGAACTCAGACAATCTTCATCCGACTCGCCGAGCCGTATGAACATACTCGACGAGTTGTTCTTGATCTTAAGAAGATTGCCTTGGACTCGCCGAGTTGTATGAACAACTCGCCGAGTCCCTCCATTACTGAGTCTACCTTCAACTCGCAGAGTCCACTCTCTAACTCACTGGTTCCACTCAACACTGCTAAAAATGAAGGAATCGGGGACTCGCGACTCAACTCGCCGAGTCGTTCTTCCCGACTCGCCGAGTTGCCGCCATGCAACTGTTTTTCACCCGATTTTGCTTGAATCCAACACATACAAATGATAGATCTGAGTCCAATAAGCTGTTTTACCACGTAAAGTTTCCAACTTTACGTGTACAACACATGAATAAGGGAAAATAAGGCTAAAAGATGCATAAAAGGGATAGATCTAGGGTTAATATGCAAAGTATCCTCATAAAGGCAATAGATCTGGACTATGGGACTTCTCAATGAATAGATCCTAGGTTATCTCGGCTTATTAGGGCGTTCATGAAAGCACAAGGATTGGAACAAGCATCAACTAGTTCTTAGAAGAGTTCTAATGGAGGTTTAAAGCATAAAACAAGAGGGGAATCCGAAAATACCTCCAAATAACTCAGATTTGCCCTTGGATCTTGCACAACTCTTCTTCTCCTTGCTCCTTTCTTCTTCTCCTTCTTCAAGCCTTCACAAATGACACAAAATCACTTATAAACTCTCAAGGATGAACTAGGGTTTTTCTCACAGTGTTCTCATGGTGAAGGAGGCAAGAATGGGGCTATAAGGTGACTTAAATAGTGGGCAACCCGGGGATTTAGGGTTTCACCCAGACGGATGGACTCGCCGAGTCCGGGATATGGACTCGCCGAGTCTCTAGCTAACACGTGCTCGAAGTCGCGACCCTACTCAACGAGTCAGGCTATGAACTCGCCGAGTCCCTCTTGCAAATATTTAAAACAATTACTAATAAATTAACATACCGGGAACGGGTTGTTACAATTCTCCCCCACTTATCTCAGACTTCGTCCTCGAAGTCTGCTACGGCTGGATCTGCAAATATCTCCGGGTAGTGCGCTCTCATCTCCTACTCAGCCTCCCACATCCATTCAGACCCCTTCCGGTGCTGCCACTGTGCCTTCACTAGCTGAATTACCTTGTTCCTCAAAGTCTTGGCCTTCCGATCCAGAATCGCAACCGGTCTCTCGATATAATTCAGGCTGCAATCAACCTAAATATCCTCTAGGGGAACGACTGCTGACTCATCCACCAAACACTTCCTCAACTGCGACACGTGGAAGGTGTTGTGGATCTGACTAAGTTCCTCAGGAAGATCTAACCGATAAGCAACCCGACCCACCCGGGCCAAAACCCTGAAAGGAGCAATAAATCTGGGGCCCAATTTGCCCCTCTTCCGGAACCTGATGACACCCTTCCAAGGTGAGACCTTCAGAAGGACCATATCTCCCACCTGAAACTCCAAGTCCGAACGCCTCCTGTCAGCGTAGCTCTTCTGCCGACTCTGCGCAGTCTGCATCCTACTACGGACCTGTTGGATCAGCTCAGTCGTCTTGAGCACCACTTCTGTGCTCCCGATGACTCGCTGACCGACCTCGCCCCAACAAATCGGGGTCCTACACTTCCTCCCATACAACATCTCAAAAGGAGGTTGATCAATACTCGCATGATAACTGTTGTTATACGAGAACTTCGCTAACAGAAGATACGTATCCCAACTGCCCCCAAAATCTAGAACACACGCCCTCAGCATGTCCTCAAGAGTCTGAATCGTCCTCTCGCTCTGCCCGTCAGTCTGGGGGTGAAAAGCGGTGCTGAAATGAAGATGAGTACCCATCTCGTCGTGGAACCACTTCCAGAATCTGGATGTGAAACGGACATCTCGGTCGGACACCACCGATACCGGCACTCCATGACGTGCCACAATCTCTCGCACATAGATATCGGCTAACTTTTCCGCCGATATACTCTCCTGAATCGGAATAAAATGGGCACTCTTCGTCAACCGATCCACTACTACCCATATCGAATCCACTCCGCGTGCGGTCCTGGGAAGCTTGGTGACAAAATCCATGGTGATGTCCTCCCATTTCCACACGGGAATGTCTAACGGCTGCATCTTGCCGTGAGGTCTCTGGTGTTCCGCCTTGACCTTCCGGCAGGTCAAGCATCTCTCAACATACCAAGCGACGTCCCGCTTCATGCAGGGCCACCAATAATCAGGTCGAAGATCTCGATACATTTTCGTCGCCCCTGGGTGGATAGAAAACCGAGACTTATGAGCCTCGTCCATCAATACCTGCCGCACTCCACCCCAGTACGGTACCCATACCCTCCCATGAAGCGTCAGCAAACCCCGACTGTCATAATCGAACGAAGCTACTCGGCCCACTATCCTCTCACACTTCTGCCTCTCCTCCTTGAGGCCCTCCATCTGAGCCTCCTTGATCCGCTCCAACAACGGAGTGATCACTGTCATCCTCATACACATATCTCTAATAGGGGTCGCCGACACTTTGCGGCTTAGGGCGTCGGCCACCACGTTAGCCTTCCCTGGATGATAAAGGATCTCATAATCATAATCCTTCAGCACGTCCAACCACCTCCTCTGCCTCATGTTCAGACTCGGCTGATCCATAAGATATCGCAAGCTCTTGTGATCTGTGTATATAGTACAATGGACCCCATAAAGGTAATGTCTCCAAATCTTGAGGGCAAACACAACTGCCCCCAACTCCAAATCGTGGGTAGGATAATTAGCCTCGTGAGGCTTCAACTGTCTCGAGGTATAAGCTACCACATGGCCTCGCTGCATCAATACAGCTCCCATACCTGTGATCGAAGCATCACAATAGACTACGAAGTCCTCTACTCCCTCTGGCAAGGTAAGGATCGGAGCCTCGCACAATTTCTGTCTGAGAGTCTCGAACGCCGCCTGCTGCTCAGGCCCCCAACGAAATACCACCGACTTCTTGGTTAGTCGGGTGAGCGGCACTGCTATCTTGGAGAAGTCCTGAATAAATCTCCGATAATACCCTGCCAACCCTAGGAAGCTCCGAATCTCGGATGGAGACTTCGGGACCTCCCACTGCATCACGGCCTCTATCATGGCCGGATCTACCAAAATACCCTTCTGGTTGACGAGATGACCAAGAAACTGCACCTCGCACAACCAGAACTCACACTTGGAGAACTTTGCGAAGAGTCTCTCCCTCCTCAAGGTCTCCAACACCTCCCGCAGGTGCTCCTCGTGCTGCCCTTGTGTCTTGGAATATACCAAGATATCATTTATGAATACTATCACCGACCGACCCAGCATCGGTCTGCACACGCGGTTCATGAGGTCCATGAACGCGGCTGGGGCATTGGTGAGCCCAAATGGAATTACCACGAACTCATAATGACCATACCGGGTCCTGAAAGCAGTCTTCTGTACATCCTCATCTCTAACCCTCATCTGATGATAACCGGAGCGTAGATCGATCTTGGAGAACCAAGACGCTCCCTGAAGCTGATCAAACAAGTCATCTATCCTCGGAAGTGGGTAACGGTTCTTCACCGTTACCTTGTTCAACTCCCGATAATCAATGCACATACGATGCGACCCATCCTTCTTTCTCACAAACAGGATCGGCGCTCCCCAAGGCGAACTGCTCGGCCGAATGAAACCCTTGTCTAACAGCTCTTGCAGCTGTGTAGACAACTCCTGCATCTCAGGGGGAGCTAGTCAATACGGTGCTTTGGCTATCGGAGCCGCACCAGGAATTAGGTCGATCCTGAACTCAACCTGTCTCTCAGGAGGTATCCCCGGCAAATCCTCGGGAAATACATCTGGGTAGTCCCGAACAATAGGAACATGATCAATCGTCGTCTTGCCCTTCTCCCGGGCATCCAAGACGTAAACTACAAAACCGGCGCCACCCTGCTGAACATAGCGCCTCGCCCTTGCGGCGGAACAAAAGGTCGGTCCTCGCTGGGGCCTCTCGCCCTGAACCACTATCTCTCCCCCACTGGGAGTGCGAATCCTCACTAGCTGAAGCTCACAATCAATCACCGCCCCATTGGGGCTTAGCCAATCCATACCCACAATAACTTTATTCCCTCGCAGGGGAATAGGAACCAGGTCCACTGAAAACTGTTCATCAAATATATGAAGGGAACACCCTCTATGTACTCTGCCGACCCTCACGGTCCTATCATCTGCTATCTCAACCTTTAATGGATAATCCAGCTCCCCTGGAGCTCTGCTAAATCTCTTGCTAAGCGCAAGCGATACGAATGATCGGGTAGCCCCCGAATCGAACAATACCAAAGCAGAGATGCCGTTCACCGAGAACGACCCTAAATAAAACATATCATCAAGTAATATTCAAACGATAATGATAATTAAAAGGTGAAGGAAAGATACATACCCGCCACCACATCAGGAGTCGCTCGCGCCTCCTCTGCTGTCATCTGAAACGCCCTGCTCTTCGCCACTGGCGCATCAGATCGGCCCTGCCGGCCATCCGTAATCCTCAAGGTGGCAGGGGCAGGTGCAACCACCTTCCCCGCTGCAGCTAAACTGGGACACTGGGACTTTTTATGTCCCCTCTGATTGCACTGAAAGCAAATCAGATCTGATGCTGTAACCGTAGTAGCAGGGGCCGTACAATCCCTGCTCAAATGCCCAATCCGACCGCACTTGTAGCAGCCGGAACTCCCTGCCTTGCATGCCCCCTCGTGCATTCTCCCACACTTGCCACACCGACCGTGGCTCTGCTGACTCCTGGACCTGTGATCTGAAACCTTGGGCTTTTTTCCCACACTGCCTGAACCCGAAACCGCCTCCGGTTTCCTCTTCTTCTCCATCTCGAGATCAATCTCCCTCTCCCTAGCTCTAGCAATCATGTCGTCCAGCGTTTTACAACTGGACCGGCTCACAAACATGCGGATATCACTCCGCAACATCTCATGATAACGGGCCTTCTTCATCTCCTCATCGGCTGCGTACTGAGGAACAAGAAGAGCCCTCTCCCTGAACTTGGCGGTGATCTCCGCCACCGTCTCTGTAGTCTGGGTAAGGTCCTAAAACTCCCTAGCTAGCTGCTGCACCTCAATGACCGGTGCAAACTCCGCCCTGAACCTAGTAGAGAAATCAGTCCAGGTCATGGCATCCAATGCTGCATCATCCCCGATGGCATGTCCAACCTCCTCCCACCAATCCCGTGCCCTGTACTTCAGAAGACAGGATGCCAACCTGACCTTGTCCCCCTCGGGACACCTGCTAGTGCGGAAAGCGTTGGCCACATCCACCAACCATCTGGTACTCGCTATGGGGTCCCGCGCCCCATGATAGTCTGGAGCTCCGCATGCCCTGAACTCCCTGAACGTAAGTGTGCGCGACCCCATCATGGCCGCCATCTCAGCACGAAAACCACCCAATCTCTCATCCATCAGCTCTAAAATACCCTCCTTGATCAAACCGAAGATCACAGGAGTCTGCTCCAGTATGATGCGGGTAACCTCAGAAGAAAGGAACTCTCTGGTCTGCTCATCCATCTGCCAACCTCCGGGCCTGATCCCGATCCTGATCCCCCTCCGGCATCTGAGCTGCCGACTGCTGGTCTCGGGCGCAAAACTACCATTCTGAAACATATCATAACAACATCAAAACACTGAAATATCACAAGGGATCGTGATACTACTACTAGCTTCCTGGTCTTGTCTTGGCCTTCCTTGATTCGAGTACGGATCCTCTGCTTTCAGTAGTACGGGCCCATACCACCTTCCACATCTATCCGTACTTTCCTCAAGGACTGCCTTGACTCCACCAAGTCACTTCTACTACTTCTATTCTCTGCTACTCTCATCCTAGGCTTGCCCTAGGGAAACCTCAGACTTAACACAACTGGTCCTCAGCTGCTGAAGGTCTCCTCATAATGCCAATTAGCCACTACCTAAACACCATCACATGTGATGAGGATCAGATAATCCTTCAAGTAAAAGACCCGTCCCTATAACGGTTGGACTCAAACAAGAGCTGCGCAATAGGGCCAGTTCCAACACTCTGGGATTATTCAACCCTGACCACATGTGGTGTGACGTGTTCACCTAATGGCTAACTCCCATCACTCAGATTCCCACAAAGCACGAAGCAAGCAACATTCGGACAAGGGAAACAGACTCAAGCAAAACTATTCTCGTAACAAGAAACTGCACTAGCATAGGATGCTAAGCTCCGACTATCAGGCATAACCTAATCAGGCTATCCTACTGTTGTCTACTCAATTCTAGCATGCAATACTCATAAAGCTGTAATACATAAAGCAGGCACATAAGGCATTCTCCTAGATCCTTAGTCCTATATTAGCATGCTGTTCTACTGAAACTGAAACTGAACAAATAACTTGTATGGGTAATTTGGGAGTACTTACTTGAGCTCGGCTGATCGCATGCACACACCTCTATCTCGTTAAAAAAAAACGATTTCTTTCCTTCTAAGTGCTTTCAAAATTCTTTTTGTAAAACGTTTTTATTTATTTATTTATTTATTTTTTTTAAAAAAATAAAATCTTTTATTTCCCTTAGTTTGAGTTCAGATACACCCGGAAGTGTATCCGAATCCCTCAAACCAGGGCTCTGATACCAACTTGAAACGACCAAAAAATTTTGTTTTTCAATGTAATCAAAACCATAATCTGAGTATCATAACATAAAAACATACGCGATGTATCCTAAATCATAATAAAATACTGTGCGGAAAAACTGTATCATACTATATCAAATCAAGACAACTAAAACCATCCCCAGGATAAAAGCTAAGCTGTGGTGTGTGCGATGCTATCACCCCGAGCTCTTCCCTTTGCTTGCGGAAGTACCTGAAACCAAAACTGAAACTGTAAGCACGAAGCTTAGTGAGCTCCCCCAAACTACCACATACCATACAGTATCATATAAACACATATTGGGCCTGGCCCACTGCATCGGGCCGAAGCCCGAAAACTGCATCGGACCGAAGTCCGGAACTGACTGGGACCTTGTCCCCTGCATCGGACCGAAGTCCGGAACTAACTGCATAGGACCAAAGTCCAGAACTAACTGCATCGGACCAAAGTCCGGAACTAACTGCATCAGACCGAAGTCCGGAACTATCTGCATCGGACCGAAGTCCGGAACCGACTGGGACCTTGTCCCCTGCATCGGACCGAAGTCCGGAACTGACTGAATGAACATGGCATAGCATAACACATCATCTAGCATGAACACATATACCGCATACTACATCGGGCCGTAGCCCGGAACACATAACACTTAACACCTAAACATAGCATACAAATCCTGTCTGAGCCACGAAGGCATCAAACATACTAGCTACTGCATCGGACCAAAGTCTGGAAACTACTGCTAACTGAACGGGCCGGCATTGTGGCCTTAGACCCGTCCCTACTGGAAGGAAACTCACCTCGTAAACTGGCTGCTGAGTGTGTGGCTCTGGAAGCTAACGGCTTCTGCTCCTGTATCTCCCCGGCTACAAGTCCATAAACACACTCAATCAAATACTAAACACTGCACTTGGGTAAAATGACTCTTTCACCCTTGGTCAAAGTTACTCTCATTTGGACTGACTCACCGAGTTGGGCCACCCAACTCGCCGAGTCCTACTCTCACTTTTCAATCCTACTCGCTGCTACTCGTCGAGTATGGCATTGACTCGACGAGTACCCTCTTGATCCAAGAACTCAGACAATCTTCATCCGACTCGCCAAGCCGTATGAACATACTCGACGAGTTGTTCTTGATCTTAAGAAGATTGCCTTGGACTCGCCGAGTTGTATGAACAACTCGCCGAGTCCCTCCATTACTGAGTCTACCTTCAACTTGCAGAGTCCACTCTCTAACTCACTGGTTCCACTCAACACTGCTAAAAATGAAGGAATCGGGGACTCGCGACTCAACTCGCCGAGTCGTTCTTCCCGACTCGCCGAGTTGCCGCCATGCAACTGTTTTTCACCCGATTTTGCTTGAATCCAACACATACAAATGATAGATCTGAGTCCAATAAGCTGTTTTACCACGTAAAGTTTCCAACTTTACGTGTACAACACATGAATAAGGGAAAATAAGGCTAAAAGATGCATAAAAGGGATAGATCTAGGGTTAATATGCAAAGTATCCTCATAAAGGCAATAGATCTGGACTATGGGACTTCTCAATGAATAGATCCAAGGTTATCTCAGCTTATTAGGGCGTTCATGAAAGCACAAGGCTTGGAACAAGCATCAACTAGTTCTTAGAAGAGTTCTAATGGAGGTTTAAAGCATAAAACAAGAGGGGAATCCGAAAATACCTCCAAATAACTCAGATTTTCCCTTGGATCTTGCACAACTCTTCTTCTCCTTGCTCCTTTCTTCTTCTCCTTCTTCAAGCCTTCACAAATCACACAAAATCACTTATAAACTCTCAAGGATGAACTAGGGTTTTTCTCATAGTGTTCTCAGGGTGAAGGAGGCAAGAATGGGGCTATAAGGTGACTTAAATAGTGGGCAACCCGGGGATTTAGGGTTTCACCCAGACGGATGGACTCGCCGAGTCCGGGATATGGACTCGCCGAGTCTCCAGCTAACACGTGCTCGAAGTCGCGACCCTACTCAGTGAGTCAGGCTATGAACTCGCCGAGTCCCTCTTGCAAATCTTTAAAACAATTACTAATAAATTAACATATCGGGAACGGGTCGTTACATAAATTAATTAGGAATTAATTTGGTGACTAAAAGAGATTTATTAAATAAAGGGGCATAAACTGTCAAATGTATGATATTTGAGTTTTGGGCTGGGAAACCTAATGGACTAAGGGGGAACGAAATTATGATGAAGGATCATCATATTTTCGTCCAAGGCCCTATTCCAGAAGGTTCCTTGCGCTGCTTGGTGACTAAGCTGTCCATTAGGGTTTAGACTGAAACCCTAGCAGCCTACAGTATAAATAAGACCCCCAGTCTTCATGTTTCAGCCACTTGCTTCCCAAGAGAAACCCTAGGCCGAAATTTAGCATCCTCCCTCCTCTCTCATAGTTTCCTTCTTTCTTGTGGTGTTTGTAACCCATTAGAGGAGTTACAATTGTGACTCTAAGCTCCAAGAAAGAAGATTCAAGATTTCCATTGAAAAGGTAAACATCTAGATCTGATTCTATATGTTAAATTATGATATATGTATGCTAGTTTAGTGTTTTTAAGTCTTGGATTCATTTCATGTACAATAGAGAAACTTAGATCCAAGCATTAGGGTTTGTATGAGCACATAGGATTGTTCTTATGCATAAAACCCATCAGTGGCATCAGAGGCATGATTAGTTTCTGTTGTATGGATGCTTTGTATGTTTAACATGCTTAAAATCGTTTTTTTGCTTCTGTTCGACATGACTCGACGAGTCACTTCATGAACTCGGCGAGTCTGCCCAACTCTGCGAGTCCATGGGTGACTCGGCGAGTCGGATCGTTAGACAGAGGCATTCTCGGGATTTCTTGCTGTTTTTGCTGAGGGATAATTGCCTAATTTTCTTTTACTGATAAAATTCCAATTTTAATGTCATTGTAGCACTATCCTTTCCAAAAACAAAAAATAATTACCAATTCATTAAATAATAAATTCCTTATGTGATTAAAAGTTGATTATTTGAATTAATTGGGTAACTTATCTTGCAAGAATCTGGATTAGGTCAAATATAGATAATCAATGAATTAATTGTGTGATTTATATTATTTGTTATTTGATCCCTTATGTTGCCCTCAAGTTTTGAAATTTAAATTTTGATTAAGAGTTTAATTTTGAAAATTTTAAATTTCAACCCTTAGATTTTTACAAGTTTAAAAATCAACCTTATACTTTATTATTACAAGATTAATATATATATATATATATATATATATATATATATATATATATATATATATATGTATGTATAAGAATAAGCTAGTCTTATCGCTAGTAGGCCTCCTTCACGAAGCCAATGTATAAGGTGGGTATAAGGTTGCTGCCTATAAAATGGCGCTTAATGGGTGTACACTCACACCCACCGCTTGCTTGACTGGTGGAGGGTCGTTAGCCGAACGGATCAGATAGGGCACTTAATTCCTCATTACAAGTATAATGAATTTACAAAGTAACTATAATGCTTTACAAATTTCCCAATCTTAGTTACTTTAGGGTAAAATGTGAAAATGATGCTACTCCATGGAATTACACTTTGTACCCTTGTCAAACGTTAGTGGAGCGTGTGTGGTTAACCGACACACTAATTTGGCGTTAGTATTGTTAGCAAAGGGTGGCTCGATGTTTGTCATAGATCAATGAGGTGTGTGTGGTTTACTGGCACATTCATTAGGTGATAGAGACATTGAGTGCACCATGTTGATGATGGGTTTTCGCCATAAGAACATCCTATGTGCTCATACAAACCCTAATGCTTAGATCTAGGTTTCTCTATTGTACATGCAATTCATCCAAGACTATAAACCCTAGATCTAGCATATGATAATCAATATAACATATAAATTAGGGTTTAGATAATACCTTGATTGTTATGTAGCAATAACAATCTCAAATCCTTCTTGTATTGACTTTAGAAAGCTTAGAGTCACAAATGTCACGCCTCTAATGGTTCACAAACACCAAGAGCAAGAGGATGAAGAGGAGAAGAGAAGGAGCTTGCTCAAAACGTGTGGAAACCCTACAGAACAAGTTCACCACGTTTTTGGGGCTTAAGGGTCCTTTAAATAGTGAGGCTATTAGGGTTATCAAACAAGGAAACCCTAATTTAGATGCTTAAGCCATAAGCAACCCATGGACTCCTTCCTTAAAGGCCCTAGGACGATTTCTAATGGGTTTCCCCATAGAATTCGTCCACCCCTTTAATATGGAGTCTATTAGCTCAATATTCAACTATCATACAATTGACAGTTCAAGTCCCTTAAGTTTAATTAATCTCTTTTAGCCACAAACTTAATTCTTATTAATTCTTGACTAATATTAATTAAACAATATGATTTCTCCTTTAATATATTATTCTCATAATATATTAATAAATCAAAATTAATCCTTTCTCTCCATAATTCATCCTATCAAGTTGCTTTGGTGAAGGCAACCCAAAAGGACCATGCACCATCGGGTCAAGTACATACCAAAATAGTTATGGACTTAGACACTAATCCAACAGTCTCCCACTTGGATAAGTCTAATAACTATTCCGCGTATGACTTCAGATCCTGATCTGCAATCGTAGCTTTCTAAAGCCGCTGTCAACTCTGATCTTATCAGATATGCGTGTCCTTTAGATAAGGGATCATATATTCCTCCATTCTAGATATTATCGTATAGACTGAGACATGGATCTAAATCATTCTCTCTGTCTATGTACTGTTTCTCGAATTCAGATTTATGATGACTGACAACAGACTACAATTGAACACATCAATTTAGTCTCGACTTGGCCAAGCGCTTAGGTGTCATCACTAAATCATTGAGGGGCCCACATATATTGCTTTTATCCTACTTTGGATAAAAGGAACGGATAAACTTTGACTCAATGCTCGCTTGCACTCACTCACCAAATCACACACAACAATATGTTTTATAACACCAAGTTACTGGTGCGTTTACATATTATCAATGTGCAACCGACTTGTAAGATACAAATCACACATCTCGGTTTCAAGAATATAAGATGTTATCGTCTCACGAATCACTCGTGATAAAATCCATGAAGTGATCCAAGTGAGCGTGGGTTTAATCCAATGCTCAAACTCATATTCATAAGCATTCATGAACGTTGCAGCAAACAATTGATTATGTCTAATACACTTTTGACAATCCACACACCAATTCACGACAGTCTTCATTCATACCTACTTCCAACATATGAACGACTGTGGTCCGTTCGAATAATTTGATTGTTCTGAACCAATTGAATTATTCGGGAAGTCAAAACATGCAAGGTGAAACACAAGGATAATAATAATCCCATATGGCCTCATCCTTTGAGTATAAATAAAACACCTTTTATTTATCACCATATCGATTACTCATTATTTGTCGTTTCGGGTAATCAACTTCTTACTTGAACTATTACCACACTTGTCCCATGCTCTTAGCATGCACACAATGTTTACCTATGGTTCTTACTTTGTGAAATAGATCAAATGAACACATTACCAATCATACTCATTTCACAACTCCCAATCCTTATCACAAGTGCAAGAATATCAAATTCTTGCCACTTATAGAATATGTTAGATTCTAACATTTTATGCAATGATCCTTTTGTAATGTCACTGCACTAAGGTCACAATGACTATTGCCAATGAAATTACAAAGTCCTCGATCGGAGATTGTTACAAGACAATTCCATAGATGTGATGTCTCTCACTCAAAGTACATTCCTTTGAACATCCTTTTTGCATAAAAGTTTCTAATCTAGACATAGATTCTCAATGTCTAACTCCCAATATGGAAACCTTTCCATACTTACCATATCACAACTCATTCTTAATAGAATCTTATCTATTCGTAATAATGTTGATATGCTCCATCCAATATCATACTTCCAACTACTCACAAGCGACCAATCCTCAGCAAGCTTTGGATTGTCCTTTGATAGTTGTTTAATTATCTTAGTCAAAACTGACTTGTCCTTTTCCCTCTTAATGCGCTAGACATTTGAAAATTTTTAGAATGGTAAAATATTATAGCATTTTCAATCGATCCTATACCTTTAGCGTATGGAATATGATGCATAATGTCTTACATGAAGATTTAATACTTTATCAATCTTCTGCCATAATATTTTATGTGCTACGTTCTTATAATTCGAACTATGAAGAGGAATGCCGTAATCATAATCGAAATTTAAGAACACACTATGTATCTTTGACCAAATAATATTAAAATTCCACAACCTAAGCCTTTAGATTTGAAATGAAGCATAATATTCTCTCCCTTAATTATAGAAAAACAACTTTACATCCTTACTACTTTGCAAAGTATGACTCTTGTTTTCTATAATTAATACTGCCAACTTGCAATACTTGACTTAATAATCATACCAGCACAACTTTTATGCTCCCACTATCATGATGATTATAATCAAATAAGCACCACACTTATGCTTCCACTAGCATTGACATGTATTTAGAAAACAGCTTAACTTACAGAAAAACAATACCTATTGAATTTCTTAAGTTCATATTTCTAATACTTAATGCTTCGATAATCTTTTATCTAAACTTATTAAACTTATAAACCTTTTGCCTTGGATAGTTCATATGTGTGTCTTAATAATTAAGACTAACTGCCAAATCTCACAATTCGAATCATGGAAAGGGATACCGTAACCACAATCGAATTCGAGAATACAATTTCACAATTACTATCTTCTTAAAATCTCTCTTAGTGAAAGCATTTCCTCACAATCATTTTCATGAAGGAAGGAATCTTATGACACTTAGATTTTAATGGTTTATGCGTTCCTATCCATGCGAATTTGTCAAAACCAAAGTTTGCGACAAATCCAAACTCATATGGACCAAACTCTTAATCTTGATTTCTTGCCTTATGGTAACACGAGTGCCCACCTTGTCTTCCAAGCAGTTAAGCAGCTCACCCTTTCCTATCAATGTACTTTTCATTGATCAAGGTCTTTTCCTTTTATGCATTCAAACGAGAACTCATAGAACTCACATGCATAATTAACTCAATTGGAATGGCACATAAACGAAATAACATCAACACGATAGGTTATAAACCTCAAGTCGTGTGCTAGTGATGATCGATAAGGTTTATTCTTGATTTGTTCTTGAAACCTTTCAAGACCATTAAGACTCCCACTGACTTCTTGACATATAAGATTCTCTTGTCAATAAACATTTCTCGACAAACAAATATTCAAGAGTTATTGTTGCTTTTATCAAAACACTTCACAAAATTGGTCCTAGTTGGTCTTTGTCTTATCCAAGACATCACAACTTTCCACATTTGGTGAATGTTATAAACCTTCTTAATACTTGTCACTCAATGTCACAATCTTAACTCTAAGACTTGTTTTTTTTTTTTTGGAACGAAGTATGATTGACTTTGCGATTTAACCATTTCTTCAATTCTTGATTTCTCTTCTCAGACATACAATTGTACTAAGACTCACTTAGAGAATCAATTGAGATATGGTTCTTAATCATTGAGACCTATCATAAAACATGATAAAAGATACTCTCCCTTCTTCTTAGAATAGAGAAACTTTTATCTTTCTGCCTACTTGATTCTTCTTATTCGTTCTGCTATTGATTTAAACTCTTTCAATCAATTCAATATCACACTTAATCTTATAAGTATAATCATATTTACTAAACCTTTAGTAAATCATGACGAATATCTTGTTACTCTTGTGGTGGACTTGATCAACACACAACTTTGTGTACTCAATCTCCTAGTCCTTCACTTGACACTTTGCCAACGAATTAGTCTAATTTCCAAATATGAAATTTCTCATTCATCATGCAACCAAGTTGCGTGATTTCAAATTTCTGTCCAATTGAAACTTGGATGATGAGAAACGCTCCCTATTTGGTAAATTCTCGACATTTCTGTATAATTAAGAATCAAATCCATTATTGCTAATAATAGAAACATTCAAATCATCAATTTTTTCATACACGCCATCGCAATGATAAATAAATAATATAAAATAAAAAATTTAAATTATTGCGGAAAAATTTCTCCTTACAATGCAATTTATTGAAAAACTATGCTAATACATATTTCTTACCATTCTTATTTTAACTCTAAGTAGTAGCTCAAGAATCTAATCTTCAAGTAATGCGATCGAAATCCATTTCTTCACGATTAGATTTCGCTCGCTTCTTCCCTTAAGCTTCCTCTATTTTCTTCGATTCTACAGAACTTCAAATGTAATCTTATCACATCATGTATTAAGAATCTAGAATAGGAACTTAAAAGAGTTAGTTAATGGATTTTACCTAAATTAGAGCCATACGTTTTGACTCTCCCATCTCTTAGATCTCTTAGGTAAATAGGGTAGCTTCGTGTCCAATGCCCCTTCTCTTGGCAATAAAAGCAAATGGATTCCTTTGGAATGGCACATGGAACTATTTCAGAATCTACCTTTTCTGGATCTCCAATGTCACCATTTTCAATATCCATTGAAGTTTTGGGAGTTTGATTTACCAAACAAATTTGCTCGACCAGCTCGCCAAATCATTTCTGATTCAGCAGCTATAAGCAAATAGGTCAAATCAATGAGGGTCACGTCATGATCCATCATATAGTACTCTCTTGCGAACTCACTATATGATTTAGGAAGCGACTGAAGAACCCAGTCAACAGCCAACTTACCTGAAATCTCGACACCTAACATCCTTAACCTTTCAATGTGTGACTTCATCTCTAAGACGTGTACACACACAGGTTTCCCATGTTTACTTGCCAAAAGGGCTTGAATGAGCTTGAACTTTTCAAGCCTTTGAACTTGTGGGTTAGGGAGAATAGTTGGAGGAGGTGGAGGAAGTGAAGCATGATTTCTTGTTCCTTGATCTATCGTGGAATATCATCTACATGTGGACAGCTTGTTCCACAGGATTTGGGAATACCATCATTGTCGTACTTTGACATCTACAAAACGGGAGAAACTAAATTCAAGTTAGTTGATTGATAGAGTCCTTAATAAATCACCCAAATGAGATATTAAGGCTAGGACACAACACAATACGCTACAACCTAGAAAAGGGATGCCGTAATCTAGTTGCAGAATATTTGAAGGTAGGTAACTGACGATTTACCAATTTTCACCATGAAAAACGAAAAAGAAATTTAAGTTTTAAATCTATGAAAACTCCTAGATCCTTTGAGATTCATTGAACTTTTCAATGGCATGTTTAAATCTCGATATGCCCCTCTAGTTTGTAACTGGGATACCGAGGATCACAAAGCGGGTGTGAATAACCATGCAAACTTACATGGTGCCCCCACATGTTACCATCACCTATTCGATGTGCCGATGAACCACACACGCTCCACCGAACTATGACAAACATTGAGTCACCCTTTGCAACTTTTTCTTAGAACCATTTAGTGTGCCGGTTAACCACACACGCTCCACTAACGTCTTCGCAAGGGCACAAAGTGTAATTTCATGGAATTGCATCAATTCACTTTTGCCTAAAGTAACTAAGATTGGTAATTTGTAAAACATTTAGTTACTTTTGTACTTCATTATACTTATAATGGAAGGTTCTGTCCTATCCTACCCATTCGGCTAACGACCCTTCACTAGTCAAGAGTGCGGTGGGTAAGATTGGATACCCATTTAATCGCCATTTTATAGGCAATTTCCTTAAACACCCCTTATAGACCAGCTTCGTGAATGAGGTCTACTAACGGTAAGACTGACTTTTACTCATACATATATATAATGTTAGACTTTTAATGTTATATATAGTATAGGGTGTATTTTACACTTTTAAAATACTAGGTGGTCAAATTTAACAATTATACCTTTAATTCAATTAAATTGTAAACTGAGATTTTATGCATTTATTAAGCCTCTTTTAATTATACACCTTAATTAATTAATAAACCATAAGGGTGTGATTTGAACTTTTCAAAACAATACTAGGGTTTTAGAATTTAACATTCCTAAATTAAACTTTTAAATAACTTTTAAATTCCAAAACTTGAGGCAAGTTTTGAAACATTTCGAAATATTAGGGTTTTAACTATTTAAGTTTCAAAACAAAACTTTTAAGTTCAAATTTAAACTATAAAACCTAAAGGGAAAAAATTGAAACTTTTCATAACACAATGATCAAATAACAAATAATATAAATTAAACAATTAATTTCATCATTATCTATATTTGACCTAATTTCAATTTCTTGCAAAATAAGTTACCCAATTAATACAAATAATCAAACTTTATCATATAAGGAAGTTATTATCTAATCAGTTGGTAATTATCTTTTGTTTAATCAAGGATATACTCATAAATATGTATAAAATCGGATTTTATAACAAAAACATGTTTATGGTAATTATCCAAAGCCAAACAGGAAGAAAATCGCGAATATGAGTTGTCAGACGCTTTGACTCGTCGAGTACAGCTGACTCGGCGAGTGCACCAAGTGACTCGGCGAGTCAAACACTCAGAAGCAAAAAAATTTTATTTTTAGTGTTGATTTCGATCAAATATGCATCAATACAATAGAAACCAATCAAGGCTCTGATACCACTGATGGGTTTTCGCCATAAGAACATCCTATGTGCTCATACAAACCCTAATGCTTGGATCTAGGTTTCTCTATTGTACCTGCAATTCATCCAAGACTATAAACCCTAGATCTAGCATATGATAATCAATATAACATATAAATTAGGGTTTATATCATACCTTGATTGTTATGTAGCAATAACAATCTCAAATCCTTCTTGTATTGACTTTAGAAAGCTTAGAGTCACAAATGTCACTCCTCTAATGGTTCACAAACACCAAGAGCAAGAGGATGAAGAGGAGAAGAGAAGGAGCCTGCCCAAAACGTGTGGAAACCCTAAGGAACAAGTTCACCATGTTTTTGGGGCTTAAGGGTCCTTTAAATAGTGAGGCTATTCGGGTTATCAAACAAGGAAACCCTAATTTGGATGCTTAAGCCATAAGCAACCCATGGACTCCTTCCTTAAAGGCCCTAGGACGATTTCTAATGGGTTTACCCATAGAATTCGTCCACCCCTTTAATATGGAGTCTATTAGCTCAATATTTAACTATCATACAATTGATAGTTCAAGTCCCTTAAGTTTAATTAATCTCTTTTAGCCACAAACTTAATTCTTATTAATTCTTGACTAATATTAATTCAACAATATGATTTCTCCTTTAATATATTATTCTCATAATATATTAATAAATCATAATTAATCCTTTCTCTCCATAATTCTTCCTATCAAGTTGCTTTGTTGAAGGCAACCCAAAAGGACCATGCACCATCGGGTCAAGTACATACCAAAATAGTTATGGACTTAGACACTAATCCAACAGTTGATTCGCATGGTTATTCACAACTTGTATGCGATCCTCGGTATCCCAGTCGCAAATTTGAAGTGCATATCGAGATTTAAACATGCCATTGAAAAGTTCAATGAATCTCAAAGATCTAGGAGTTTTCAAATACATTTAAAACTTAATTTCTTTTAGTTTTTCATGGTGGAAAATTAGTAAATCGTCGTTCAGTTACCTTCAAATTATTCGCATTTAGATTATGGCATCCCTTTTCTAAGTTGTGAATAATGTTATTGGATCCTAACCCTAATTTTCATTTGGGTGTTTAATTGGGGAATTCATTTCTAATCAAACTTTGTTTCTTTCTTTTTCAGATGTCTGCTAACAACAAAAACAACGCTTTTGGGTCATTCTCGCTAATGAACCTATGTCAAAAGGTAACATTTGATGGGTTGAATTTAAACGAGTGGATGAGATACATTCGTATGATCACTCGGTACGAGGACAAAGAATATATCCTCGATGAGAAGCTTGAAAAGATCAACCCAAATGTTGTTACTCCTGAAGAGTTGGCTGCCTTTGAGGCCCACGAGCGTGATGCTATGAAAGTGTTGGAGTAGTGTCTAAGGCTGCAACTATATTAGGCAAGTATTTGACCCGATTGTGCATGGTCCTTTTGGGTTGCCTTCACCATAGCAACTTGACAGGATGATTTATTATGAGAGAATAGATATTATTAATATATTATGAGAATAATATAAGTAATAATAATATTGTTATTTGATTAATATAAGTCATAGGTTAATTAGTATTAATTTGGTGACTTAAAGAGATTAATTAAATAAAAGGGTATAAACTGTCAATTGTTTGATAGTTACACTTTAGGCTTTAAATCCTTATAGGATAGAGGGTGGACGATTTCTAGGGCTAAGGATAGCCATAAAATCGTCCAAGGCTTATCTTTGGTAAGGATTAAGATTACTTAGAGTCTAAGTTATCCAATTAGGGTTTAAGGGTGAAACCCTAGGAGCCTTACAAGTATAAATAGACCCCTTGGGATAGGGAAATCGACACCTTCTCTACAGCAAGGAAACCCTGTCTGATTTCCTCCTCTCTCTTCTCTCTCAAATCATTCTCTTTGCTAGTTGGTGTTTGTAAGCCATTAGAGGAGTGATAATTGTGACTCTAAAGCTCCAAGAACAAGATGATCAAACAAGTGTTTCAAGGTAAGCTTCTAGCTCTGGTTTTGTATTGTTCTTATACCTAATTAGACATTAGAAGTCTTGGATTCAATGCATGTTTAATTAGAGAAACCTAGATCCAAGCATTAGGGTTTGTATGTGCACATAGGAATGTTCATATGTCCAAAACCCATCAGTGGTATCAGAGCCTGGATTGGTTTCTATTAAATTGTTGCTTGATTGTTTGAATCTTACCTGCAAAATTCGATTTTTATGATTCTGAGTCATGGACTCGGTGAGTCCCATAGTGGACTCGGCGAGTTGGCCTGACTCGGCGAGTCCAGATTGGGTACTCGATGAGTCCGAGCGTTAGGAAGAGCCAAAATCGGGATTTTTTTTCATATTTATCTTATGGAAACTTACCTTTATCATATTAGATCCACCCAAATCCGATTTTATGATATATATGACTATATTTTTGATCTAATTGAAGATATTTATCAATTAATAAAATATTTAATTTCCTTATATGATAATTATTAATTATTTTGATTAAATTGGTAAATTATTTTTCAAGAAATCATAAATAAATCAAATATGGATAATTATGTGATTAATTGTTAATTTGAATTATTTGTTATTTGATCCTTTATGTTTTAAATGTTTAAAAACTTGCCCTCAAGTTTTGAAATTTATGTTTTGTGATTAAAAGTTTAATTTAGACAATTTAAATTTCAAACCCTAGAATTTTACAAGTTTAAAATCCAACCCTATACTAATATAATATTACAAGATTAATATCTATATATGTATAACTTAAATGCTAGTCTTACCGTTAGTAGGCCTCATTCACGAAGCCGGTCTATAAGGTGGGTATAAGGTTGCGGCCTATAAAATGGCGCTTAATGGGTGTACACTCACACCTACCGCTTGCTTGATCGATGGAGGGTCGTTAGCCGAACAGGTAGGATAGGGCAACCTCATCCTCTCATTAAAAGTATAATATGAAATACAAAGTAACTACATGTTTTCTTAAAATTTCGCAATCTTAGTTACTTTAGGAAAAGTGAATTGATGCAATCCCATGAAATTACACTTTGCACCTTGCTAAGAAGTTAGTGGAGCGTGTGTGGTTTATCGGCACACTAATTGGTTCTAAGCGAAGGTGGCAAAGGGTGATTCATTGTTTATCATAGTTCGATGGAGCGTGTGTGGTTTACCGGCACATCGAATAGGTGATCGTTACAATGAAGGCACCATGTGAATTTGCTTGGTAATTCACACCCGCTTTGTGATCCTCGGTATCCCAGTCACAAACAAGAGGGGCATATCGAGATTTAAACATGTCATTGAAAAGTTTCAGTGAATCTCATCCAAACCTAGGAATTCTCAATACATTTAGGACTTAAAGTTATGTTTTTCATGGTGGAGAATTAGTGGATCGTCATTCACTTTCCTTCAAATTGTTTGCATATTAGATTACGACATCCCTTTTCTAATGTGTAAATATTGTTGTTGGATCCTAGCCCTAATTTTTCTTGTTGGGTGATAATTAGGGATTCATATTCTAATCTATCTTTGTCCTTTCTATTTGTAGATGTCGAACGCTAACAACACTCCTGCGAGTTCATTCACTTTGATGAGCCTTTGTCAAAAGGTCACCTTCAATGGAACGAACTTTAGTGAATGGATAAGATACATTCGCACGATTGCTCGCTATGAGGATAAGGAGTATGTCCTCGATGAGAAGCTCAAGAAAATCAACCCTGAAATCGCTACTCCGGCCGAGATGACCGCTTTTGAAACTCACGAGCGTGATGCAACGAAAGTACATTGCATCATGATCGCCACTATGAACTCCGAATTCCAAAAGTCCTACGAGGACATGTATCCATACGAAATGCACCAAGACTTGTTGGAGGGATACCATCAAAACGCGAGACAAGTGCGTTATGAGATTTTCACTAACATGATTTCTGCTAAGATGGGTCATGGAGAGTCTCTTACCGTGCACCTGCAAAAGATGCAAAGGTATGTCGACCATCTTCGCAAGTTGAATGTTGACTTTGGGGAAGACTTTGCGATCGACATGGTGCTTCACTCTTTGCCTCCAAGTTACATTCAATTTAGGATGACCTATCACATGAACAAAGAGGCGGTCACCCTAAGCAAACTCCAAGGTCTCTTGAGGGTTGCTGAGAGCAACTTCAAGGATAAGTCTGTTGCACCAACTCCCAATTTGCCCGCCGCTCCTGTCTTGGCAATTGGACAAGGAAAGGGAAAGAAGAGGAAGGCTTCGTCTAAAAACTATCGCAAGGTTAATGCCCGAGATGGTGCCTCTTCTAGTGGGACCAAAGTTGATCCTGCGAAGCCCTGCCATAACCCGAAGGAGGCAGCGTGCCACCACTACCACAAGATAGGACACTGGAATAGAAGCTGCCCAGAGTACCTGCAAGCCATCAAGGAAGGAAAGATCAAGCCATATTTCGTAGGTATATACACAATTAAATCTAACGATTCATCTCATGATATTTCTTGGGTTCTTGATACCGGTTGTGGTTACCACAATGTTCTAATGTGTAGGGACTAAGAAGAAATAGAGACATGGAGCATGGAAGAATAAATCTAATCATGGGGAATAGAAGATCGTCACCTGTGACCAAGATTGGAGTGTATTCTTTAGTGCTTAGGAATGGTTTATCTTTAGATTTGAACAATTTTTGCTATTCGCTAGAAATGGCTAGAAACATCATTTCATTTCATGGTTTGTTTAGACAAGGTTTTAGATTTTCTTTTAATAATGAGAATGGTTCTATTTTAGCTTATATGAATGGTGTCTTTTATTTTGAAGCTATACCATGTAATGGAATTTATGAAACTGTTATGATTGTTGATAACTTAGGAAATGATGTTTTATGCATGGATTCTTCCAATAGTATGGATAAGGTATCCTTGTGGCACTGTCATCTTGGACATGTCAACAAGAAACGTATAGCCCAACTCCAAAAGGATGGAGTGTTGGAGTCATTCGACCTTAGGGAAGATGACACATGCGAGTCTTGTTTACTTGGAAAGATGACTAAGTCACCCTTCGTTGGTACGTGCGAAAGGGGTGAGGGTCTATTGGACCTCATACATACCGATGTGTGTGGACCATTTAGATCTACCACGAAGGATGGAAACCGCTTCTATGTGACTTTTACCATTGACTATAGTAGATATGGGTATATCTACTTAATCAAACAAAAGTCATAAACTTTTGAAAAGTTCAAAGAGTTCAAGAATGAAGTGGAGAATCAATTGGGCAGGAAGATCAAGATGCTTCGATCCGATCGAGGAGGAGAGTACCTAAGTCTTGAATTCTACGATTATCTCAAGGAGTGTGGAATAGTTTCACAATTGACGCCTCCTAGGACACCACAATTGAATGGTGTGGCAGAAAGGTGTAATCGAACCTTGTTGGACATGGTTCGCTCTATGATGAGTCGTGCTTCGCTATCTATATCTTTTTGGGGGTATGCCTTAGAGACTGCCGCCCATATCCTTAACCGAGTCCCTACTAAGAATGTTGCCAAAACACCTCACGAGATGTGGACGGGGAAAGCTCCTTCGTTAGCACATATCAAGGTTTGGGGTTGCGAGGCTTTCTTAAGACGAGATACTCACGACAAGCTCGAACCTCGTAGTGAGCGGTGTATTTTCATCGGCTACCCGCAGAAATCCTTTGGATATCTCTTCTATAGACCGAAGGACAATGTTGTCTTTGTTGCGAGGAGAGGAGTTTTCTGAGAGCGAGAACTCATAGGCCAAGGAGACAGTGGGAGGCAAATCGAGCTTGAAGAGATTCATGAATCGATAGATGAAGGAACCTCTACCGCTGGCACTCAACCCGAGGAGGAAACTCCGGTTGAATCGATTGACGTATCATTACCTCTTAGACGTTCCGAAAGAGTTAGAGTTCAACCCCAGTTATATGGTTTTCATATTACTACCGAAGGGGACACGTATATTAGTGATAGTACTCTAATAAACCTTGATGAACCTAATAGCTATAAGGAAGCCATGGAAGGTCCGAAGTCTGCAAAATGGAAAGAGGCAATGGATAGCGAGATCCAATCCATGTATGATAACCAAGCTTGAAATTTGGTTGATAATGTGCCTGGACGTAAGACCGTTGGGTGCAAATAGATCTTCAAGAAGAAGACCGATGTGGATGGAAAAATTACACTCGTATAAGGCGCGATTGGTTGCGAAGGGCTTTACTCAAACTCCCGGAGTTGACTATGATGAGACCTTCTCACCAGTTGCGAAGATAAAGTCTATTTGGCAAATGGATGTCAAGACCGCTTTCCTTAACGGGAAGTTGGCTGAGGATGTTTACATGGCTCAGCCAGAGGGGTTTGTGGATCCGAAGCATCCGAATAGAGTGTGCAAGCTTGAGAAGTCCATTTATGGACTTAAGCAAGCGTCTCGCAGATGGAATCTTTGCTTTGATGAGAAAGTTAAAGAGTTTGGATTTGTACGAAGCGAAGATGAATCATGTGTATATGTCAAAGCCAGTAGGAGTATAGTAAGCTTCCTCGTTCTATATGTCGATGACATATTACTCATAGGAAACGGCGTCCCGACTCTGCAGGAGGTTAAGTCCTGGCTCGGGAAGTGCTTCGCTATGAAGGACCTCGGAGAGGCTTCCTATATTTTTGGAATAAGGATAGTAAGAGAAAGAAGTAAGAGACTAATAGGACTTAGTCAGAATACTTACTTAGAGAAGGTACTAAAACGTTTTAGTATGGAAAACTCGAAGAAGGGAGAATCACCTATACAAAGTAATGCCAAGTTGAGTAAGACTCAAAGTCCGAGTACCGAAGCTGAGATAGCTGAAATGAGCCGAGTTCCATACGCTTCCGCAGTTGGCTCAATCATGTATGCTATGACTTGTACTCGCTCTGATGTAGCCTTTGCTTTGAGCATGGTTAGTAGATATCAAGGGAACCCTGGCACAGCCTATTGGATTGCGGTGAAGAATATCCTTAAGTACCTTCAAAGGAAGAAGGAATGGTTCT
This sequence comes from Lactuca saligna, assembly GCF_052625555.1. Classification (NCBI taxonomy): domain Eukaryota; kingdom Viridiplantae; phylum Streptophyta; class Magnoliopsida; order Asterales; family Asteraceae; genus Lactuca; species Lactuca saligna. Next base: position 126,003,497 of record NC_136418.1, on the reverse strand, counting down.
TAGTTCTCGGAAGGAGTGATGACTGGAAGGTGCGGGGGTATAGTGACGCCAACTTTCAGACCGACAGGGACAACTACCGTTCGCAGTCGGGCTGGGTCTTTACCCTGAATGGAGGAGCAGTAACTTGGAAAAGTTCCAAGCAGGAAACCGTAGCTGATTCAACGTGCGAATCAGAGTACATTGCAGCAAGCGAAGCGTCAAAGGAGGCAATATGGTTGAAGAACTTCATTGGTGATCTTGGAGTTGTATCTGCCATAAAGGAGCCCATGGAGATTTTCTGTGATAATGAAGGAGTGGTTGCCTTGACCAAGGAACCAAGAGATCATGGTAGATCAAGACATATCGATAGAAAAAATCACTTTATTAGACATCGTGTAGAAGAAGGACAAATCGTAGTGAAGAGGATATCATCGGAAGATAACCCAGCAGATCCGCTTACGAATGGATTGAGTAGGGTTAAGCACTTGCAGCATGCTAGGAGTATTGGGTTGAAGGATGATATTAGTGTAGATTAGATAGTATTAGAAACGTGTAATAGATAAATGTAATTAACATTTGATGATTAAATAAAGGAGTTTTATTTATAAGTAATGTTACTGTCTTATGTTAATTGTTTAACTATTGTTTCACTTTGCATGTTTTGACTTCCAGAATAATTGAGTTTATTAAGAATAATCGAATTATTCAAATTGTCCACAATCGTTCATATGTCGGAAGTAGATATGAACGAAGATTGTCATGAATAGGTGTGTAGATTGTCTAAATGGTTTTAGACATAGCAAAAGATTGCTGCAACGTTCATGAGTGCTTATGAACCTGTTTTGAGCATTGGAACAAACCCATGCTTGCTGGAATCACCTTATGGAATGTGATAGAAAAAGGGTGATCGCAAGACGATAATATCATATAGTCTTAAAACCTAGGTATATGGTTTGATATTTGTTAATTGATTGTATATTGATAATGCGAAAACACATTGGTAACTTGATGTTATAAAACGCATTGTTGTGTATAGTTGATTAATGAATAAGTAAATGCATATAAGTCGAAGTTTATTTGTAACTTTTATCCTAAGAAGGAAAAAGCGATATCTCGGCCGCTCGATGATTTGATTTGACTTACGTGCCGGGCCCGGTCAGAACTGAATTGATGTGTTTGATTAAGTTCTATGTCAAATAAATCGGAGATCGAGAAACCAAATGCTAGACTAATCATTCCATAGAATTGTCAGCATGATATCTGACAGAGGACTGTACGATCCCTTATCTAAAGGACAAGATTGATTAGATCAGAGTTTGACAGCGTCTTTATGAGCTACGATTGCAAACCGGATTGTACTTGTGCATATAGTTACTAGACTTATCCAAGTGGGAGACTGTTGGAATAGTGTCTAAGGCTGCAACTATATTAAGCAAGTATTTGACCCGATTGCGCATGGTCCTTTTGGGTTGCCTTCACCATAGCAACTTGGCAGGATGATTTATTATGAGAGAATAAATATTATTAATATATTATGAGAATAATATAAGGAATAATAATATTGTTATTTTATTAATATAAGTCATAGATTAATTAGTATTAATTTGGTGACTTAAAGAGATTAATTAAATAAGAGGGTATAAACTGTCAATTGTTTGATAGTTACACTTTGGGCTGTAAACCCTTATAGGATAGAGGGTGGACGATTTCTATGGCTAAGGATAGCCATAAAATCATCCAAGGCTTATCTTTGGTAAGGATTAGGATTACTTAGAGTCTAAGTTATTCAATTAGGGTTTAAGGGTGAAACCCTTGGAGCCTTACAAGTATAAATAGACCCCTTGGGATAGGGAAATCGATACCTTCTCTACAGCAAGGAAACCTTGGCCGATTTCCTCCTCTCTCTTCTCTCTCAAATCATTCTCTTTGCTAGTTGGTGTTTGTAAGCCATTAGAGGAGTGATAATTGTGACTCTAAAGCTCCAAGAACAAGAAGATCAAACAAGTGTTTCAAGGTAAGCTTCTAACTCTGGTTTTGTATTGTTCTTATACCTAATTAGTCATTACAAGTCTTGGATTCAATGCATGTTTAATTAGAGAAACCTAGATCCAAGCATTAGGGTATGTATGTGCAATAGGAATGTTCATATGTCGTATACCCATCAGAAAGTTCATTGCATCATGCTAGCCACCATGAACCTCGAACTCCAAAAGTCCTATGAGGACATGTGTCCATATGAAATAAATCTAGATTTGTTGGACAGGTACCACCAAAGTGCAAGGCAAGAGCCCTATGGGATCATCACTAACATGATCACAACTAAGATGGGGAGTGGAGAATCCCTAACCGCGCATTTGCAGAAAATACAGAGGTATGTTGATTATCTTCTCAAACATAATGTTAAGTTTGATGAGGATTTGGATATCGACATCATCCTCCACTCCTTGCCTTCCTGCTACAATCAGTTCAGAATGACCTACCACATGAATAAGGAGGAGGTCTCCTTACGTAAGCTTCAAGGACCGTTGAGGACTGCTGAGAGCAACCTCAAGGACAAATCTGTTGCATCATCCCCTGATGTGGCTGCTCTTGTGTTGGAAATTGGACAAGGGAAGGGAAAGAAGAGGAAGGCTCCTTCAAAGATCCACCAAAAGGGAAAGTCCCGTGATGGATTGAGATGATTCTTGGTTAGAATTGATGGTCATATGGAATATGGAAATGTTTCCATAATGGAAGATTTTTGAAAAGCCTACATGTAAGTTGGAACCTTTAATGCAAGAGAAGTGTTCAAGGAGTGCATCTTGAAATTGAGACTTCATAACCATGGAATTGTTTGTAGTAACAAATTATGATGGAACATTTAGTAATGTCAAAGGCTTAGTGACTTATGAACCTTGACATCACAGAAAGACTATGCATGTAAATATGGAATTGCACTACATCTTAGACAATGATAAGAATTTGGAATTATGAAATGCATCATTAGAATAATGTCCAGTGGATCTATTCTCAAAGGAAGGACCATAGAAAGGCATAGTATGCATGTTCATAACATAGGCATGATTGATGTTATCTAATTCAAGTGGTTAGCTGATAATTCGAACCATTATACAATGAATAAATTCGTAATTACTATGGAGATTAAACAATAGGAATTATTTATATTTAGTAACTTTGAAACCATAGTTATTTAATTAACTATTGTGTTTCACTTTGCAAGTTTACTTTCCTGAATAATTTTAATATTATTCAAAATTCCACAGTCACTCATACTTTTGGAAGTAAGTAGTGAATTAAGACTATCATGAATTGATTGTAGATTGTCAATTGAGTTTAATACATTGCAATTGGAATTGCCACGATATTCATGAGTACTTTAAAAATAGAGATTCTAAGTATTAGATAAACCCATGCTTAGAGATTACTTCATGGGTTTTATCACGAAGACGATAATATCTACTATTCTTAAGTGGAGATATATAGTTCCTAGTTTACGAATTAGTTGTGCATTGGTATACCCAAACACATCTCATAATTGGGTGTTATAAAGAGTAATTTCATGCATGATGGTTAGTAAAATGTATGACTATATAGTCAAAGTAATTTATTGTTTTTTTCTTAACAGGAAAAGAGATATCTTTGGGCCCCTCGATGATTTTTTTTCCAACATTTGAAGTGCTTGGCCGAGCCCATACCAAGTTGATGTTTTCAATTAGTAGTACGAATTAAGTCGTCATAAATCGAGAAACTGAGAAACAAAACCTTGGACTTTGAGATTGAGTCTAATACATGTCTCATGTCCATACGGTATCTTGAAGAATAAAGAAATTGTTGATCACTTATCTTAGGGGCAATGTTTGATTTGAATAAGAGTTCGACAATGACTTTGGAAAGCACACTTTTATGTTTAGTTCAAGGTTTATACTTGTAATTGTAGTTATAGACTTATCCACGTGGGAGACTGTTGGATTAAGGTGTCTAAGCCAATAACTAAATTAGTATATTCTTGTGGTTAGAAGCAAAGTCCTTTTCGGGTTGCCCTCATAACTAGAACTTTGTTAGAATGACGTTTAGAGAGAGAAAGAGAGAGAGAGAGAAATAGAGATAATGTATATTTATTAGTATATTATATGACTAATAAATTATAATAAATGATTTGCTAATATATTATGATTAATATATTAACTGGAAATAAATAATTTATTTAATTTAATAAATTAATATGAAATCAATTAGAATTAATTAATTATTAATCAGAATTAATCTGGAATTAATTCGTGATTAATTGAAATTAATTAAAGGTTCAAGGGTTGAATTGTAATTGTTTATAATTGAGCAACGAAGGAGAATTCTAGAACCCATATAGTGCTGAAAAAAATTGGGAGTGTTCTAGGGTTTTTAGAATATTCCTAAAGTTGATAAGGATACCACATTCGAATAGAATAAAATCTGAATATCAAACCTAGGGTTTTCCTTGTCTTGTCTACACTATAAATAGGACCCCAATGAGGTCTAATTTGGAGCATACTCTTCCTAGAAAGATACTCTGGACGAAAATCTCCTCCTTCCTCTTTCCTCTTGTCTTCTAGTTCTAGGATTTGGGTGTGACCTATTAGAGACATCATCCTTTTGGTGCTAAACTTTCCATTTCCTACACTACAAGGGGATTGAAATGATTTTTTTTACTACAACAAATCGAAGGTATGTAACCCTAGTCCCATTATTTCGATTATATTTGGGTTTATGCTAGTTTTGTTGCTTATAGTATGTTGCGTTCAAAGTGTTATGACAGAATTTTTATATGATGCATGTACCCTATTAATTGTTAATTTGTTTTCAGCATGGTACAATTTTGTTTTCTATAAAACCCATCACTAACACCCTAGGATCCTAAAGCACGAAGAGGCCCTACAAATTGCTAACACAACTGCAACTAAGATAATTCAAGCGGAATTCGACAAGTGGCGATGACCCCGACACAAATATCAAAAGATTAAGCATTTACATGAAAGTCTTGAACTTGGTCAATCTAGTTGAAAACTGCATTTTGGCACATATTTTTTTTGTTACGAACTCCCCACTCTCCCCTACTTGGAATATACTAATCATTAAAACGCAGCCAACACAAATCTAAAAATTCTAACTCAAACTAACTAGATCAATAATTATTCTTTCCCCCTAATGAATAGCCCGAAATGTAGAAGATAACCCGGAGTCTAAATCACCCTAGCAATGCAGTCCACTGAGGACCTCGAAACACTACCAACGCAAATGCATAGACAAGACAACTTTCATCCGTAAGATAACTTCCAAAAGCAAAATCCAATTCATAAATGCAAGATATAAACAAAATAAATTTAAAACATATCTGCAGTCAACATAGTCTCCATACCAAGATCCTCTGCAAAATACTGGCATGCTCTTTCTGATGGATTTTCTAGGTTATAAAATTTTACATGTGACGGAAAAAACACTTAAACCCTTAAGTTCACATGCAACCTAGAAATGATATATGTGTTCTTTATTGATAACAACTAACTATGAATATCAAGAAACCCTATGAGAGAGGTTATAAAATCGAAATTCATATTAGATTATGGTTACATACCTTTTGATTATTGTTAAAAATAATCAATGTATAATCCTTCTTCTAGATCTTGGAAAGCTAGCACCAAAGGAATGGATGCCTCTAATGGCTTGTACCCAAAACCCTAGTAGCAAGAAGACTTGAGGAGAGAGGAGGCTAGTGAAAAAGTTTGACTCTTGTATGGGAGAATAAAATGGACCAAATAGGGCTCCCACGAGACCCTATTTAGAGCCTGTAGGATAACCCTAGAAACCCTAATCTTGAATTAAATAATAATATTTCAAATTCAAGACAATTATCTAGTATCCTTATCATTAGGAAGCTTCCAGAAACCCTATCCAGGTTCCTCCAAAACCATCCCTATAGGGAGGTTCTGGAAGCCTTCATTTCTTAAACTTTTGAACAATAACAACCCATGTCCCTACACTTTTAATTAATTCAATTAATCCCAAAATTAATTCCAATCAATTTCTGATTAATTCCAAATTAAATATTTCTATTTCCAATTAATATATCAATCATATAATATATTAATAAATCATTTATTACAATTTCTAGTTAATTTATCAATCATATAATAAATTAACAAATCAACCACTTCATTCAAAAGTCATTCTATCCAAATACTAGTTTTGAGGGAAACCCAAAATGACTTTGCTTCTAATTCAAGAATATACCAATTTAGTGTTTTTTGGCATAGACATCTTAATCCAATAGTCTCCCACTTGGATAAGTTTATTGATGGGTTTTAGCCATAAGAACATCCTATGTGCTCATGCAAACCATAATGCTTGGATCTAGGTTTTTCTATTGTACATGAAATTCATCCAGGACTTTAAACCCTAGATCTAGCATACTATTAATCATATTAACATAAGAATGGGGTTTATATCTTACCTTGATTGTTATGTAGCAATAAAAATCTTAAATCCTCCTTGTAATGGCTTTAGAAAGCTTAGAGTCACAAGTGTTACTCCTCTAATGGCTCACAAACACCAAGAGCAAGAGGATGAAGAATAAGGAGAGAGGATGCTGCCCTAAAACATCCAGAAACCCTAGTGGAACTCTTAGCCACGTTTTTGGGGTTTAAGGGTACTATATATACATGTAGGCTATTAGGGTTTTCAACTAGGAAACTCTAATTTGACTGCTTAAGCCCTAAGCAACCCATGGACCCTTTTAGAATATACCTTGGATGATTTCTAATGAGTTTCCCCATAGAATTCATCCAACCTATTATTCCAAGGTGATCCATAGCCCAAATGTAATTATCTTATAATTACAGTTCCAGTCCCTTAAGTTTAATTAATCTCTTTTAGCCACAAAATTAGTTATCAATTAATTCTTGACTAATATTAATTAAACAATATGATTTCTCCTTTAATATATTATTCTCATAATATATTAATAAATCATAATTAATCCTTTCTCTTCGTAATTCGTCCTATCAAGTTGCTTTGGTGAAGGCAACCCAAAAGGACCATGCATCATCGGGTCAAGTACATACTAAAATAGTTATGGACTTAGAAACTAATCCAACAGTCTCCCACTTGGATACGTCTAATAACTATTCTGCGTATGACTTCAGATCCTGATCTGCAATCGTAGCTTTCAAAAACCGTTATCAACTCTGATCATATTAGAAGCATGTCCTTTAGATAAGGGATCATATATTCCTCCATTCTAGATATCGTATAGACCTGAGACATGAATTTCAATCATTATCTCTATAATGTTTCCCAATTTCCGAGTTATGATGACTGACAACAGACTACATTTGAACACATCAAATTAGTCCCGGCTTGGCCAAGCGTGCGATAATCCGAAAACTTTCCGTCACTGTAACCCATTCCCGTTAATAAAACAGTTTGTATTCCAATTTTTCTGTTAACTTTGGATTAGGTTAATTTATTGAGACTTTTATTATGACTTCATGAGTGTCCAAACACATTAGAAACACGTGAAAACACCCTCGATAATTCTTTGAAAAGTTTTTAGTTTACATCCAAATCGTGTTACGACTATTTAATTGGGTACGACCATAAACTCCGTTTAACATCGGTATTGGGTGGAATCCCACTTAGCCTCAAACTCAAGCCTTACATAAAGGATGAGTGGCTTTCATTTGAGCTTTTTTCCACCTCCTCATAACTTTCTCTCTCTACTCTCTCTCTAAAACTCGAGTTTTAATCCAAAAACGCCTCTTCAAGCTCCTAAAATCGTAAGTAATCTACCCTACCTTGTTGTTTAACTTGTTAAGGATGAAAATCTATGTTTAAATCACCCAAAACACTCAAAAACTTGTGTTTACGGTTTGGGAACACCTCCTAAAACCGTAAACTCCCATAAAGGGGTTTTGAAGCCCCAAAACCCTTCCAAATCCTTTCTAGTGTTTAGCAAAGACTTAAAGACTTGCATGTACGAGCTTAGAACACCAAAATCAGTTTATTTAGGTAGTAAACATGAGTTTACGGCCCAAGAACATTCTTGGACCGTAAACACACCTTCATAGACCATAAACACCTTTTAAGGTGTTAAATTGCCCCTTAAACACCTCTAAAAGCTTCCATGAGTGCCTAGAACCTTATATTCCTTCACGTGATACAATAAAACATACAAAAATGAGCCAAACTTGAGTTTACAATTTGGGAAGGTCTCCCAAAACCGTAAACACCTCCAAAGGGTGTTTAAGTGCCCTTAACACCTTGTATGGCTTAGAATTGGGTCTAGAACTTTGTATGCTTAACCTACAACCACCAAAACACATGAAGAATGGACCAAGCATGAGTTTACGGTCGTAAACTCATGTGTTTATGGCAGTAAACTCCCCAAGTGACCTTCAAGAATCGTAAACCCCTTTTCCAAGGTCATTTCAAGTCCCGATCATTTCCTAAGCCATGGAATCAACCCTAGAACCTTCCCTTGAGCAATGTAAGACCTTTAATCATCCAAAAACACACCACCCATGAGTTTACGACCATAAAATCATGGGTATATGGTCATTGGGCCCTAATCTCCCTTAGGAGTTTACTCTTGAAGAGCAAACTCCATATCTAGGCCTTATACCTCCTTAGATGCTACCCGGATCACTCCTAACACTTGAATTGAAGCGTTTTCGCGCCTCGAAGTGTATATTCTTATTTAATTAGTATTTCAAAGTCTAATTAGATACAATTATGTATCTATTCATATTACATAGGAACCTCGCGTGTATTCAATCCCCGAACTGACACTTAGCATCCTAACCGACACATTTCTCGACTGGCGAGTTCATACCCCTACATTTTTCCATGTTTTCAATTTTTTCAGGGGGAATATAGCAAAAGTACAAGAATATCCTGTACTCAAAATTATTATTTCTTATGAAATGTTTCATATTCCGTATGCTTTTAACACTGGAAACCGTATTAACCAACCGTTTAACCTGCAGAGTTAGTTTTCAAACTATTTGTGAAACTCATTATAAAATGCTATATTTTATATTTCACAAATGATTTTCCCACATGGTTACTATTAAAAGCATTAATCTCAGAACTTTTGATACGTCCTTGGTAACACTCCCCTATATACGAGAGTGAAGGACTTATCAACATGATTTTTCTAACGTCCTTGGTAACTCTCCCCTGGATACGAGAGTGAAGGACTTATCAACAGGATTTTCTAACGTCCTTGGTAACACTCCCCTGGATACGAGAGTGAAGGACTAATCAACAGGATTTTCTAACGTCCTTGGTAATACTCCCCCTAGATACGAGAGTGAAGGACCAATTTCATTAATCTTAAGATTGGAGACACGTCCTCGGTAACACTCCCCCGGATACGAGAGTGTAGGACTACCCCTATAACCAGAATCTCCTGGAGGGAGAACATGACTTGAGTGTATAGATCTATATGGGATTGACTACCCCGCACCTGGCTGCTAGCTACAGTCGGACCGATAGATCTACGGGTGACAAAAGTCATAACACGATATTGTCCCCGTTACGAGCCTTATCTAGTCTAATGTATGGTTATGGAATTCGCAACTTAGATTATGAAAACTTTTTTACTTACTTATTAGTTTTATATACGTGTTAAAACTAATGTACTTTTCAAGGATAACCAGGCTTTCAGAATACTTATCTTAACACTGCAAGTATGGTAGATACTTGTACAATGCATTCCGAATCGATAACCAGCCACAAACTTTCAAGGAAAATAAGTTTTTTTCCTGGGATAACTGAACTATTTTTAACCAAATTGTGTAACAAACGGATAACTAAACTTTTCTTATAAGAAAATATGGGATTTTCTTGGATAACAACTTTTTCAGAAAACCAAAGGAAACTAGTTCTTTTACAGAAACAAACCGCTTATGAACTCACCTGCTTTATGCTGATATTTCTAAAACTGCTTGTATTCTCAGGTCAACGTTAGACAGGTATCGCGCAATCTTTTGGGATGACGGAGCATTTTAGCAGTCTCGTCTTTACTTTTGTTCATTTTGGTTGTATATATCTATAATCATGTGTAACTTTACTTTCAAACAAATGTAAATACTTCTATGTAATGTAATGGTTGTGTTTACTATGCTATGTACATTGGTTGTGATACTTTACATGATGTCCTCCACCCAGGAATGTTTCCGCCATCGGTTTCGGGGTGTGACAAAGCGCTTAGGTGCCATCACTAAATCATCGAGGGGCCCAAAGATATCGCTTTCATCCTACTTTGGATAAAAGGAATGGATAAAATTTGATTCAATGCTTGCTTGCATTCACTCACCGAATCACACACAACAAGATGTTTTATGATACCAAGTTACTGGTGCGTTTACATATTATCAATGTGTAACCGACTCGCAAGATACAACTCACACATCTCGGTTTCAAGAATATAAGATAGTATCGTCTCACCAATCACTCGTGATAAAATCCATGAAGTGATCCAAGTGAGCGTGGGTTTAATCCAATGCTCAAATCATATTCATAAGCACTCATGAACGTTGCAACAAACATTTGCTTATGTCTAATACACTTTAGACAATCCACACACCAATTCACGACAGTCTTCATTCATACCTACTTCCGACATATGAATGACTGTGGTCTGTTCGAATAATTTGATTGTTCTGAACCAATTTAATTATTCAGGAAGTCAAAATATGCAAAGTGAAACACAATATACTAATCCCATATGGCCCTAAACTCTAGGTATAAATAAAACAATTTAGTTAATCACCATATTGATTACTCATTATTTGTTGTTTCGGGTAATCAACTTCTTACTTGAATTATTACTACACTTGTCTCAAGCTCTCAGCATGCACACAATGTTTACCTACGGTCCATACTTTGTGAAATAGATCAAATGAACACATTTCCAATCATACACATTTCACAACTCCCAATCCTTATCATAAGTATAAGAATATCAAATTCTTGTTACTTATGCTAGATTTTAACACTTTATGCAATGATTCTTTCGTAAAGTCATAGCTCAAAATCATCAAGACTTGGCCAATCTCTATCAGAAACAATTCTATAGATATGATGTCTCTCACTGAAAGTACATTCCTTTGAACATCCTTCTTGCATAAAAGTTTCTAATCTAGACATAGATTCTCAATATCCAACTCCAAATATTGAAACATTTCCACACTTGCCTCATGACAACTCATTATTAATAGAATCTTATTTATTCATAATAATGTCGATATGTTCCATCCAATAGCATACTTCCAACTACTCACAAGCGACCAATCCTTAGCGAGATTTGGATCGTCCTTTGATAGTTGTTTAATTATCTTACTCAAAAACCGATTCTTTTCCTTTTTCCCTCTTAATGCGCCAGACATTTGGAAAAAATTTAGAATGGTCAAATATTATAGCATCTGCAATCGATCCTTTACCCGAAGTGTATGGGACACAATGCATAAAGATCTGATATTTTATCAATCTTATGCCATAATATTTTATGTGCCACGTTCTCACAATTCGAACTATGCCATAACCATAATCGAAATTTGAGAACACACTATGTATCCTTGACTAAATATTATTAACATCCCACAACCTAAGCCTTTAGATTTGAAATGAAGCATAATATTCTCTCCCTTAATTATAGAAAAACAACTATTCAACCCTTACGACTTTGCAAAGTATAACTCTTGTTTTCTATAATTAATATTGCTAATATTGCAATACTTGTCTTAATAATCATACAAGCACAAATTTTATGCTACCACTATCATGATGATTATTATCATATAACATAACACTTTTGCTCCCACTAGCTTTGACATGTATTCAGAAAACAGCTAAACTTCTAGAAAACAATACCTATTGAATTTCTTAAGTTCATATTACTAATACCTAATGCTTTGATAATCTTTTATCTAAGCTTCTTAATCTTATACACCTTTGCCTTAGATAACTCATATGTGTGTCTAAACAATTCAGACTAATTGCCAAATCTCACAATTCGGATTATGGAAAGGGATATTGTAACCATAATCGAATTTGAGAATACAATTTCACAATCACTATCTTCTTAAAATCTCTCTTAGTGAAAGCATTTCCTCACAATCAGCTTCATGAGGGAGGGAATATTATGACACTTAGATTTTAATGGTGTATGTTTTCCTATTCATATGAATTTGTCAAAACCAAAGTTTGCGACAAATTCAAACTCATATGGACCGAACCTTCTCAATCTTGATCTCTTGCCTTATGGTAACACGGGTGCCCACCATGTCTTCCAAGTAGTTAAGCAGCTCACCCTTTCCTATCAATGTACTTTTCATTGATCAAGGTGCTTGCCTTTTTCGCATTCAAATGAGAACTCATAACACTCACATGCATAATTAACTCAATTGGAATGACACAGAAACAAAATAGTGTCAACACGATAGGTTGTAAACCTCAAGTCGTGTGCTAGTGATGATCGATAAGGTTTATTATTGATTAGTTCTTGAAACTTTTCAAGACCATTAGGACTCCCACTGACTCCTTAGCATATAAGATTCTCTTGTCAAAAAACATTCCTTGACAAAACAAATATTCAAGAGTTAGTGTAGTTCTTATCAAAACACTTCACATAATTGGTCCTCGTTGGTCTTTGTTTTATCCAAGACATGACAACTTTCCAATTTCAAATGTACAAGAATTAAAAAAACTTTTTCAAATTCCACATTTGATGAATGTTATAAACCTTCTTAAGACTTGTCACTCAATTAACAATCTTAGCTCTAAGACTTGTTTTTGGAACGAAGTATGATTGACTTCTTAATTTAACCATTTCTTCAATTCTCGATTCCTCTTCTTAGACATACAATTGCACTAAGACTCACTTAGAGGATGAATTGAGATATAGTTCTTAATCACTAAGTCCTATCATGAAACATAATAAAAGGTACTCTCCCTTCTTCTTAGAATAGAGAAACTTGTATCTTTCTGCCTACTTGGTTTTTCTTATTCGTTCTGTTATTGATTTAAACTTTTTCAATGAACTCAGAATTACACTTAATCTTATAAGTATAATCATATTTACTAAACCTTTAGTAAATCATGACGAATATCTTTATCGCTCTTGTGGTGGACTTGATCAACACACAACCTTGTGTACTCGATCTCCTAGTCCTTCACTTGACATTTTGTCAACGAATTAGTCTAATTTCCAAATATGAAATTTCTCATTCATCATGCAACCAAGTTGTGTGATTCCAAGTTTCTATCCAATTGAAACTTGGGCGATGAAAAACTTTCCCTATTTGGTAAATTCTTGACCTTTCCACAAATAACATAATTAAGAATCAAATCCATTATTGCTTACAAACATCAATTTTTCATACACGCCATTGCAAGAATAAATAAATAATATAAATCAAAATTTATTTTATTGCAGAAAAATTTGTCCTTACAAGGCAATTCAATTGAAAAAATATGTTAATACATATTTCTTAGCAATCTTAGTCTAACTCCAAGTAGTAGCTTAGATTCTAATCCATTTCTTCACGATTAGATTCCGTTCACTTCTTCCCTTAAGCTTCCTCTCTTTTCTTCGATCCTACAAAACATCGACATGTAATCTTATCACATCATGTATTAAGAATCTAGAATAGGAACTTAAAATAGTTAGTTAATGGATTTTACCTAAAGTAGAGCCATACGTTTTGACTCTCCCATCTCTTAGATCTCTTAGGTAAATAGGGTAGCTTCGTCTCCAATGCCCCTTCTCTTGGCAATAAAAGAAAATTGACTCTTTTGGAATAGCACACGGAACTACTTTTGACTTTGCCTTTCTCTTATGATCAAACTTTTCGATCATGGCACGCCTTTCGTTGCCATTGCCTATATCCATAGAGGTCTGGAAGGCAGATCCACTAATCAACTTTGCTTTTCCAGTGCGCCAAATCATTGCTGATTCAGGAGCAATAAGCATATAGGTGAGATCGATGAGGGTTACGTCGTGGTTCATCATATAGTACTCTCTTACGAACTCACTATATGAGTCAGGAAGTGACTGAAGAACCGAGTCAACAGCTAGCTCCTCACAGACAACAGATCCCAACATTCTTAACCTATCAATGTGTGACTTCATCTCTAGGACGTGTGCACACACTGACTTTCCTTATTCATGTTTACTTGCCAAAAGGCCTTGAGTGAGTTTGAACTTTCCAATCATTTGACCTTGTGGTTTAGGGAGAACAATAGGAGGAGGTGGAGGAAGTGATGCATGATCTTGCGTTCCTCGATCGAATCATGGAATATCATCTTCATATGAAAAGCTTGTTCCACGGGATTTGGGAAGACCATAGTTGTCATACTTTGACATCTACAAAAAGGGAGAAAAATTCAAGTTACTTGATTGATTGAGTCCTTAATAAATCACCCAAATGAGATATTAAGGCTAGGACCAAACACAATGCTCTACAACTTAGGAGAGGGATGCTATAACCCAAATTGTAGAACATTTGAAGGTAAATGAATGACGATTCACTAATTTCCACCATGAAAAATGAAAAAGAAATTTAAGTTTTAAATCTATTGAAAATTCCTAGATCTTTTGAGATTCATTGAACTTTTCAACGACATGTTTAAATCTCGATATTCCCCTCGATTTGTGACTGGGATGCCGAGGATCACAAAACAGGGTATGAATAACCATGCAAACTTACATGGTGCCCCCAATGTTACATTCACCTATTCGATGTGTCGGTTAACCACACGCGATCCACCGAACTATAAAAAACAATGATTCACCCTTTGATACCTTTGCTTAGAACTGTTTAGTGTGCCGGGTAACCACACACGCTCCACTAACGTCTTCACAAGGACACAGAGTGTAATTTCATGGAATTACATCAATTCACTTTTGCCTATAGTAACTGAGATTGGGAATTTTGTAAAAGCATTTAGTTACTTTTATACTTCATTATACTTATAATGGAAGGTTTCTGTCCTATCCTACCCGTTCGGCTAACGACCCTCCACTAGTCAAGAGTGAGGTGGGTAAGAGTGAATACCCATTCAATCGATATTTTATAGGCAATTTCCTTAAACACCCCTTTTAGACTAGCTTCGTGAATGAGGCCTACTAACGGTAAGACTGACTGTTTACTCATACATATATAATACTAGACTTTTAATGTTATATATATTATAGGGTGTATCTTACACTTTTAAAATACTAGGTGTTCTAATTTAATAAATTATACTTTTAATTTAATTAAATGTGAACCAAAACTTTATGGGTTTATTAAATCTCTTTTAATTATACACCTTAATTAATTAATAAAACCATAAGGGTGTGAATTGAACTTTTCAAAACAATACTAGGGTTTTAGAATTTAACATTTCTAAATTAAAATTTTAATCAACTTTTAAATTCCAAAACTTGAGGGCAAGTTTTGAAACATTTCAAAACATTTGGGTTGAACTTATTTAAATTTCAAAAACAAAACTTTTAAGTTCAAATTTAAACTATAAAACCTAAAGGGATTAATTTGAAACTTTTCCAAACTTTATCAAGAATATTCTAGATCACATAATTCAAATAAGGCAATTAACAATTAATTTGTGGTTATCTAATTAGATCTAGTTCAGATTCTTGCAAGATAATGATCAAATAATTCAAATATTTTAATATTTATCAAATAAGGTAACCATTATCTAATTAGATGACCAAAATATTTTATTTTGACAAAGATAATCATAAGGAATCAATAAAATTCGCATTTTATTAATTCTAAACAATTATGGCAATTATCTCAAGTCAAAACAGGTAAAAATCCTGAAATCTGCTCTAACTGACGCTCGAACTCGCCGAGTTCCTCTATGGACTCGCCGAGTTCATCAGGCAGGGGGCCAAAAAATCGATTTTACAACAAGAATGAATGTACTAGGCATCAATACAATAGAAACCAATCAATGTGTTGATACCACTGATGGGTTTTAGCCATAAGAACATCCTATGTGCTCATGCAAACCCTAATGCTTGGATCTAGGTTTCTCTATTGTACATGCAATTCATCCAGGACTTTAAACCCTAGATCTAGCATACTATTAATCATATTAACATAAGAATGGGGTTTAGATCTTACCTTGATTGTTATGTAGCAATAACAATCTCCAATCCTCCTTATAATGGCTTTAGAAAGCTTAGAGTCACAAGTGTCACTCCTCAAATGTCTCATAAACACCAAGAGCAAGAGGATGAAGAATAAGGAGAGAGGAGGCTACCCAAAAACGTCCAGAAACCCTAGTGGAACTCTTAGCCACGTTTTTGGGGTTTAAGGGTACTATATATACATGTAGGCTATTAGGGTTTTCAACTAGGAAACCCTAATTTGACTACTTAAGCCCTAAGCAGCCCATGGACCCTTTTAGAATATCCCTTGGACGATTTGTAATGGGTTTCCCCATAGAATTCGTCCAACCTATTATTCCAAGATGATCCATAGCCCAAATGCAATTATCTTATAATTACAGTTCCAGTCCCTTAAGTTTAATTAATCTCTTTTAGCCACAAAATTAATTATTAATTAATTCTTGACTAATAGTAATTAAACAATATGATTTCTCCTTTAATATATCATTCTCATAATATATTAATAAATGATAATTAATCCTTTCTCTTCATAATTCCTCCTATCAAGTTGCTTTGGTGAAGGCAACCCAAAAGGACCATGCATCATCGGGTCAAGTACATACCAAAATAGTTATGGACTTAGACACTAATCCAACATTTATAACTACAACTGCAAGTATAGATCTTTAAATAAAAAACAAAGAGTGCTTTCCTAAGCCACTGCCAAACTCTGGTTCAAATCAACTATTGGCCCGAATTGGTTTGACTATGTAGTCATACAATTCACATATCAAATCACACTTGGAAGATCCCTTTATAACATTCAATTACGGAATGCGTTTGAGTCAATTAATGCATAACTGATCTGTAAACTACGAACTAGATATCTCTGATTTACGAATAGCAAATGTTATCATCTTAGAATTACTCGTAACGAGATCCATTAAGTAATCTCTAAGCGTCTTCAGTAAAGAATTCTTAGCCTTCGTCTTAGAAACTAAGCTTTCACAAAGCAACTTTCTCTTCTTTGAAATCCCTTGCCACTTCCCTTCTTTGCTAGAACATACCTGTCTTTGCTTTGCACAAGAGATCCCCCTACTCTCCACACCCCTCTAGTCCCAATCTTGCTTATGCATTAGTTGGGAAGGATTTCCCTCTCCCTTTGCAGGGGTTATCCAGTACTTAAAATCCCTATTTTCAAAGTAATCATGAATATTGTAGCAATTCAAATTTTAATGTCTAAACCTCAATCGACAATCTACAATCAATTCATAACAGTTTTAACTCACTACTTACTTCCATAAGTATGAATGACTATGGAAGTTTGAATAATTCAAATTACTCATGAAGTGTAAGGATGCAAAAAGAAACAAAAGAATAAATAATTGAATAAGGCGGTATGATTCCCATAAATAATTCTCTATTATGTTGATAAAAATAGTTTAATCTTTGAATGATGTCAAGATAAAATGCAGAATTAATTAAAATATCTTGGATGTTTTAATGAAGCCCAATAATAACTGGAATGCGGAATAATAAGGAAGAGATATAGCAACAAGTTAACTTAAAATATAAGCAAGTAAATAACACTTAGTTGAATCGTAACAAGGCTTGCAATCAAGACCAGGTTAGTAAATGATGAACAACTAAAGATAAAGGACAATATGAGAAAGAGAGTTTTGTATTTTAATATAACGATTAAACACATGAACGATTATGGAAGTGGAGATCTGTTTAGATTGATCAACAAGATGATCTATTTATTGGATTAAACAGTACATGTTAAAATATAAAATAAGAGTAGCTTGGGCAGCCCTACTGCTAATGCCCATGACTATTTTGGGTGGTCTTCCAAGAAATGTCAGCATAAATCTGATCATTGTATTATCAGTGAAAAGACAAAAAAGCCATCTTTATACTCTGGTAGACTTCTCCTCTTCGGTGTAGCTCAAAAACATACAAGGCTCTACATTGAGCCTTAACTCTTCTTCGGTTCCTTTTGAATCATCAGGTTTGCAGTATATTTCAAACACTTCAACAGCCGAGGGTCACTTTATACCTTACCAATTTCGCCTTAAGTGACCTTGCAACTTTCACCTTTTACTTGTTGAGTTTGAAGAACTTAATAAGGATCCACCAAAAACTCTAACATGAAATATTCAATTAATTCTTCTTTGAATTTCATGTTTAACCCCATCATTTGTGTATTTGTATTTTTCTGTCAATAGAAGGATGTCTTCTAGCTGTTTCTTGCTACAACGATGGAAGGACCGAGCAGGGAGAAAGTTCTTTGGAGCACCCTTGTCTGTTCGAAAAATAAGGTCAAGGTCTGGATAGTTGGTGGCCCCTAGAATCAGTTCTTGTATTCCTTTGGTGATGAAGTGTGGGGGTTCGAGAGGTGGAAGTTCAATTTTTGCTTGTAGAACTGGTTGAATCTCGACATCAATAGTGGCAAACTTACCAAGCAGGGACCGAATATAGGTGCAAACCCTTAGGTAAGGAGTCTTCATTTTCTGATGTTTTTCAATTTTGTGACTGAAGAATTTTTCAATTAAGAATAGCTCTAAGTGATTCATCTTCATAAAGTCAGCTTGTGTCGTATAATATACTTTTCCAAAGCACACCATAGTATATTGAAAGAATTGAGCTTTGAGAAATGATCTTGGTTTGTAGTTGGTGACAGCCTTCGGTGTGTCATTTGACCAGATCTCGTTTACATGTGCTTTCCCATGTTTGTTATGAAAAAGAGTTAACCTATCGAACTCCATGGGTTGTCTTCTGGAATCTAGAATCTGCAAATCCAAGTCTTCAAACACCTTATACAACTTCCCATTGAGAGACATAGGAATGTCCAAATACATGTTTTTGTCTGGTGAAGAGTAGGTGAGATGAGGAACATAATCTTATTCTAGAACTCTACAACATGTATTTACCCATGAATTGATTAACGATTCATCAAAGGTTGTGTCGACTCCTTGTGTATGCTAGGTATCTTCATCCAGTTTGGTAGCTCTCCAATCCTTTTTCTTTTGCCTTGTGGCTGGGGAGTTGTGTGAGTGATCAGAGGACATAATATCCTCTTCGTTTGGCTTTTGAGGAGATTTTGGAGGAGATTGAACTGAGGATTGAGAGTTCGGGTAGAGGGGGATTTAGATTTTTCTTCAGTAGTGGTGATGTCTACTATCTTTGATTTTCCCCTTTTTGAGGAAGAAGGCTTCACTTTCTCCTCAATTAGAGCTTTCAATTCATCCAGTTAGGAGAGGACCCTTAAAAATTTGAACATAGCTTTCCCGTTAACTTCATTTGCTATCATTAGGGTTGGGTTCTTGATGTATTGAGAAAGATCTTTGCAGTCGGTAAGACTTTCAGTTAGTGTTTCCTTGGCTGTGATTGAGCGCTAAAGACCTCTGATTGTTTCTTGAAGTTCCTCATACCCTGCTTCATTAGCATCATGAGTTGCATTAATCAGATGAGTGGTTTTATGTTGTTGTTCTTCGGTCACTTTTTGGAGTTGTCCCTTGAGAGATTTAACATCGGTAATAAACTCTTCTTCCTTCTTCAAAAATTGTTCACGATCCTTTTTTCTTTGTACGTCAAGAGTTGCAAGCCCCTGTTCAATCTTCAAAAGTACTTGTTGAGCTGTAATCTTGTCACGAGCCTCAATGTAAAGAATTCGTTCTTCAAGTTATTGAAACATTGAGGGAAGTGGAGTCTGCTGTGGTGGAGTTGTGGATTGTGGTGGTTGTTGTTGAGACTTTTAAATAGTGGAAAGAATTTGATTGATTTTTCTTTGAAGATCAAGAAATTATTTCCTTGATATTATGGTCTTCTTTTTCTTCTTCATCTCCTTAAGTTTGGAGGTAGAGAGCTGGGATCCACTTGATTCCTCGAGGTCGATGAACATAGGAAAGTGTTGAGCAGCTGGTTCCTTGTTCACCTCGATAAAACTTTCGTCGTCCTGATCGAGGAGTGGATCTGTGCTGAGTCGCACTTTGGTGATCCCTAGGAAGGATCCCTTTGGCATCGATGAAGAATATGTTAGAGGAGGAGAGGAGGTTTGACGCCTCCAATCTGAGCCCCTTCTCCGGTATGAGCTTTACAAATTGTTTCTTCCATCATCTCCATTCAAGCTCTCATTTGGGCCTTATCATTAGCTCTCTTCATGTTAACGATTATAGAAGCTAAGTATAAGGCCACTTGACAATTTGCTTCTCCTTTATTTTATTGGATATATATGGATTGCTCCTTCCTTGATCTGATTGCTCGTTTATGAGCTTCAAACTTCTAGATTTCTTCGTTAGTGACATGCTTGTAATTCGTCCAATTATCACCTGAAAAATGAGAATCTGCACCAGTTAGCACCGGGGTATCCCTCGGGTTCATGGTTGTTTGCCCAATGAGGCTACTCGTGTTTAAACCGCTTGATAATAATGTAGGCGGTATAGGATTTCCAGATCTTCATTGGTCTATAACTAAGTCTGGCCTCAGATCTGTTCTGGCTACAGTCTCTGAAGAAGGACCATGCAGTGCAATATATGTTTGTTGTGTATGTGTAAGTGAAGAAAAAATGGAGTTCAGATTCTGTAGGGTAAAGATGTGTTGTTTTTTTCTCCCAGAGACCTTGAGAGGTTGATCGACACCAACATCCACTTGGAATCCTAATTGGGTCTGTCTCCAATCGATCATGTTGAAACTGATTCACTTGATGAACCAGAGTGGATGGATGGGGGTCTTTCTGGTGACTCCATGATGAGTCCAATGACTACCAGGGACCTTTGAGAGTCTTTGGTATGGGCCTTATGATGCTTTTAGATAGTGGGGGATGTAGTAGAAGCTCTTAGTTTCCTTAACAAATGTTGAGAGTCTTCAGGTTCTTCTTCATTCAAAGGTTCTGCAGTATGATGAGGTTCAGATGTTGGATGAACCTTGACGATTTGGGGTTTTGCAACTGGTTAGGTTCGACTTGTGTGTCACAATTTGGCCAAGGGATGGCCACGGTGTGGCAGTTGGCTGTGAAGGAATATTGGGTCTTGGATGTTGACCGTTGACCTTAAGGGTTGACTTTTTGACCTAGTTGACTTTTGGGGTCACTTGTATGTTTGTAGACTAAGGATTTATCCCATTTGGTTGATTAGGTGATGTTTGGCACTCAGTTCAGGTTTGTGAGAGTGGTTAACTTTTTTCTATGATAGTGAGGTGAGTCTCCTCACAATATTTATGGGTCAAAGACACCACTGTCGACCTATTGGTTATGTTTATAGTATGTTAGTTGTCTGTGCGAGTCTTGCATGTGTGTATGGGGGCCTGTTTATAATATGTTGGTTGTCCGTGTGAGTCTTGCATGTGTGTATGTAGACTAGGCCCAAGTATGTAGGCTAGGCCTAAGCTAGTTTGGTATGTGGTATTTTGGCCCAAGTATGTAGGCTAGGCCTAAGCTAGCTGGTTCGTCTGAGAGATTGATCTACTAGGCACATTATTTTGATCCAAATATTTAGCATGCTTGAAATGTGCCAAATTATACTCCTTATTTAGAGTGGCCCACTGCGTGTCCATCGTTTTGGGTGTCCGGATTGACCTTTCACCACTTTGAGCAGAGTGAGCTGATACAACTTCCTTCCAATGATTATCGTGAAAGGCATGCAACACATTTTCCTTGGGAACTTGCACTAATTTACATACACGTGTCTCATCATCCGCCATAATTGAAAATGTTAAGATTTCATCGATGATGATTCTGGCGAGTCTACATCCCTCCGATTTTAAAATAAAGTCATCCTCTATGTTATCGTCTTCCCTTTCTTCCCTATCTTTACCGTCATTGCACCAATACTAGCTAGAATATTGGAAATCATTTGATGCCAAAAGTAGGCTGAGTTTTAAAGATTCCAAAACATCCTCCATGACATTAACCACATAGGTAATACCATTCACACAAAAGGGAATCGAAGAACTGATTAACCCATGATGTGATGTGAGGATACCTACTCTACCAAAAGCTAAATTTTGGGGAGTCTGTGACGCATTCTAAAGGAATAACCACTGATGCCTAGGTCTTTGAAATAATACTAAATGCTTCCTCACACCAAGCATGCTGGGTCACTCCTTGAATTATCAATTATGTTATTCTTTCATTGTAATTACACTTTAGGGACAACTTAGTGAGATTCTTAAATCTTGGTTTCCAAATGGCTGTGCCATCTCATAATAACTTGTTTTTTATCTCCATACTTTCAAACTCAAGTAGCACCTTCAAACCGCCAAGATACCTCAATTAAATGGAAGGAAACCCCTCAACTTGTGAAAAAGCCTCCACATTCATAAGAGCTTGAAAGTATTCAGTTTTACCCACTAACATATTATGCATGTATTCCTTTACTGTGACAACCCGAAATTTATTCCGTCATATTTAAGCCCTCCTTCCATTAATAAGCCTCATTTTATTAAACTGACCGTTAACCTTTTGGAAGAGGATAATTAATGTGGGACTTTTATAATGACTTGGTAAGGGTTGAAAACAAATTTTAAACACCCTCATTAATCCCTTGAAAAGTTCTAGTTTCAACCAAGTCGAAATACGACCACTTAATCGGGTGCGACCAAAAGCCCCGTTTAGCGGCAGTAACGGGTAGATTTCCACTGAGCCCTAACTCAAGCACCTATATAAGGGAGAGTAAACTTCATTTACACTCTTTTCACTCTCTCTCTCTACAACTTGCTTTCGAGCCAAAAACGCCCGTTTCGAACCCCAAACTAGTAAGAAATCTATCCTAACTTGTTGTATAGCTTAGTTAACATGCAACTTCATGTTTAAGACATCAAATAGGGGCAAGATTATGTGTTTACAGCCCAAGAACACTCTTGGACCGTGAACACCCTTAAGTGGGGTTTTTATGCCCCAAAACCCCTCCAAACTACCCCTAAGGCTTAGATATGGCTAAATGACTTATGGGAACGGACTTACAACGCCTTGAACTTAACTTTTGGAGAGTAAACTTGAGTTTACTTCCCAAGAACATGCTTGGGCCGTAAACTCCTCTTCATGGGGAGTAAACTCAAATTCAAGTGTTAGAAATGCCCTCAAACACCTCTTATGGCCTTGGAAAATGTCTAGAAGCAACCCCCATTGTAGTAAAGGCATTAAACATCAATTAAACCAAGGAAATAGGAGTTTACGGCCGTAAACACTCCTAGGAATTGTCTGTGGGCCATAAACTCCCATTAAGTGCCCAAACGATGTCCTAACTCCTTATTTGACTTGGAAAAATGCATGGAACTTTATCTCCTACCATTTAAGTCCTTAAAACACCAAAAGAACATGCATAAAGAAGCTTACAACAGTAAACTCCTTGTTCAGGGCTGTAAACTCCTCAAATGGTCCATTTAAAGCTTTAAACCCCTTCATATGCATTGTATTTGGACCTAGCCTAATTCTATGAGTGAGATAAGACCATTTAGCACCCTAGAACACCCTCACCAAGAGTTTATGGCTGTAAACTCATGGGGAGTTGGTCTTAGGGCCGTGAACTCTATAAAGAGTTTACTCTTGAAGAGTAAACCCCCTATCTAGGCCATACATACCCATAGATGTTACTCGGGACACCCCTAGCACTCAATCAAAGTGTTTTCCGCACTTTAGGATGCGTATACGTGTTTAATTAGTATTATATTTACTAATTGTATGTAAACATATGTCATCATATGTTAATAGGTCACTAAGTGTGTTCAAGTCTTTACTTGACACCGAGCACCCAACCGGCACCTTCGTTCGATCCACTTACAACGGGTGAGTTCATACCCCTGAATTAACCTTTTAAATGTTTTTACATGCTTTTAGGGGGGGATACAAGTTAAACATGCCAGTTATCATAAAAATCACATATGATTGATAACCCGCATGCACAAGGATTCATTACATTGTTAATTGTTTTACCAAGTATGATACTGTAAATGGTTTTTCTAAAACGTCTTCACTTGTTCAAAGCTTTTCTCAAATTGAATCTCGTGCTGTATGTTTTATTTTAGATTCAGTTACAGCAGTATTTTAAACAAAGGATTTCTTTAACTATAATGCTTTATCAAAGTTTCAGTTAAAACTTGTTTATGAAAGGATTTCTAAAGGTTTTCAAACTTATTCTACAGAAGAATAACAGGTCGGGATTCTCTTAATTGTAATGGTTTTTCCAAAATTTCCATCAAAGTTTTCGTCCATGTGTTTATACTCCTACTTTGTTAGATACTACTGCTTCGTTATACTTCTACTTAGTAAATGCTCCTACTTAGTTAAATACTACTACTTTGTTAACGCTTTTACTTCGTGATACACTTTTACTTCGTGATACGCTTCTACTTATTAACGCTTCTACTTCACGATGCGCTTCTACTTCACGATACGCTTCTACTTGTTAACGCTTCTACTTCACGATACGCTTCTACTTGTTAACGTTTCTACTTCGTGATACGTTTCCACTCATTAACACTCCTACTTTATTAATGCTACTACTTCACGACCCACTCCTACTTTATTAATGCTACTACTTCGTAAACGCTTATACCTTATTAGCACTTCTACCTTGAGAAACGCTTCTACTTCATGAAATACTTCTACTTTGTTTACGCCTCTACTTAGTTAAATGTATGTCTGTGCTTGTATAGTTATAAAAATAATGTTTAAAGGACTTAGGAAGGCTAGTTCACCCTATTTCCTTTTCTTCGTTGATATGTGGTCCGGTGGGATCGGATATCCGTCCGAAGGTCGTTTGATCATTAGTTATATATTATGTATACAAGCATAGACATATAGGTGTACATTGGTCAGTTTAGTTGTGAGTCTCTATCACTTGTCCAGTATTTTACATCAGATCTCACTATACGAGATGCATCCTCAGGACACGGCCTTCTCCGTTGTCTAGTTGGTAATCAGAGTCTCCTGTAGGGAAAGCGGGCATTATGTGTATAGATCTATACAGGATTGACACCCCCGCACCCTGACTGCTAGCTACAATCCACAACCTACCAATCCAAAGGGTGACAGATGTCACATTATTTCCGACGCTTGCAGGGCGTCAAGTTCTCTAGTGTCTATCAATATGGTTACGAGTATCTCAGGATTACCTTATAATTAATGGCCATAAGGTAATGGGAATTAACACTGTATTCACTGTTTTTAGACCTTGCTTGATGTATCATTCATTTGATACTGTCTGGGGTATGCGTTTCCTCTCTTTAGACTGAGTCAGGCGTGTCGTTCATTCGATCCTCTCCTGGAGTCTATGATTTCTTTTGCCTTAGTCAGCAGTCTTCACTGCTGAGGCATATGTTATTTTCCCTGATATTCTCCTACTTTCTTTAAAATCAATACCATAATTTGATAATGATAGTGTTAAGGGAAAAATTACTTTTTACAACATAACTATGTCCAATCTTGGTGGAAGACTGCTTTTAAATTAGAAAATATAGGATTTTCTGGAAAGGACTCTAATTCACTGTACACTCTAAAACTACTACTTATATAAAGTTAATTGGATAGAATGACACTAAATACTTATGAAATCACCAGCATTTGTAAAAATGCTGATACTGGCTTTCAAATAACTTGTATTCTCAGGTTAGCAATAGACAGGTACATCCCATGAGCTTTTGGTGAAGACATTTTAGTACCAAGCTGCACTTATATCATTACTTGTATTACTTTGATATTTCTATGTAATGTAAACTATGTAAAACTATTAGTATTAATGCAATGGTTGTTGTACTTTGATTACTATACTGCATATGTTGTGATACTTGACATGACGTCATCCACCCCAGAACGTTTCTGCCATTTCAGTTTTGGGGTGTGACAGATTGGTATCAGAGCATTGTTTATAATGAGATAAGTATATTAATTCATAAAAGATATACAACCTATAAATACATAGGGATAAAACACTCTGACCAAGAGTTATAGTTTAAAATATAACCATATTTTACCAAAGTATAAGAACATCCAACATCTAAACACTCGAACATAAGTATCACAAGAAGAACAAGAATAAAAGTCTTTGGATGTTGAGCATTACGATAAAACCTGGGCAGTTATGTAATTGTAAGCTGGAATAAATGTAACCTGATCAACTACATTTATTCGAGATGCGATGAACGTGTGCTTGGGAGTGATAGTGGTGTCACAACAGGTCTGAAACTTACCAACTAGAAATGCTAGAGCCAAACATGAAATTTAAAATACTATGGGAGTATTTTGGAATACTAAAAGACTCACACTAATCCCAAAATCATATTTAGAAGATAAGAAAGAAACAAGAAATTAAAATACCATAAGGGTATTTTAGGATCCATAAATAACCTTGTGTGAAGAACTAAAAAGATCCTTATTGATATACCTACAATTACAGAGGGTATGCTCCCAAGGTTATATATATAATAAGGATCCCATAGGCTAAGAATGTATGGTTTCGCTCTACTTCCTTTTCCTTGTTTGGATGTGGATATAGAGTAGTATCACATATTCGAAGGCCTATCGGATCTAAGCTATATATGATTTGTATACCTTGTGTAATCGTAGCAGGACTCGATGTGGATCACCCAGTGAAATGTAAAAATCTCTTAGGATTCTTTAGACATTTCCATTCTCACATGAACCCTGTAGAAAACCCTATCCACTTCAGTACTAGGTAGAAGGATTGATTCAGACCTCAAAGAGGTTCATTGAGAAGATTTCCAGTCGGAAATAAATGAACTAGGTCTAGACTATTGAAATCACCAAGTGCCTATATCTTTTACAGACATCGGTGAGAAATTCACCTAAACTTCCGAGATTCCCAGTCATCCATCATGAAGCGGTGACACCCAGAGTCGGAATCGGAAGTAAGACGGAGTAGAAATTCAATATGTCTATAGGAGAAGAAAACCCTAGGTAATTACCCGAAGGAAAACCAACGCCGGTCCCAGTCAAAGATACGAGGTAGATAGAGGGAGCCAGTACATGGAACCCGAGAAGTGTCTTTTCCCCGTGTTCGTCACGCTAATACACCCATAAAATAATACAATTTAGTGAGTTAGTGATTACACTACTCATGCCATGTGTTAGGTAAATCACCTTTTTCCCGTTGCAAGTAATACGATTAGAGCGGATCCCCAACACCTCTATTGAGAGTGTTTAGCCATAAGTCTTCAAGAGCCTTTCTTCCCGCGGTCTTCATTCCGAACTGTTCTCAAATCTTTCCAAGGCAGAGAGTGAACCTTCCCCAATATAAAGGTAACTTAGTAGGAATGACTACCATCTTATGGCCTTTTTCGATACTCATACTCCTACCTGGAATACCTAGACTACATCATAGGGATGTAGGTCGACACTCAGATAACCAGTATCCGAAGCACGGGAAATTTTTTTTATGCCTAATATAGTAAGGATAGATACGTCCAAGGTTAACCGTCATCTCTCATCAGCTTGTTTTCCTTTCCGTGTAGGAAAACCATGCCTCCGAGGAAGCGTAACCCATCCTCCGGCAAGAAACCGACTCTCCTATTCGATGAAGCTACGTTCCAAGCTGCGGTCTCGGCAGCCGTAGCAGTTGTCATGGCTCAACTGAATTCTAACAACGCCAATGTTAGCAAGTGCCCTATCGGATATTCCGATCCAAGTAATGGACAACAGTAACCAACACCTACATACCCAACTACCCAAGAACCTCAACCAAATCCAATAAAGAGAAAGCTCAAGATCGAGGAGGGAAGCACCTCGGCTCGAGGACCTTTTGTAAGCCAACGAGCTAAGATAGTCATTACCTCTACCAGCTCTTCCAACCCGACTTCGAGAAGACCATACCTAGGAAACCTTCCCCACTGCAACAAGTGTAGCTACCATCATCATGGTATCTGTTGAGAACTCTTTTGTGCTAGGTGCAACATGAAGGGGCATACTGCTCACGCCTGCAGAACCCCAGTTGAGTTTATTACATCAACCACCAATGTGGCGACCAATACAGTTTTCCGTCTATGTGGTGAGATTGGGCACCTAAAGCGGGATTGCCAAACAGAAAGAAAAGACAAGGACACAGTAGGAGTCTAACTCTAATGCTTGGGGAGAAGCATCAAAGAACCCGGTAGATTTTTGGTACGTCTCTCGATCCTAGTTAACTAACTGAAAACATTAAAAGGCTAATTCCAAATGTAAATACTTCCCCGTTAAGGCGAAAGTCACAGCATGGTTATAAAAATTTAAAATTTTCATCAAGTAAAACTATAATGGCTAAGTATATACGTTACGACCATGTATAATTGAGATGGATAGACCTAGAGTGAGTGAATGCCGCCTCATTTCCTGTTCCTCATTTGGTTGTGGATTAAGGGGGGGAGTCGCTCAGTCAACAGTCCTCCCCACCTCAATTATACATGACTAATATATGTTAGGCGATTATAGAAATGCCTCGTGAGAATCCATTCATCAAAAGGTACTTTACTCAGAAACACTCAGGACTCTCTATAGTTCCGCGTCGACTCTATCAGTCAAGTATCCATGACAGTGATACACGGGAAAAACCCGAGACGCCCAGAACTTGTGTGCCCGTTCAGCACATGACCCTATCGACCCTCATTCTATATCATGTTGAAGTATGCCAACTTCGACGCCTCTATCAGTCATGGTTCGACTTCGTGCAACCATGCGTAAATCCTTAGTGTTGTGTAAAAAGAACTTTCTCCATAGCCATTTCGGAAAATAAAGGTTCTTCCGAACCTAAACAAAATGAAAATAATAAAGACTAATGCGATCCGTCAGTCGTCACTCTTATTTCAACCTTCTGAAGTACCCAGGAGAAGGGTACCGCGCGCTGTAAGCCAACCCTTCTTAGACAGAAAGAAACCGAAGTGAAGACACTGCAGGTATTCCAGAATACGATAACCACCCGAAGCATACTCCGTAGATCCCCCAGAAAGACCCTTCGCACCTCGCAATCAGGTTCGTGAATCAAGAGGATAGAACTCATGGGACTGACCACTATAACTGAGTATATGCATAAGGGTGGTATATAATTGAGATCAAAAAGATTTAAGATGTGTGCTTCCTGCCTACTCCCTGTTCCTCGTTGGGTTGTGGGTCTGGGGTGGAGTCGCACAACTGAACATCCTGTCGACCTCAATTATATACGGCCCGCATACACCAAGTAGTAGTGGTTAAGCCAATAATGAGCCCTACCACGAACCTCATAGTAAAACCCTTCATCCTATTCCTTAGAATAGGAGCTAGAGTGAAGAGAACCCCTGCGGGTTGAGCTACTATAATGACCACAAATCCGAAAATTGTTGTCATCCCAGTTAAGCGTAAATAGTAGCTAACACCCTCAGCTGGTAAAGAAAATCTGAGTCGTAAGAGTCAAGGACATTGACTACGACCATCCACTCACGCTTAATCCCACGAAGTAAGCATCTCAGCGGATATCCCGAAACCCTGGAAGCTACGATAAGTTAAACTCTGAGAAGAGTGGATGAGGAGATTAAAGTTCTGAGTGATGAAACCCTACACTCACTAGGTTTGACCTAGATCGGGAAAACTCGGAACCTTCGGTAGAGTAGTTGCAGAAGATGTCCACACTACTCATGCACTTCGTCCACCCCGTTACCGACGAGTAGTGCCTAGGACCCTCCGCCCTCTCGCTTGGATGAAGTCACTGTCACCCTATAGATGATAGACTGCATTCTCAGAAGCGAACACTAGAATACCAAGAACCACATGATAACCTCCGCAACCAAGAATACGTGAATAAAGTGCAAAAGTAGGTGGTGTTAAGCCTTATAACCCAGATCCTGAAGAGATTATAGACTTGACACCAGTCTAGGTGTTAGTCGATGGGTTATATAAGAACACACACTTTCTGATATTAGAATAAACCAACACCTTAGAAAATAGGGCATGTCTTAGAGATTCACTAGACTGATAGGTGTTCCAAGAATACTATCTCGTGCAGGGATAGTAGAACCACCTCCCCGAAATAGTCCAACACTCGTTTGGTGAAACCCTATCTCCCCGACCCTGAGGGTTTCCGTTAGAAATATTTCAAGAATCAGAAGTGCAGATTCATTTTGCACAAGATTGAGGTAGCCACTCCACAGCAAACAGATACCCGTAGGCATACGATCCATCCGATGATCCGGAAAACCTCAGAGAGCCAATCGATAGTAGAAACGTGAATCCAAGGACAACCCGAGTTTTCTATGAACCAACCAGAAGGACTACACCTTCAGTATGAGAGAGAACGGTTGGAACTTCGAAATGGCGATCACGCCACTGATGATATCGCCATAGAGGTACACTATGTTCTAAATACTGAAAATATCTACCCCTCCGAGAGCTTAGGACCACTACTACTTTCGGAAATTCCACAAGTTTCACCCCAGATCAATCCACTTCTTAGACTTGATAGGCGGTTGCCCGACGTCGCTCTTTGTATCCCACTTATCTTGATAGAAACCATTGGGAACCCTAACTTCATAGACGAACCAGTAGGAATCGCTAACGGCACGAGACGGAATTCGCTTCCCGTAAGTGAAGTTTTGTTAGAACGCCAAGCAAAGCCCAGAGTTCACTTGGGAGTGCGAGGACCAGCCTAATAGGAAGTACCTTCATCTCATTAATCGGTCATTTATACCAACTTCCTTTCCTAAACCTGAATTTCAGGACGAAATTCCCTCTAACGGGGGGATGATGTGACAACCCGAAATTTATTCCGTCATATTTAACCCCTCCTTCCGTTAATAAGCCTCATTTTATTAAACTATCCGTTAACCTTTTGGAAGAGGATAATTAATGTGGTACTTTTATAATGAATTGGTAAGGGTTGAAAACAAATTTGAAACACCCTCATTTATCCCTTGAAAAGTTCTAGTTTCAACCAAGTCGAAATACGACCACTTAATCGGGTGCGACCAAAAGCCCCGTTTAGCGGCAGTATCGGGTAGATTTCCACTGAGCCCCAACTCAAGCACCTATATAAGGGAGAGTAAACTTCATTTACACTCATTTCACTCTCTCTCTCTCTCTACAACTTGTTTTCGAGCCAAAAACGCCCGTTTCGAGCCCCAAACTAGTAAGAAATCTATCCGAACTTGTTGTATAGCTTAGTTAACATGCAAATTCGTGTTTAAGACATCAAATAGGGGCAAGATTATGTGTTTACGGCCCAAGAACACTCTTGGACCGTGAACACCCTTAAGTAGGGTTTTTAAGCCCCAAAACCGCTCCAAACTACCCGTAAGGATTAGATATAGCTAAATGACTTATGGGAACGGACTTAGAGTTGGAATAGTGTCTAAGGCTGCAACTATATTAGGCAAGTATTTGATCCGGTTGTGCATGGTCCTTTTGGGTTGCCTTCACCATAGCAACTTGATGGATGATTTGTTAAGAGAGAGTAAATATTATAAGGAATAATATATGGTTATTTGATTAATATAAGTCATAGATTAATTGGAATTAATTTGGTGACTTAAAGAGATTAATTAAATAAGAGGGTATAAACTGTCAATTGTTTGATAGTTACACTTTAGACTATAAATCCTTATCCTAGATAGGATGGACGATTTCTAGGGCTTGGATAAGCCAAAATCGTCCATAGGGTTATCAAGGAAAAGATATGGATCAACTTAAAGTCTAAGTTATCCAATCAGGGTTTAGGTTGTAACCCTTAAGGAGTCTACAAGTATAAATAGACCCTAGGGGTGAGGGAATTCGACACACCATCTAAAGTAGAGATACTCTGGCTGAATTCCTCCCCTCTCCTCTCTCCTAAATCATCTTGCTTGCTATTGGTGTTTGTAAGCCATTAGAGGAGTGACATTTGTGACTCTAGAAGCTCCAAGACAACAAGATCAACAAGGAACTCAAAGGTATGATTCTAGAGCTGTTTCAATGTTGTTATTTAACCTAATTAGCCATTAGAAGTCTTGGATTCAAAGCATGTTTAATTAGAAAGCCTAGATCCGAGCAATAGGGTTTTACATGCGCACATAGGAAAGTTCTTATGGCTAAAACCCATCACTTAGAACACCTTGAAATTAAATTTTGGAGAGTAAACTTGAGTTTACTACCCAAGAACATGCTTGGGCCGTAAAATCCTCTTCATGGGGAGTAAACTCAAATTCAAGTGTTAGAAATGCCCTCAAACACCTCTTATGGCCTTGGAAAATGTCTAGAAGCAACCCCCATAGTAGTAAAGGCATTAAACATCAATTAAACCAAGGAAATAGGAGTTTACGGCCATAAACACTCCTAGGAATTGTCTGTGGGCCATAAACTCCCATTAAGTGCCCAAACGATGCCCTAACTCCTTATTTGACTTGGAAAAATGCATGGAACTTTATCTCCTAACATTTAAGTCCTTAAAACACCAAAAGAACATGCATAAAGAAGCTTACAACAGTAAACTCCTTGTTTAGGGCTGTAAACTCCTCAAATGGTCCATTTAAAGCTTTAAACCCCTTCATATGCATTATATTTGGACCTAGCCTAATTCTATGAGTGAGATAAGACCATTTAGCACCCTAGAACACCCTCACCAAGAGTTTATGGCCGTAAACTCATGGGGAGTTGGTCTTAGGGCCGTGAACTCTATAAAGAGTTTACTCTTGAAGAGTAAACCCCCTATCTAGGCCATACATACCCATAGATGTTACCCGGGACACCCCTAGCACTCAATCAAAGTGTTTTCCGCACTTTAGGATGCGTATACGTGTTTAATTAGTATTATATTTACTAATTTTATGTAAACATATGTCATCATATGTTAATAGGTCACTAAGTGTGTTCAAGTCTTTACTTGACACCAAGCACCCAACCGGCACCTTCGTTCGATCCACTTACAACAGGTGAGTTCATACCCCTGAATTAACCTTTTAAATGTTTTTACATGATTTTTTTAGGGGGGGGGGGGGGGAATACAAGTTAAACATGCCAACTATCATAACAATCACATATGATTGATAACCCGCATGCACAAGGATTCATTACATTGTTAACTGTTTTACCAAGTATGATACTGTAAATGGTTTTTCTAAAACGTCTTCACTTGTTCAAATCTTTTCTCAAATTGAATCTCGTGTTGTATGTTTTATTTTAGATTCAGTTACTGCAGTATTTTAAACAAAGGATTTCTTTACCTATAATGCTTTATCAAAGTTTCAGTTAAAACTTGTTTATGAAAGGATTTCTAAAGGTTTTCAAACTTATTCTACAAAAGAATAACAGGTCAGGATTCTCTTAATTGTAATGGTTTTTCCAAAATTTCCATCTAAGTTTTCATCCATGTGTTTATACTCCTACTTTGTTAGATACTACTGCTTCGTTATACTTCTACTTAGTAAATGCTCCTACTTAGTTAAATACTACTACTTTGTTAACGCTTTTACTTCGTGATACACTTTTACTTCGTGATACGCTTCTACTTATTAACGCTTCTACTTCACGATGCGCTTCTACTTCACGATACGCTTCTACTTGTTAACGCTTCTACTTCACGATACGCTTCTACTTGTTAACGTTTCTACTTCGTGATACGTTTCCACTCATTAACACTCCTACTTTATTAATGCTACTACTTCACGACCCACTCCTACTTTATTAATGCTACTACTTTGTAAACGCTTATACCTTATTAGCACTTCTACATTGAGAAACGCTTTTACTTCATGAAATACTTCTACTTTGTTTACGCTTCTACTTAGTTAAATGTATGTCTGTGCTTGTATAGTTATAAAAATAATGTTTAAAGGACTTAGGAAGGCTAGTTCACCCTATTTCCTTTTCTTCGTTGAGATGTGGTCTGGTGGGATCGGATATCCGTCCGAAGGTCGTTTGATCGTTAGTTATATATTATGTATACAAGCATAGGCATATAGGTTTACATCGATCAGTTCAGTTGTGAGTCTCTATCACTTGTTTAGTATTTTACATCAGATCTCACTGTACGAGATGCATCTTCAGGACACGGCCTTCTCTGTTGTCTAGTTGGTAATCAGAGTCTCCTGTAGGGAGAGCGAGCATTATGTGTATAGATCTATATGGGATTGTCACCCCCGCACCCTAACTGCTAGTTAAAGTCCATGGCCTACCAAGCCAAAGGGTGATAGATGTCACATTATTTCCGACGCTTGCAGGGCGTCAAGTTCTCTAGTGTCTATCAGTATGGTTATGAGTATCTCGGGGTTACCTTATAATTCATGGCCTTAACGTAATAGGAATTAACACTGTATTCACCGTTTTTAGACCTTGCTAGACGTATCATTCATTTGATACTGTCTGGGGTATGTGTCTCCTCTCTTTAGACTGAGTTAGGTGTGTCGTTCATTCGATACTCTCCTGGAGTCTATGATTTCTTTTGCCTTAGTCAGTAGTCTTCACTGCTGAGGCATATGTTATTTTCCCTGATATTCTCCTACTTTCTTTAAAATCAATACCATAATTTGATAATGATAGTGTTAAGGGAAAAAATACTTTTTACAACATAACTCTGTCCAGTCTTGGTAGAAGACTTCTTTTAAATTAGAAAATATAGGATTTTCTGGAAAGGACTCTAATTCACTGTACACTCTAAAACTACTACTTATATAAAGTTAATTGGATAGAATGACACTAAATACTTATGAACTCACCAACATTTGTAAAATTGTTGATGCTGGCTTTCAAATAACTTGTATTCTCAGGTTAGCAATAGACAAGTACATCCCAAGAGCTTTTGGTGAAGACAGTTTAGTACCAAGCTGCACTTATATCATTACTTGTATTACTTTGATGTTTCTATGTAATGTAAACTATGTAAAACTATTAGTATTAATGCAATGGTTGTTGTACTTTGATTACTATACTGCATATGTTGTGATACTTGACATGACGTCATCCACCCCAGAACGTTTCCGCCGTTCCGGTTTTGGGGTGGGACATTTACCCCCGGTGAGGAGAGCATTCTGATAAATTTGTTATTTGACTTGGCGCCACCATCATCTATGTCCCTGATTTTGAGCCTCCATCCACCTCATTATGTTTTCTTGGAGAGGTGTCCTTGACAACATCGATGAAGGATTTGGTATTCATGAATATAGTGTTCATATGGGACAAGGGATGGTATGAATTCCTGGATTTACTCTTTGATTGTGGAAGATTTATTTGGGCTCCCATATCTTTTCTCTCAAATTTGGATACACTAACACTGATACACTAACACTAATCCTTTGGGCTCAAATAAAGATCTTATTATACCTTTCAAAAGAGGTCACATCTGGAACGTTGAGGAACCGGACATATCCAAACTTCTTGTTGATTCGATTCAGTTTCTTAGCAACATAGACATCCAATATAGTCCCATATCTGTTGAAAATTTTCATAACGCCGTTTCATTAGAATATGGTGGAAAATCTTGAAAGTAGAAGGTAACTGTTTTTCCGTTGATGTCGAACCCCGTACCATTATTTCTTCCTCCGTTGGACTTATTGCCATGTTCCAGGGTTCTCTCGCTCGATATTAGGTAGAAAAATACTTTCTATGTGTTTAATTAATATGTGCTTCGGATCAACAGATCTACACAATATATATGTAGCTGAAACCTAGCATGCATGGAGGATCAAATTTTTCGAGGGATGTCAGATGTGTATCAACGAATCATCCGTGAATTGTGGAGGTTGGGCTTCATTTATTGTCAAATATGTTTCATTACGATCACATTTTCCTAGCCAGCTCACATTAAAAACTGAATGTCCCAAACCCTATCACTAGTGTATGAATCTAATAGAAACGTGGAATAATAACACAAGTATTTGACAAATAAAAACCAATTTTATTTGTCGTGGTTTATTTTAAGCACAATGATTTAGAAATAACAAATATTCTTAATGTCTCTAAGAACTCACCAAGAACTCTCAGATGTCTTTACATAAACTCTCTCACTTAGAAATACAATACAAATCATCAACTCTCAACTAATGAGAGCAACTAGTATAAATCACTAGTCTAACCTAAGTGATTATAATAAAGATTAGAGATAAAACTTTCTGTAGACTTTCCAGATCTTCTAATAAAATCAAATCCCTGATTTGATGGGATTGAATCTTCTAAGATAAATGCAGATTTGGTATTTAAGGAACAGATCCAATCAGATCTTAAGAATGCTTCTTCACCAAGTAATTTTGATTTGCTCCAGATTCGGACATCAGCACCAACATGTCATCTGTTGATTAGAGTATCAACGTTAGGAAGTCATCCCCTTATCAGCTTCGGCTTCAGCTCAACTAGTTTTAGCTTCAACAGATAATGTATAACCATCAGTGTATCAAGTTATCAATGTATCATATCATCAACCTATCATCGGTGTAAGAACTTTAGTGTGTGGGCACACTGATCAGTCATCAATTCCAGCGGATCAGGTCTTCAGATAATACTATCAGTGTGTTTAGCTGGTTCACATGTTGATAACTCCATCAAGGCCAAATATTTCATCAACATGTCTTCAGTTCAGATCATTAAGGGATATCTTCAGAATCAGCAGAAACATGATAGCTTCAGAGATTAGTTCAAAATCTGATCAACTAAGGTAGCTTGGATATGGTTTTAAGTCTTTAACATCTCAAGTTTAGTGTTTGGTAGAGCAATAACATATATCTTCAATATTAGTCTTCAGAAACATCAACATATCTTCAAATTGTATATCTTTTGCACCATCCAATCTATACAAATATGTACCTAACAAAAACTAAAAATGATCATTATGTTTTTAATAAATAATCTTTTTTACAACATAATTAGAATCTATACAAGGGCATGTTTGACATGTATCTTTTAAGACATGTATTTTTTAAGGCATGTTTGACATGTATTTTTTTAAGACCTTTTATATTTTAACTTTTAAAAAATAACTCCAAAAAAGAATAATTGTTGATAGAATGGGCTTTTACCTTTTACCTAAAACAAAAAACTAAAAATCCAAAAACCAATTCAAATAAAATCGACTTAATTATGCTTTTCTTTAATCAATGATGTGTTATAGATAAGTTATTTTATGCAATTTTACATGTTTTAAAAGTTTTCAATTACTTTTATCAAACACTTATATACAAATAAAATATATAGTTATTAACTATTAACTATCAGCTACTAACTTCCAACTACAACTAATTTTACCGAAAACATGGTATATATAAATAGCACAGCCTAATCTAAAATTCAGAAATTAGATATTGAAGTCAAGTTATGACTTGTTTTTCTTTTATTTTATTTGGGGAGATGACCACCCAAGTCTTGAAAGGTTTTGATTATTTGTTAGTGTCTAGTGTGTACAATCATTGTATACATCCCCTACCTTTTAAAATTCTCGATAATACTCCTCGGAGAAATACGAGATCAATGGTGCATGTATTTGACTTTACGATTAAAAATTACAGTTAAAATCAAATCAAATCTTTCTTCTAATTATATTTTATAAAATATTTATACAAGGTCAAATAGTGAAATCATTAATTAAGATCCAATTGGTTGGTTTTGTTGCTTTGAGAACAAATAAAATAATCAGTTCCACTTGGATTTGTAATTTTGATGAGCTGTCGAATGGAACCAAACTAATAGTTCATTTTAATCATTTTCAATAGTTGATGTATGTTATAACTTAGGATTTTTTTCATATCTTTTTATTAATTTTAATCATTAGTTAACCTTTTTAATAGTTAATTTCTTCTAATAGCTTTTTTATAAATTTGAATGACTTGTAATCATTTATCAAAAGAATGAACATGGGTGGTAAAACCGAACCCAAATCGATAAGTGATTTAGTTCTTCGATTTTGAAATCCATTGGGTGCGGTTTTTGGATGGTTTCGATTTTCGGCTTGGTAGGTTGTTTTTTTCTGTTCAACAAATGGGTTGATAAGTTTGGAGTTTTAATTTATTTTGCAACAATTTTAAATAGAGTAAATTCAATCAAATTTAACACCAAACAATCACTAAAATCACCCAAGTACTTTAAACTTAGTTCAAAAGACAATTAGTTTAAAGAAACAAAAAAAATATTAAAAGCTAAAACTAGTTGATGGGTTTAAACTCATTCATTTGGGCCGGTATATGTTCGGATTTAAAACAATTGGGTCAGTTCAGTTTCAATTAGTCGGTTTTTAATGTGCAAAAATCCAAACCTCGGTTTAAAAAATTTAAACCGAAAACAGACGGTTTTTAATTTCAATCCATGTATTGTAATTATTTAAAAAATATATTGACCAGTAGTTTTTCTTTATTAAAATTAATGTGTTAAGAAAGCTATTAATTATAGGAGAGGGCATTATAGAACAATTTAGAGTAGGGTTGAGCACAACCGAAATGACAAACCAAACAACGATAAAACTGAAACCAAAAACCAAGATGGAACCCAAACTTCGGTTTTTGGTTTCAATTTTATCGGTTTTCTAGTTTGAGATTTCGTTTGTGCTCAAGATACTCTAAATTGTTCTATAATACCCTCTCATATAATTAGTTGTTTTCTTTAACACACATTAATTTAATAAAAAAATACTAGACAATAATATTTAAATAATTATAATACATTGTTCAAAATTGAAAATATTACAATACAATACATCTAAGCGTAATATATATATATATATATATATATATATATATATATATATATATATATATATATATATATATATATATATATATATATATATATATATATATATATATATATATATGAGTGTGTGTAAGGAGATTCAAATGAGAACAATTATGAAATCGAGAGCGCAAGAGCAAACCTGGGCAACATATTTCAAATCTGTCATTTAAGCGCTCAAGCATACTGCATGCTAGGATGACGAAAATTCATATATGAATAAGTATATACTTATTCATATATAATTAAATATATTCATATATGAATATATAAGTATGTGTCTGTTCTCAAGTGATTATTCATATATGAATATGATGGTTGGTGATGGATGTGGTGGCAATGGTAGGGGTTGCGGTGGTTGTGGTATTGATGGTTGCGGTGATGGTGGTAGCGGTTGCGGTAGTGGGGCTGGTAAATGCTAGAATATACTTATCTTTATATTTGCAAATGAATATATATATATATATATATATATATATATATATATATATATATATATATATATATATATATATGAATAAGTATGTGTCTATTATCAAGTGACTACTCTTATACGAATATGGAGGTTGGTGACGGTAACAAGGATAACGGTGGGTGTGGCAGTGTTCGTTGTGGTGACAAGTTTTTTTGGTTCGGTGTTTTGAGGAAAGTGGTATAACTCATGAAGCGTGGGTGCATTTGGGTCCTCTTGAGGACCTTGGTGCTAGGGAAGTTGTGTGGGACGTCTACGGATTGCTATCACCTGTAAAATACATCAACCAAAACGCATCCAAAACATCTGAAATTATCAAATGACAAAAAGAAAAAACATATTGCTCGTCCAGTTTCCACAGCGTGGTAACAACACTTCCACGTTGTGGCGATGAACAGGTTTGAAAATTCAATCCCTTTTTATGTTGAATCTGTTCACACAACTTAAAGGTTTTACTTTGTAAGTAGTCTATTAACATATTAAGCACGAATTATAGACTATTTCAAAAATTTAAAGACTGAATTAAGCCCCAATTTAGCAAACCCTATACTTTATGAAAGATGGACCAAATACCTTTCAATCAACTAATTATAAGCAATACCAAGTAAAGTTAAGCATAAAGATCATAACTTTGATGAAGATTAAGCAAGAAGTTGAAGAAAATGGTGGTGAATTGCAGAAATTGTCTTGGATGTAACATCCCATTTTCACAACAAAAAAATTTCATTTTTATTAAAGTAAAACTTTTCAATTATAAATCCATTTTAAGAAAACCATTTATTCCAATTTACATTTGACGAAAATCAGAGTAATATAATAAACACAGAATCCTCAATGCTGCTAATGAGTGTGTACAGTCACGCCTTCGCCTTCCTACGATCACCGATAGAACCTAAAAACATAAACAACTAGGTAAGTACAATGCTTAGTGAGTTTCCCTAAAAATACTGCACACAACATAAGATATATGAGCATGCATACTGGTTCCACAGTCATCGGATTGGATTATCCTGAATATGTTGGCCTACCGCCTCAACCTAAGCGCTCTTCCCGAGCCTTCGTGCCCACGACTTACAGCTGACTCGCACTTGGTCTCTTGGCCTACAACACACAACAAGACCGCCTCAACCTCAACCGCTACAATATGTCTACATATAAACAGACAAGAGGTCAAGTATGCATATAAATACAGGCAACTACCAATCATACAACTCACTCCCGCCTACAAAACCCTTCA
This sequence comes from Lactuca saligna, assembly GCF_052625555.1. NCBI lineage: Eukaryota > Viridiplantae > Streptophyta > Magnoliopsida > Asterales > Asteraceae > Lactuca > Lactuca saligna. The sequence goes on along the minus strand of NC_136418.1, from coordinate 125,963,020 downwards.
CAACACATTGATCCACTACCGCAACTCTCCATGTGTAACATCCAAAATTATGGTAAGTCTTCAAACCCTAATGAATATTAATATTTGCATAAATGGTCCCTTGAGTACGTTGGACATACTTAAGTGTACGCTTAGCGTACTACATGGTTGTGGTCGCGGAGGAATCAAGGTACGTTGGGCGTAACTTGAGTTACGCGGGGCGTACACGTCAGGATCGCAAAACCCTAATTATCTGGACTTGAGGCCTATTTAAACAACCTTAAGTTCCTTGGACTAAACCCTAGAGAGCCTCCACAGCCTTAGAACATCCATATACTCCTGGAAACCTTGTGAGATCATTCTTAAGCCTTAAAGTGTGCATTTGTGGCCTTTTTGTGTGTATTTCAAGAAGAAAGGGTGGTCAAGCAAGCTTGGATTAAGAGATTGCTTCAAGATCCTACATCAAAAGCATCTTGTAAGGCTTCTGGAGGTAAAAAGCTTGCATCTTTGCTTTATAATCTTTAGATCTAGCTAGGGTTTTGGTGGTTTGTCCCTTTTATGAACTTTGGACCTCTTTTATTGGGTTAAGCCTTCCCTCTTTATATGGAAGTCGGATCTGAGGTCCCCTAGTCATTTAGGAGTATAAAAATGGAAGCCTAATGAGAGATCTGACCTCATGCATAGGTAAAAGACCTTGGAAAGGTCTTAATGGAGTGGTTGGGTGTGTATGAGACATGCAAGGGCATAAAGTTGCCAACTTTATGCCTTAGGACATCTTTTCAGACTTAGATCTAACTTTTGGTCGTGAGGGATTCGAGCATTAAGTACTTAATGGGAAAAGTGCTTAAAACAGTTGTACGTTGGGCATAACTGTCTGTACACAATGCGTAGTCCTTAGACCCTTAGTACGTTGCACGTACTAGGGAGGTACGTTGGGCGTATGCAGCCCAGTTGGGCCCTAAGCTGTTTTGGGCCTCTGGTTGTTGGGCTTGATTGGATTTTGTGAGTTATTTTTCTTTTCATGTGATTGGGCCATGGACTTATCGGTTGGGCCTTATTGGGCCAAGGGCCCCATTAAGGATATTGGACTTGGATTTTGGGGCCCGTTTGCAAGAAAAGGGTAATTGGGCCTTGGGGTTAGACTTCGAAGATTGGGCCTTTACTTGGGTGATGTGTGTAAAACCAACTAGTTTTAATCCTACTAACTTAAACACAAAGATAAACACACGAAAGGCAGTGTACCTATTGATTAACAGTTTAGTTCAGGTAAGTAGGGTATCGAACACAGGGAACGGTAAACAATTAAAATAGATGCTAATATTATCTAAATAAAACAAGTAATAGAAAGGGGGTTTTCTCTAGTTTTGCAAGACTAGAAACTTAAACAATTAACTAAAACTTAAACTAAGAAACTAAGAGCTAAGCAAATAAAAATCAACTAAATTCAATAATAAAGAGGACTTCTGTTTAGGTTCGACTCATTTGTTCCCATGGATGATTTCGATGTATCAGATTAATTCTTCATTAGCTACCGACTAAGATGATTAGTTCCACGTTCGCTATTACTAATCCTTAGGAAACAAATTAACTCAAGCAGTGGCCAGTTGTCTAAATCAACGGATTTCTTAGTTATTGATTCGGGTTAAATAAGACTTGTAATGGTTAATTAAATTGGCCCTTCAATTAACCTCTTGCTGATGTTCATCAAACAATCTTACACATTAACTTACCTATCTTCTAGTTAATTCTAGTTTCACATTCGTTATTCCTAGACATACAACTATGTGGTCACAATAAATCATATGATATTAATAACTAAGAGATGCTCATACAACTTAATTACTAATTTATTAACAGAAGAATAGTTATTGTTAACACATAAGGTTCTTTAACAAGCTTAATAAAACATAATCACCAATTAAAATTAATCCTAATCAAATAATCAATCCATGTTCACAAATTCATCTACCTAAACAGAAGTTATGAGTTTTTAGCTCATGATTACAGCAGAAACAAGCACAAAAACAAAATCAATTGGTAAAAACATAGTTCAAACAAGAGATTAGGTAAGAGTAAACTTGATTTTGACTTGATTCTCCTTAAAATTGAATGTAGGGTTGATTCCCTTGCTTCCCACGCTCCAGCAGCACCTTTAGTCGACAATTGGCCTCCAAGGGTTCATCTATATGCTAGGGTATCGATCTAAAAGTCCCTTTATATAGATTTTCACAAAACAGAGGCTACTCGGCGAGTCCATCACTTAAAACCCGTGTGCGGTAAGTCAGCGCGTCCAGAATCGCGAAACTTCTGACCAACTCGGCGAGTAATCGACCCTACTCGCCGAGTACGTTTCGAATCAGCATTTTCTCAAAACACTAAAGTCGTCCGAAATTGTGTCTACTTTTCAGAACATTTTGAATCTCGTCAATCGGAGTTACGGTTCATGAGATATGGCCAAAACACTGCCGAGGGGTCAAGCTGTCCAGCAACATCCTTCTTTCTTCAAAATCCAAGATCCAAGCCTCCAATCGCTAGTTCCGCTTCCTTTTCCTTCCGAGCATGTCATTATTGCTGAAAAATGAAATTCTAAACTAATTAAGCACCTTTTGTTCATTAAATGAGACAAAAACAACATAAAGTATTAAGATAATGCATGAATTTTATAACTAAATATGCTCATATCATTGGGTAATTTAAGGCCCTATCATTGATTGTATTATCATTGTTGTTGTTCAGCTCGGGAGGCTGCGAATTACTAGGAGGGCAGTATTCCTATTCATCGGAAGAAGGTGAGTCTTCTCACCATACCTATAGGTCTACGACACCAAGGCCAGCCCATTATGTGTACGTGTTGCATGTGTGTTATTCATTTATGAATTGATATGTTATGCGATATTTTGATGGTATGGAAGACCCCGTGGGAGCCTGTGGCATTGGATATAAGACCGTGTGGGGTAGCTCATGGCATTCCTAGGTAAAGGCCATGTGGGTAGCCCATGACATTTGGATGTAAAGCATGTGGGGTAGCCCATGGAAGTCTTAGGTAAAGACCATGTGGGGTAGCCCATGGCATTCTTGCTGATTGTATTGTATGGTTTTTCTGGCATGTTTATATCTTTAATTAGCTAACATGATATGTGTATTTGATTGTGTGTGGTATGCTCTGGGAAAGTCACTAAGCATTTCGCTTACAGGTTGTTGATTTGTTTCAGGTACTTCTGAGCCCAAGGGCAAGGGCCCGACATGATGACGTGGCGTGCACTCCATCTCTCTTTTTAATGTAATTGGGACCCTATGATGTTTTAAAAGGAAAACAAAGATGTAATGAATGTTAACTTGAAAACATATGTTTTGGAATCTGTGGTTTATGAGATTATTTTGATTAACTCAAAAGTGAAATTTTCTTTGTAAAATTGGGTCGTTACACCATGGAATGTATACCATAAAAAACCAGAGGTGAGATAGCCACCCTAATAAATGATCCTACTCTTGAGCAATAACACAACAAAGAACAGGCAAGAAAGCCTAGATCAAGAGTTTTCAGACTATCCTAGATGGCTACATACAGCCCCTAGGGCATTCCACTAGACAATACTAGCATATTGGTACTCTAACCAGCATACCATTACTACTGTATCCTAACACACATGGAGATATATATATATATATATATATATATATATATATATATATATATATATATATATATATATCTCCATGTGTGTTATATATATATATATATATATATATAACAACTCACTACAGCACAACAACATCCTATACACAAGGTTATATAACCAAAATATCCAAGGTATGCATAGCCATATGTATACATAGGTGATATAGACACCGGACATATGATCCTACTCTAGAGCCACAAATAAACAAGGAACATGCAAGAAGGCCTAGATTAATAGTTCACTCTATCCTACGTGACTACATACAACCCATAGGGCATCCTTCTACTAAATAATAAGAAAAACTAGTGGGTCGACATTGGTTCCTTCGACTCACAGGTATAGTGAGAAAAACTCACCTGAAACGAAGAAACCATAAACACTACGCCACTCTTCCCTTTCTGCACTGATTGCTCCCACGAACCTAGTAGCACCAAAAAATGGTAGAATCTTTGTCAACATCCCAAATCCTTCAAGTTTGACCCTAAGTCAAACTGGTCAAAAATTCAATGATCAGTCTTGGTAAAAGTCAACGCCATGTCGTGGCCCTCCTTGGACGCAAGGTCAAACAGTCAATCCAGAAGCACATTGCCATGCCATGGCTCTCCTTGGCTACGTCGTGACAATGCCAGGACAAGAGAGTTGAGATTTGACTTCTTCACATTGTGGCTACCCTTCGCCACGTCGTGACCCTCCTACGACTTTCGTTTAGGTTACCTGTCCTAAATAATCTTCTATCAATAACATTTGTTTATCGTTATGATGAATAATTATACTATTATTTTTAAATCATCTAGCCCTATCTTACGGGTGTTACAATCTGGCCCCTGGAAATTATATGAAAGACCAGGATCTGGCCCCTGGTAGTTGTATAGAAGACCAGGATCTGGCCCATGACAGTTGTATGTAAGATCGGGATTTGGACCTCAACATTGCAAGGAAAGACCATGATTTGTCCCATGGTAATATGTGATTGTAAGACTGTGATTTGGCTCATAGAATTCACCATGGGTTGGTGCAGACCCGTTATTTCATGTATGATTGTAACGTATGTTTATGTGGATAAGAGATTTAGTTGTTCGGTGCTAGATTCGAATACTTTATGTAGATTCATTGTATGTATGATGAAATATTTGGTATACTAAGGAACTCACTAATATTTATGCTTACAGTTGTGGATTAAAAAATTTGAAGGTCATTCGTAAGAAGAGCTCAACGGGACCGCACACACGCATCGAAGATGTTCGTTTCCGCAATTTTGTAAATTTAACTATGATAATGTTAGGTTTCAATCAAACAAAGGTTACTCAATGGTTTTGAAGCAAAATTTTAATTGGTTATTTTATTTTAAAATTGAAAAATACCTTTGTAATTTTTGGGACGTTATAACAAGGCAAATTTATCCAGTGTCTATTATTATTATTCATGTACTCTTTTCCTTAATAAGGGTTTTTCCCCCATGAGGTTTTAACAATTAAAGTTTTAACGAGACATGATAGAATCGTCATTCAAGGGAGGGGGGTGTTGTTAATTATTATTTAGTGAATGACTATTGGACTCCTCGTATTCTTCCTTTACTCTCCATAATTAGTTAGCATTATAATAAACATTATTATGATTTTTATGAGTGTAGTTATGCAATATTAAAATGATCATTCATAACATACCTCACCTTTAATATTCTTTTGTGAGTATAAATAGTAACTAAAAAATATATTGTAAATTTTGGTTTTTTATGGGTTTTACATGTTACAAAAAATGTAATTTTTGTCGGAAAAACATAAACCCTAAGTTCACATGCACCCTAAAGGATCTATGTTTTCACTATTGAATGCAATAACAAATTGAATATCAAGAACCCTACAAGAACACTAGGATTTTCGAAAATTCATAAAAGTTTTAATGAAACATACTTTTGATTATACTGGTAGATAATAAAATAAAATCCTTCTTGAAGTCACTTGGAAGCTAGCACCAAAAATCTCGTGCCTCTGATGGTTCACACCCAACCCTAGCAACAAGAAGGCTTAAAGAGAGAGTAGAGGGGAGATGAAGTTTTCGGCTTTGCCTTGTGAGAATGTGTGACATCCCCATTTTCACGGCCAGAAAAGACCGATTTTTTTATGCTTTATAAAAATCAGAGTATTTCTTTTAATAAAAATTTTGCGGAATTTGTTCCCAGAAAAACATGATAAATACGTTATTAAAACATTTTCGAAGAAACGTATTTTATTCATTTCAAAACGTTTGGATGTCATCGTTAATACAGAAACATAAGCATAAACAAAACTTACATTTATTTACACTAGTGATCTACATTTCTTTAAATCTCTCAGTGTAATGTGACTTCATATCAACACCTGTGACATAAATAAACTGAGTGGGTCAGGTTGGGAAACCTGGTGAGTACATAGGGTTTTCAAACCACAATAATATAATTATTATGTTTAAACAATCAAGCAATTAAACCCAATTACCCATCCCCATTATCTTCTTTACTCTTAAGGATCTACCCTAAGAATAAACTATTTCTCGTTCATTCATTCCTAAGGATTATCCTAAGGAATCGACACAAAGTCCATCATAGCCACGGTTTACACAATAGGCACTAAGTGTGCATAGTCGCCACGGTTTAGGCATCAAGTCTGCATGATCACCAAGGTTTAGGCATCAAGTCTGCATGATCACCAAGGTTTAGGCATCAAGTCTGCATAATCACCAGGGTTTAGGTATCAAGTCTGCATGATCACCAAGGTTTAGAGTACACTGAGTGAACACATTGTTCACAACACCTACAGGTTGTGAGCCTGCTAGTGTTCCACTGACTGTCTAGAATAGTCTGTGGTTATCATCCATACTCTGCTGAATGATGGGGCCATCATTTGGGAAAAAGGCTTCTCACATTATCCACCTCTCACCCTCACCTCGTGGTCTATAACACCTCTCAACTCATCATTCAACTCATATTCCATCTATTATATCTACCCATGTTTACCCCATCATTATCGTAGATATAAAAATACATATACAGTTTAAATCATTTAAAACATGTATAAAATCGTTCATCCAGCATAGACAACAGGTATTCAGATAATATGCACACATAGCACGTAATTTATATAAATACTTCATATCTATGTGTAAGATGAAAGTAACTATGCACTCACCTGATAGGTGGTGACTCAACACTCGGACAGCGCTTCGATACTCTCAAAACAATTTCCTTCGATAAAACCTAGTATCAACACCACTAGGGTTTAGTCTAACGATAACCGCGACTAATTAATAGTATAGCTATTATTATTATTATATAAGCGTTAAATAACACTCAATATAACTCATAATAATAGCCCAAACAATTATTTTAAGGTCCTAATAATGTTACTATAATTAATTAGAAGCTATATTAAAACTAGCGTAGGCGTAGCTCACTTACAGCGGGTTTTTCGCAAAACCGGGCTTTGCTGGAGCAGTGTTTCCCGAACCGAAAGGCTCTTTTCTCGGAGCCGTCGGGCGCTCCGGAGCTTCCGCCTCGTGCTAGGGAGTTACCTTAGGCTTTAGGGGGTTAGGGAGGCTTAGAGAGAGTTTAGAGAGAGAAAGAAGGTTTGGGAGGTGTGAAGAGAAGGCTAGACCCGACACCTCTATTTATAGTGCAAAAATCTGATGGACTCGCCGAGTAGGGGGACCTAATCGCCGAGTTGGTCCATGCGGTGGCCTTCTGGTGGTGCCACGAGTCCAATTCTGGTGGTCCCACGTCACCCCCTATCGCGTATCAGCCTTCGAACTTAGAAAAATCATAACTTTTGTATACAAGCTCCGTTTTCAACGTTTTTTATATCCACGCGTAGGTAAAATCAAGATCTACAAGTTTCATTTAGACTCCGTCGGCTAATTCTCGATCGATCTCAAATTTAACAGTAGGAGGCGTTTAGACTGTTAAACGACCGCGAAGAATTCATAACTCCTTCATATGGTCTCCGTTTTCGCCTGTCTTTCTACCGTTGAGTTCCTATTAATGAGATCTTCAACTCTCATTTAGGTCATGTAAGCCAAAAACCGCTCGAACTAAAATTCGAGTTTCGGGCTGTACACTGCTAAGCCAAATCTTCGAAAAATCATAACTTCCTCATACGAAGTCAGATTTGGGCGTTCTTTTTATGGATTTTCTCGGTTTAACATATTCTACGACTTTTGTTTAGATCACTAAGGCTAAAAAGTCCTCCATCGTAAATTCTCTATTTACGCTTCCCGGTGCCGTGCCTAGTTCTGTCGCGAAAATTCGACGGGCCATAACTTCTTCGTTATAACTCGGATTTCGGCGTTATTTATATGTACGGAAACCTTGTGACATATTCTAAATAATCTTTTGTCGAAAAGTCATTTTCGACCCCTATTGCCTCTAAATTGACTAGCTTGGATCTGCGGGCGTTAGAATTATCTCCCCCTTAGGATGATTACGTCCCAGAATCATCAACGAAACAGGGCTCGTATAATGACTCCATACGTCATCTCTTCATCCTAGGTAATAATTATAACTTCTTTATTCCTTCGAGTCTATCTTTTGGACTTATTGTCTGTTAGCAGTACTTAATTGTGCACCTGCTATCTTCTTCAGGTTAGACTCTAGATTACGACGTATCATCATGTGATGCTCATTTAGACTTAGGTCTTTTAGAGTTAAATTCTGAATAAACTATGCCTTCCTTCACGTTCTAATGTGATATAATCACACTTTAACATGTAGCATTTCTAGCTACCAACTTCTTTAGCGTCGAGCCGATACTTCTATTGGTCGCTTTGATTTCAGTTGTTTGGTTAAAGTCGGACGCTACATCAAACTTGGTTCTCTAAACCACGTAACCTACTCATCGTAGTCAGACTCAATGTGACATGACCACTAGGGTCGGGATAACAACAATCTTCTTAGTCATTACCGAAACAATGGTAACGACATACTTGAATAAAACGAAATCAATTACTGGCTTCTTGGTAACCTTGTGACTTTCCCTGATCCAAGTGTGAGTCCTGTGCTTCCGGTAGTATAGGCCTCTACTACCATTCACACCTACTCATACTCGTCCCAAGTATTGTCCCGCAGTTTCCCAAGTCACCATACAATAAAAACACATAACATTTTAACACATCAGATAACAAAACGAAGGTTTTATTATTTCTTGAAACTATTACATAGGTGTCCAAGTTCACCCTAGACTATGCCTCTAATAGGCTACATCATACGACACCATGGCTACTGCATAACTTGATCTTCGGATATGAAGTCCTCATGATTGATTCCTTGCACGGTTTTCTACTTCGTCGAGGATCATGTGGAATGCCCTTGGCCTCGGTGGTGTTTCTGGTCTTGCTGCTTTATTTTTTCCCGGGTAGTCCCTGGAAATATGCCCTTCCTTGTTACATCCATAACACACCTTCTTGTTGGATGCACACTTGCTGGCGTAATGCTCTGTCTTTCCACATTTGTAGCAAGTCACCTCCTCGCTACATTTCCCGAAGTGCTTCTTTTTACACTTCTCGCACCACTTGGTTTCACCTCCTCCTCCTTCTTCAATCTTTGAGAATTTCTTTTCCTTGTTGGATTTTGATGATCCTTCATGTTTCCTTTTCTCGCCAACTTCAGCTCTCTCCATACCTTTTTCCCTAATCTGTGTCTCAACATTCCTAGCTGCCCAGATGGCTCATTTCAAAGTGGTTGCTTGCTTGACCATTGGTCCAAAGTCTGCTGGTAATCCATGGGCAAACTTATTGACCTTGGAGAACTCAGTTGGAACCAGATAAGGAACAAGCTTCATTTTCTCTGTAAAACTTGCAGCATACTCGATGACACTCATCTTTCCCTTCTTTAGATTCTTAAACTTGTTGTTGATCTCCAGAAGATCCTGCTCAGAGCAGTACTGCATTTTTAACTGACCATAAAATCCTCCCATGACATCTTGATCGCTTCTCCTTTGGGCATCGAATCGGCTGGTAGCTTCCACCAGCTTAGTACTCCAGATTTCAACAAAGGAACCGCGAGAGTGGTCTTCTGCCTGTTGCTACACTTGCAACTCTCAAACATCGTCTCCATCTTGGAGATCCAGTTCATGAATTCCACCGACGACAGGCTTCCAGATAGACTCGGTGGTTTGGACGCCATGAAATCCTTGTATTTGCATCCACGTCCATCATTTCCTCCATCCTGGTGGTTTTGCCTAGCTATCGGTGGGTTGGCTTGACCAACAGTCCCACTGTAGTTTCCCTCCTCAGTCTGCCCTTCGTTCAACTCGGGCTGTTCGATCTGTATGGTTTCTTCTTCTCAATTTTGCTGGAGCAAACGTCTGGTTTCCTCCATGTGACGATCCAACATTGCCTGGATCATTGCTTGCACTCCGGCCATTGTTATTGGCTCAGCAGCGGTTACCACAACCGGTATTTGCTCAATCACTGGGGGTTGGTTTCGGTTCCCATTTGCATTCATGTTTCCGCTATGGGTCCTTGCCATCTTGATCTATACACCGAATAAAGTGAATCTAGACCTTTACTTAAGATTTACATTTAAATCATCCTTATCATTGCGAAACGTTTATATGCTAGTTCTAATATCGTATTCGTACGTTTAGAATCCTAAACACATAAGGTTTCCAGATCCGGTTGGCAACAGACCATAGATCCGATCAAACTATAGCATCATTTAGCACGTAAAAGGAATTTAGGCATCATTCCTAAAATAAGCTAGTGCTTGTGTCTATTCAGGTGCATTACCTAAATCTATTTGACACACTCCTCACAATCATTACTTAGCATTCTAAGTTTAAGTCTAGAAATAAATCCATATTCCTAGTTCGCTTAAACTTATGCTCTGATACCAACTGTGGCATCCCCATTTTCACGGCCAGAAAAGACCGATTTTATTTATGCTTTATAAAAATCAGAGTATTTCCTTTAATAAAAATTTTGCGGAATTTATTCCCAGAAAAACATGATAAATACGTTATTAAAACATTTTCGAAGAAACGTGTTTTATTCATTTCAAAAAGTTTGGGATGTCATCGTTAATACAGAAACATAAGCATAAACAGAACTTACATTTATTTACACTAGTGATCTACATTTCTTTAAATCTCTTAGTGTAATGTGACTTCATATCAACACCTGTGACATAAATAAACTGAGTGGGTCAGGTTGGGAAACCTGGTGAGTACATAGGGTTTTCAACCCACAATAATATAATTATTATGTTTAAATAATCAAGCAATTAAACCCAATTACCCATCCCCATTATCTTCTTTACTCTTAAGGATCTACCCTAAGAATCAACTATTTCTCGTTCATTCATTCCTAAGGATTATCCTAAGGAATCGACACAAAGTTCATCATAGCCACGGTTTACACAACAGGCACTAAGTCTGCATAGTCGCCACGGTTTAGGCATCAAGTCTTCATGATCACCAAGGTTTAGGCATCAAGTCTGCATGATCACCAAGGTTTAGGCATCAAATCTGCATAATCACCAGGGTTTAGGTATCAAGTCTGCATGATCACCAAGGTTTAGAGTACACAGAGTGAACACATTGTTCACAACACCTACAGGTTGCGAGCCTGCTAGTGTTCCACTGACTGTCTAGAATAGTCTGTGGTTATCATTCATACTCTGCTGAATGATAGGGCCATCATTTGGGAAAAAGGCTTCTCACATTATCCACCTCTCACCCTCACCTCGTGGTCTATAACACCTCTCAACTCATCATTCAACTCATATTCCATCTACTATATCTACCCATGTTTACCCCAACATTATCGTAGATATAAAAATAGATATACAGTTTAAATCATTTAAAACATGTATAAAATTGTTCATCCAGCATAGACAACAGGTATTCAGATAATATGCACACATAGCACGTAATTTATATAAAATACTTCATATCTATGTGTAAGATGAAAGTAACTATGCACTCACCTGATAGGTGGTGACTCAACACTCGGACAACGCTTTGATACTCTCAAAACAATTTCCTTCGATAAAACCTAGTATCAACACCACTAGGGTTTAGTCTAACGATAACCGCGACTAATTAATAGTATAGCTATTATTATTATTGTATAAGCGTTAAATAACACTCAATATAACTCATAATAATAGCCCAAACAATTATTTTAAGGTCCTAATAATGTTACTATAATTAATTAGAAGCTATATTAAATCTAGCGTAGGCGTAGCTCACTTACAGCGGGTTTTTCGCAAAACCGGGCTTCGCTGGAGCAGCGTTTCCCGAGCTGAAAGGCTCTTTTCTCGGAGCTGTCGGGCGCTCTGGGGCTTCCGCCTCGTGCTAGGGAGTCACCCTAGGCTTTAGGGGGTTGGGGAGGCTTAGAGAGAGAGTTTAGAGAGAGAAAGAAGGTTTGGGAGGTGTGAAGAGAAGGCTAGACCCGACACCTCTATTTATAGTGCAAAAATCTGATGGACTCGCCGAGTAGGGGGGGACCTACTCGCCGAGTTGGTCCATGTGGTGGCCTTCTGGTGGTGCCTTGTGTCCAATTCTGGTGGTGCCACGTCACCCCCTATCGCGTATCAGCCTTCAAACTTAGAAAAATCATAACATTCGCATACAAGCTCCATTTTCGATGTTCTTTATATCCACGTGTTGGTAAAATCAAGATCTACAAGTTTCATTTAGACTCCATCGGCTAATTCTCGACCAATCTCAAATTTAACAATAGGAGGCGTTTAGACTGTTAAACGACCGCGAAGAATTCATAACTCCTTCATATGGACTCCGTTTTCGTCTGTCTTTTTACCGTTGAGTTCCTATTAATGAGATCTTCAACTCTCATTTAGGTCACGTAAGCCAAAAACGGCTCGAACTAAAATTCGAGTTTCGGGCTGTACACTACTAAGCCGAATCTTCGAAAAATTATAACTTCCTCATACGAAGTCAGATTTGGGCGTTCTTTTTATGGATTTTCTCGGTTTAACATATTCTACGACTTTTGTTTAGATCACTAAGGCTAAAAAGTCCTCCATCGTAAATTCACTATTTACGCTTCCCGGTGTCGTGCCTAGTTCCGTCGCGAAACTTCGACGGGCCATAACTTCTTCGTTATAACTCGGATTTCGGCGTTCTTTATAAGTACGGAAACCTTGTGACATATTCTAAAACTTGTTTAAGATTATTTATTCTAAATAATCTTTTGTTGAAAAGTCATTTTCGACCCCTATTGCCTCTAAATTGACTAGCTCGGATTTGCGGGCGTTACAGAATGGGATGGACGAAAATTAGATCCTAAGGGGTCTTTATATAGTTGAGTTAGGAAACCATACATAACCCTAATTTGAATATTATATTAAGATTTTAAATTTGGTGATTATCTACTCCTTAATTATCTATAAAGGATATTCTAGAAACCCTAAATTACCCTCCAAGAAACCGTCCACCTATAACGAATCAAAAATCACAACAAATTTAAACTTTCAAAAACACCCATAGTCAAAAAAATGTTTACAAATCATTGTTCCCAAATTGTTTATCAATATCAGATTATCCCAAAATCATAAATCCATAAATCAGAGGATGTGTACAGTCAAGCCTTCGCCTTCCCGCAATCATCAGAATTACCTGAAACAATAACTAAAATCGTAAGCCAAAGCTTAATGAGTTCTCCCAAAGTACCACCACACAAATAGATAACATATACAAACAAAAATGTATGTTCCTATAAACCATCAGGTTGGAACACCCCAGGCCCAGTCAACATTTGGGTCCATTCATCCTCAAGATGGAATACCCCAGGTTGGAACGACAATATATAATGGGTCCAGTCATCCTCAGGATGGAATACCCTTAGGCCCAATCAACCATTGGGTTGGAATTCCCCCTGTCTATTGGATCACGTACATAATAGTAAAGCCTCAACCACAAACCAAAATATATGCACATATAATAAATACACATATAACCAGCCAACAAGCTATCAGACATATCTACAGATGAATACTGCATACTCACATCCTATATACTAGGACTCAAATCTAACAAATCACTACAACATAACGACATTCTATCACAGAGCAGGATATCTAATCCAATGGGCCGACCTTGGTGCCTTTGACCCATAAGAGTAGTGAGGAAAATCACCTCACAGTCTAAACAATAGCAGATGAGGTCCCGACTCCGAATCTCAGCTCTAACTGTCACTTATTCATCAAAATGACCAATTATCAAGCACCATCAATAATACCCAAAATACCCTTAGGTAAAACTTGGTCAGAGTCAAAGAGACAACACAGCCAAGTTAACTCGGGACTCGTATGCGGGTCATACTCCGGAGGTACGCGGGGCATACAAATATCTAAGCCATCGGGGCCATAGTTGCGTACATGCAGAGAACCCTACGGTATGCCCAGCGTACACAGTTTCCCACTTCTTAATCTGTTCCGCCCTTAACTCTTTGACTTAATGCTTACAATTATAGATCCAAGGCTAAAATATCCTCAAGAGTCATAAAGTTTCCAAATTTATAACCTTGCATGTCCATTAAATGCCCAATACCCCAAAGTACATCTTAATGCATCAAGACCTTCTAAAGAGTGCATGGAGAAAAACTAACCAACAAGACCACATTTTTATGACTTAAGACCTCTCTTAAGGTCTGAAAGGACGACTTATTAGGCCAAGAACATGCTACACTAAAGAATCACCATATTTGGGACAAAAAGAACCTTAAATTAAGCCCAAAACAAGATCTAAGAAAAACTTCACCAAGTTCAAAACTTTATACCTCCAAGTGATGCCAAATGATGGTGTGATTATGGATCTAAAGATCTTTACTCCTCCAAGATGGTCTCTACTTCCCTCCTTCTCCTTCAAAGGAACAAAGACACACAAACTCAAGCTTAGAAATGCTTACAAGGTGGATTAGGGTTACAAGGATGTTTTGAGAGGATGGAGGCCGATGAAAAGAGCCAAGGTTGAGAGTTAATGATGAATAAATAGGGTCCAAACCCTAAGTATTAGTGTTTGGGACTTCACCCCTTATGACTCATGTACACAAAACGTACATCCAACGTACGTGACTCCACCCCCGTAATCCAAAAGTGGCAATATCAGCCGCTCCGAAGCAAAAATCTTACATTATAAGGACCTAAATGAATTAATCTTAATATAAGGGTCAAAAATGAAAGTACCTCAAAACAAGATGTTACAATTCTCCTCCACTTGACTTGGACTTCTTCCTCGAAGTCTGTTGCAGTAAAAAAACTCTAAGTAATGCTCTAGCATCTCAACCTCCGACTCCCAGGTCTACTCGGAGCCCCTCCGATGTTGCCACTGAACCTTCACCAAAAGTATCTCCTTGTTACACAGGACCTTTATCTTTATCTCCAATATAGCCACCGCCCTTTCAATATAATTCAGGTGCTCAACGACCTGAATATCATCCAAAGGCACCACTTCCTCATCGTCCACCATACACTTTCGCAACTGAGAGATATGGAAAGTGTTGTGTATATTTGATTGAGCACACTCAACAAATCCAACCGGTAGGCCACCCCGCCCACCCTAGCTATCACACAGAATGGTCCAATATACTGGTGACCTAATTTCCCCCTCTTCTTGAAGTGTATCACACCCTTCCAGGGTGAGACCTTCAATAACACCATATCGTCGACCTGAATTTCCAACTCTGATCAATGTCGGTCGGCATACTCTTCTGCCGACTCTGAGCTTTCTGTAGCCTTTGCCTAATCTACTAAATAAGATCCATTTTCTGAAGGACTAATTCAGTCCTTCCCATGACCCTGTGACCAACCTCTCCCCAACATACCAGAGTATGACAACTCTGACCATACAAGAGCTAAAAAGGTGGGGCACCAATGCTGGAGTGGTACTTGTTGTTATTGGATTAGATGTCTAAGCCCATAACTATTATTGGTATGTACTCGACCCAAGAGTAGCATGGTCCATTTGGGTTGCATGGCATCGGAACACATGGATAGACAAGTGAGAAAAGGTTATTTATGATTTATATTAATATATTATAAGTTCTAATATATTAATATGAAATTGTATTATTTAATTATTATTGATGAATAATTAATTTGGAATTAATTTTGTGATCAAAAGAGACTAATTATGTCACAAACAGGAATTTTGTGCCTTGTAACTACAACACTTAAGTCAAATTATGAATCAAAAACATAAGAGCAAGTATGATGCTTACTCTATGACAACAAAAGTTTCAATCAAACACCCCATGCAACACAAACAGTCGTTAAACAATTGGAAACCCTAGAAGTTCTTGTTTAAGTCCATTTTTGGACTAGGACTTCTTTATTGGGCCCAAAGGACCAATAAGCTTCCAATTTGGTTATCTTGGGCTTAGAACCCTTAAATAGGCTCTAATTGGACCCATTTCCATTTAATTCAATATTTTGGGCCATATTGGGCCTAGAATGAAATAAAACACCTTAATGGACCTCATTGGGCCATAATTAACCTAATTAGCCCTAATGGACCACAAGAATCATAATTGTATTAAATTGGGCCGTGAATTACCCTAAAAGGGCCAAGGGGGCGAAAACCATTAACTTGGACTCCATATTATGGACTTAAACATAAAAAGCCCAAATCTCCATCTCTCTTCTCTAACTCTCGGCCCAAAATACAAACCCAAGAGGAAAGGGTTGACTTCACTTGCCACCTCATTTTTATATGGGGGATATCTAAGCTTTTGCACTTCAAACATCCATGCAATCTTATCCTCCCATGCAAGCACTTCTCTTTTCTCTCTCTCCCTCTCCCTCTCTCTCTCTCTCTCTCTCTCATTCTCGGCCGATTCCAAAAACACACACACACACACACACACATTTCACTCACTTTTCTCTCAAGCAAACTCCCTCATACCCCCTCCATAATTTCGAGATCTAAGAAGGATTCAAGGGGAATTCTTACACAAATTCTTCATCAAAGGTAAGATAAAGTTTGGATCTATGATATAAGTTCTTTGTTTTATCAAAATCTCCTTCTAATCCATGTAAAAATCATGATCACTCTCTTAGAGATCCTCTAAGTTCGAGATCTTCCAAGGAGGGGTACTAAGGCCGAAGTCTCTTTCCATTTTCTTCCAAAAACCGAAACCACATCCAAAGGTGAGCTTCATACCCCTATTTTTCTGTTTTATAAATTTTTGTGGGGGAGAATACAAGCAAATGTGTGAGATCTATGAGTTCATGTATGTCTTGTGTGATTTTATGCATGTACGTATGGTTTTTATGTGTTATGTGATGATTATACTAGCTAAAAATACCTAAACACCGAGATATACAACATGAAGTACGAAATAAACATAGCTTATACCATTCTACACAAATCAATTCAATAAAAATGATTTATTTAGTTAGGATGAACATTTTTGAACACAAAACCCATTTTTGGGCCCAAAATGTCAAAAATACAAAATTAAGGGGCCCAAAACGACAAAACATAATTTCTGGAGGTTGAAACAAGTCCAAACAATCTTTATGATAATTTTTCTGAATAAAACCTCTTTGGAGGGGCTTAAAATGTAAAATTTAAACCTAATGGGCTAAAAATGGGCTTTTTGGCCCAATAAGCCCCAATTTGCGAAAATCCGGAAAATAGAGGGGCTGAACTGCACATTTATGAAAAACAGGGGATTACTAGTGTATTAAAACTATTTCAAGGGTCAAAAATGTTTTCAAATTAAAAAGGGACTAAAAATGTAAAATTTTTCCATTTTGGGCCAAAATTGTAAAAGTTGCGAAAATGGGGGTTTCAACAGAGAAAATTTCATTTTGAGGGACTTAAGCTGTTATTCAAGTAAATTTGTGCTAAAAATGTCTTTCCAATAAGTTTTGATACTAAAGTGTCAAGAAAAATAGTTTACGGACTAAACCGGAAATTCTTTTATACACAAAGGGTTAAAAGTGTAAATTTTATCCGAGAAAGGGCTTAAGAAGATAAACTCACATTCTTAGAACAATAGATCCCTTAAACTAAAAGTATGAGTACTACGTCTACTGGCGAAACGTGATAATAAATACACCTTCAACACCCAAAAATCGTTAGCAAACGAATTGATTCGGTCTCGAATCAATAACGAATCAAAAATCAATATACAACGGTACAACAATACACACGCGGTAATATACGAGAATTCAATACACATTCTTTGGGCTCAAAAGTTTCAAATCGTGCTTGTTGGGCCTAGCTAGCCCAATGACATGATCTTTAGGCCCGAAGGGAACACGCTTACATGTTATTGGGCCTTACATGACCTAATTCCTTGTAAAAGGACTTTCAATAGCCTTATTGTGCTGTTGGGCCCCAAGGGTCCTTTGGTACTGCTAGCAAATTCGAGAAGTCAAATGCGAGTCGGGCTAAGGGCCTTTCGCATTCACGATAGCCTTGAACGACTTATGGAAATAACGAGGGCTTCGCACCCTCTTTTTCTCCTCGGTTGTGGGGCTATGAGAAGTCAGGGTGGTTGGATTAAGTGAGAAGTACGGACGACACCTAAGGGATCATTTGCAAAGTTGTAAACTAGTCATTTTCATTAATGCATGCTTATAACGACTCAGAACCCATAATTAATCCAATGTCACCTGGAACTATAGAATACAACGTCATATCGGAATAATAATAACTAAGCCACGCAAATTGATGTATTAGGAAAACATCGGGTTTTCCTAGGGAATTCAACACTTTCACCTATGTGATGCATACAAAGTCTAACAATTATTCACACTTACAGAAATCAACAAGCATACTTACGGATCTTCACACTTTTACTTACTTATAATAATCTTTTCAGAAAATATCGGATTTTCTGGTGGTTTTCAAAATAATACAAATCATTACTTTTCAAACATTACTTATGAACTCACCAACATTTCATATGATGACGTTTTTCCAAAATACTTGTATTCTCAGGTAACAGGTAAATCGAAGAAAATGTATCCAGTGATATCATGATGTTTTGTTTAATTAATATCGAACAGTTTATGTTTTGGAATTGTAATGTGTAAAAACAATGTACTGAATGTAAACATTGATGGTTGTAATATTTCAATGCATGGTGACGAATGATGTTATGATTCATGTATATTCATTGTGATAGTATTCAATTGAGTAACAATAGCCCTCGGATGTTTCCGCTGTCTGGTTCGGGGGTGTGACAGGTTGGTATCAGAGCTTTGTTTATAGTGAACTAGCATATCTAACCACACATTGATATGCAACTATAAACCAAAAGAGGGACTAACACAACTCTGAACAAAACAAGTAAAATATAACAATAAAACACCCTTGCTTGTAATAGGAGCAAAAAACCTAACATCGAATCAAACAAGATAGTGCTAGTATCCCGGATAATTCAGGACTATTCTTAGTGGTATCAAGGAGTGGATGTAGCCTGATCAACTACATTCCCTCCAAAGTATAACTATCACACGTTCTGATGAGATCCTGATAGCTAGGGAACCTAAAAACATACCCCCTTTAGCACCCAAAAAGAGAACATATGTTTAGTATATGCAATAGTGGTAGAGTCATAGGATAACGATAGCTTATTCGTATACCTTCTCCCAGTCTTCATGGAAGGAAAGCAGCAGGGCGTTCAGTTTCATCAAGTCCTAGTGGCTCACGGGATGCTTGAAGATGAACCAGAAGGGAATCAAGAGGGAGCACACGATGTCGGACCTGACGAGTACACGGACACCGACTACGAGTTCGAGGAGACCGATGATGACATGGAGGAAGAACAAGACTCGGGCAAAGATCGTGCTGCATCTCTTGTAAGCGAGGTGCAGCAGGACCACCCCGCCCCACCAGTGAACCCCGCAAGGGAGAATCGGTTTCCCGAAGCAGAGATTGCCGCCCTGCGGCAACAACTATTTGCCATGGAAGCACGTGCAGTGCAAGCTGAGCATGAGAGGGATGAGGTCATTGGAGACATGACTGAGATGGCTCAACTATTGGCTCAACACTTCGGCATATGATCCCACCGCTATATTAAGACGTACCATGAAGTGTTAGGGATAGACTTATCTTACTAGGTCATTAGGATCTATACTATGTACTTCGACTCTATGTTTAAGTGACTACACTACTCATAGAGCCGTTATGATGTCGAATTAGTACCGCTTATGTATGCTCTTTCGAGCAAAATTTTCATGTATGAAAATGCGGATAATAGTAATGAACTATTTTATATGTTTTATTATGACGTTATAATCTGCTATGTGTCATGTATCCATGATTGTATGCTCAATCATAGAAGTACTTAAGTTGTGCCACGTACCTAGTCTATAGGATTACAACCTCACGAAAACCACATACACTCAGCATCTTTCCGTTCTATGATAGAAAGTTGCCTCCCCGACCTACTCGCGGAAACCCGGGACCAACCCACCCGAAGTTGACTTAGCCGCATTCCAGGCAGCGGTATCTGCTACGGTCACCGCAGCAATGGCACAAATTCATCAAGGAAACAATGGAGGAATCAACGGGCAAGGGGCCGGAAGTTCAAACAACGGAACGAATCAAGGACCCACCAAAACATGTACCTACAAGGACTTCACAAAATCCAAACCACGAACCTTTAACGGCACTGGAGGGGTGATCACTCTGAAACGATGGATCGAGAAGGTGGAATCGGTATTCGAGATATGCGATTGCCCTGAGGAGATGAAGGTGAAGTTTGCAGCATGCACTTTTGTTGACCAAGCGCTCACTTGGTGAAACGGACACGTGGAAGCCATGACACTCCCCGTAGCCAACTCCATGCCATGGGTAGAAATGAAAGAAATGTTGATGGCTAAATACTGCCCTCGTAGTGAGGTTCAGAAAATGGAGCAAGAGTTGTGGAACCTCACTGTACGGAATGCTGATATCGATGCCTACATATCAAGATTTAGTGAACTATCTCTGTTATGTTCGGGCATGATCACTTCGGAAGGAAAGAAGATTGAACGATTCATCTGGGGACTAACCTCTCCGATCCAAGGAAACGTGATAGCTGCAAATCCCGAAAGTTTCGACAGTGCTAAGAGATTGGCGAAGAAGCTGTATGACCACAACAACAAGAAAGGTGAGAGGCCAGCGGAGACTGAGACCAAGAAGGAAAGTGATTGAAAGAAGGGGAAGAGCAACAAAAGAAAGGGGCATCAAGGATCTGAGACTTCCAAGAAGCAGCAGACAGTGGCGGTTAATGCTGCCACCGTGCAAGTTCCAGGTACACCACATGCTCCATCCTCAGCTGCTCCAAATGCTCCTAGACCTTAGCCCAGTAATCTTCCGAAGTGTAACAAATGTGGTTTCCATCACAATGGAGAATGCAAGGAGCTACAGTGCACCAGTTGCAATCGGAAGGGACACACGACAAGGTATTGCAGGACTTACCCCCCTCAGAATCAACAGCAGGGAAGCAACAACAACAACAACCGCAACAACAACAACAACAACAACAACAACAACACCAATGCTGGCGGAAACAACGCCGGGCCTAGCCACACATGCTATGGGTGCGGAAGGACTGGGAATTTTTGTCGCGATTGCCCTAACAACAACAATCCCGGAAATGGAGGAACCGGAAGAGTGCTAGCCATGGGTCAGGGAGAGGCAATTCAGGATCCCGCTGTTGTTACCGGTACGTTTCCCCTAAAATACACATATGCATGCATCCTATTTGACACCGGAGTAGAGCGATGTTTTGTGAGCAATAAGTTTAAACGTTTGTTAAAACAACAACCCCAGAAGCTCAATGAAACCTTTACGGTGGAAATGGCCAATGGGAAAACCGAATCCACTGGGGAAATCTACATCGGATGTACCCTAACTCTAAATCAACACGTCTTTCAAATAGACCTGATGCATGTTTCCATTAGGAGTTTCGATGTGATTATTGGCATGGACTGGTTAAGCCCCCACCATGCTGAAATTATGTGTCACGAGAAGGCCGTTCGCCTTCATCTTCCCAATCATGAAACCCTAGTTATTTACGGAGACAAACCTAGCACGAACCTTCGCATTATCTCGTGCGTCCAGGCACAGAAACATCTACGAAAGAAAGAATTGACATTTCTGGCTCACATCGTGGATAAAACCAAGGAAGAGACTAACATTCAAGACATTCCAGTAGCACGTGAATTCCCAGACGTATTTCCTGAAGATCTTCCTGGAATACCCCCAGAGAGACAAGTTGAGTTCTGAATTGACCTCGTTCCAGGAGCAACCCCTCTCGCTAAATCGCCCTACCGGCTAGCTCCTGCTAAAATGCAGGAATTGTCCAGTCAACTTAGCGAACTCCTGGACAAGGGATTCATCCGACCTAATTACTCGCCATGGGGAGCTCCGGTACTCTTTGTCAAAAAGAAGGATGGATCTTTTAGGATGTGTATCGATTACAGGGAGCTAAACAAACTCACTGTCAAGAATCGCTATCCACTCCCACAAATCGATGATCTATTTGACTAGCTCCAAGGGGCTAGTTACTTTTCTAAGATCGATCTATGGTCCGGATACCATCAGCTTAAGGTCCGAGAAGAAGATATTCCCAAAACAGCTTTCCAAACTCATTACGGACATTATGAATTTGTCGTAATGCCCTTCGGTCTAACAAATGCCCCTACCGCATTTATGGACCTGATGAACCGAATATGTCGACCATTCATCGACAACTTTGTCATCGTCTTCATCGATGATATTCTCATCTATTCTCGAAGCGAAGAAGAGCATGGCCGACATCTCCGACAAATCCTAGAAACCATGCGAACGGAAAAGCTATACGCAAAACTTTCTAAGTGTGAGTTCTGGCTCCGTAGCGTGAACTTCTTAGGTCATGTTGTTAGTCGAGAAGGAATTCATGTGGATCCTTCTAAGGTCAAAGCCATCAAAGGATGGGCAGTCCCGACAACACCCACAGAAATCCGCCAATTCTTAGACCTAGCAGGCTACTACAGGAGATTCATTCAAAACTTCTCTAAGATCGCCAAGACACTTACCTCACCAACACAAAGGGCGTACCATTCAAATGGACAAACAAACAAGAAGTTGCATTTCAAACCATGAAGCAAGCCCTCTGTAGTGCCCCGGTACTATCTCTACTGGAGGGAACAGAAGATTTCGTGATCTAATGTGACGCGTCAAACCAGGGCTTAGGTTGCGTTCTCATGCAGCGTGGAAGGGTGATAGCTTACGCATCCCGCCAACTAAAGACACACGAAGTGAATTATACAACCCATGATCTGGAGTTAGGAGCGCTGGTCTTTGCTCTGAAGATTTGGAGGCATTACCTTTATGGTACGAAGTGCACCATCTTCACAGACCAGAAAAGTCTCCAGCATATCTTGAACCAGAAAGAGCTGAATATGAGGCAACGAAGATGGGTTAAATTATTAAACGATTACGAGTGTGAAATCAAGTACCACCCGGACAAGGCCAACGTGGTAGTTGATGCATTGAGCCGGAAGGAGTACTCTAATCGTCGTGTGAAAACTCTCTCAATAACCATCCAATCTCACCTAACCACTCAGATTGGGGTAGCCCAATCAGAGGCCAGGAAGACGGAAAACAGAGCAGGCGAAGCATTACGCGGAATGGAGAAGGATCTAGAGGTAAAAGAGGATGGAGTATACTACTTCATGAACCGTATTTGGGTCCCTAAAATCGGAGGATTTAGGGAGGTAGTCATGAATGAAGCTCACAAAATGCGATACTCCATCCATCCCGGTTCGAACAAGATGTACTTGGATATCAAACAACATTATTGGTGGCCTAACATGAAGGCAGAAATTGCCACCTATGTCAGCAAATGCCTTACTTGTGCCAAAGTAAAGGTGGAGTATCAGAAGCCCTCGGGGTTATTACAGCAACTGGTGATTCCCGATTGGAAATGGGAAGCGATTTCTATGGATTTTGTGACCAAACTACCCAAGACGTCAGATGGACTAGACACCATATGGGTAATAGTCGACCGACTAACGAAATCCGCTCATTTCCTGCCAATAAAAGAATCCTACAAGATGGAGAAACTGACACGATTATACATTCGAGAAATCGTGAGACTTCATGGACTACCAGTGTCTATTATCTCGGATAGACACTGGAGGTTGAAAACATAATTTCTGGAGGTTGAAACAAGTCCAAACAGTCTTTATGATAATTTTTCTGAATAAAACCTCTTTGGAGGGGCTTAAAATGTAAAATTTCAACCTAATGGGCTAAAAATGGGCTTTTCGACCCAATAAGCCCCAATTTGCGAAAATCCGGAAAATAGAGGGGTTGAACTGCACATTTATGAAAAACAGGGGATTACTAGTGTAATAAAACTATTTTAAGGGTCAAAAATGTTTTCAAATTAAAAAGGGACTAAAAATGTAAAAAATTTCCATTTTGGGCCAAAATTGTAAAAGTTGCGAAAATGGGGGTTTCAACCGAGAAAATTTCATTTTGATGGACTTAAGCTGTTTTTCAAGTAAATTTGTGCTAAAAATGTCTTTCCAATAAGTTTTGATACTAAAGTGTCAAGAAAAATAGTTTACGGACTAAACCGGAAATTCTTTTATACACCAAGGGTTAAAAGTGTAAATTTTATCCGAGAAAGGGCTTAAGAAGATAAACTCACATTCTTAGAACATTATATCCCTTAAACAAAAAGTACGAGGACCAATGCATATGAGTTTGAAATCTAACAGATTACGGTAAATGACAAGAATTTGATATTCTTACATTTACGGTAAGGATTTGGGATTATGAAATGAGCATCATTGGAATCATGTTCAGTTGATCTATTTCACAAAGTAAGGATCATAGACAAACATAGTGTGCATACTTGGAGTATGGCATAACTATTGTTTAGAAAACATAGCGTGCATGCTTGAAGCATGGGAAAACTATTGTTTTAATTCAAGTATTAAGTTGATTATTTGAAACATTATGAAATGAATAATGTGTAATCAATGTGGTGATAAATAAAAGGTGTTTTATTTATAATCATAAGTTCTGAGACCATATTGGATTCAATTATTATTGTGTTTCACTTTGCATGTTTTGACTTCCCGAATAAATAAGTTATTCAAACCATCCACAGTCGATCATACTTTGGAAGTAGGTATTGAGGCAAGACTGTCATGAATGGGTCTGTAGTTTGTCTGGGACAAACTGGCTGTAGTGTTCATGAGTACTCCTGGAATGAGATTCAAGTATTGGATTCAACCAGCGCTCATTTGAATCACTTCATGGATTTTATCACGAGACGATAATATCTTATATTCTTCAAACGGAGACGTGTGAGTTGTAGTTGTGTGTTGGTTGCACATTGACATAGGTAAACGCAACCAGTAACTTGGTTTTTATAAAACATTTCGTTGTGTGTGATTTGATGAGTAAGTACAAGAGATCATTTGGGTCGAAGTTTATCCATTCCTTTTACCCTTTGAGGGATAAAATCAATATTTGTGGTCCCCTCGATGATTTAGTAATGACACCCCTAAGTGCTTGGCCAAGTCTGGACAGATTTGATTTGTTCAATTAGTCAGTCGTCATAAATCGGAAATCAGGAAACAACAAATGGACAGAGAGGATGATTATAATCCAAGACTCAATCCATATGACATCTAGAATGGAGGAATATTTGATCCCTTATCTAATAGACACGTCATTTGACTAGGTCAAAGTTCGACAACGGCTTTAAGAGCTATGATTGCTAGTCGGGATTTTGGAGTCATACTTGAATAATAGTTTTAGACTTATCCAAGTGGGAGACTATTGGATTATATGTCTAAGCTCATAACTATTATTGGTATGTACTCGACCTGAGAGTAGCATGGTCCATTTGGGTTGCATGGCATTGGAACAATTGGATAGACAAGTGAGAAAAGGTTATTTATGATTTATATTAATATATTATAAGTTCTAATATATTAATATGAAATCATATTATTTAATTAATATTGATTAAGAATTAATTTGGAATTAATTTTGTGATCAAAAGAGACTAATTAAATGTATGGGGATTGACTATGTGAATCATTCATTCTGATATATGTGGGCTTGTGATCCATTGTCCTTCATGTTGGGCTTAACCCATGTGGTAACCCATGGATACTCCATGGAGGTTAAAACCCATGGATCATGAAGGAAATGGAAAGTCATGCACATTAGGGTTTACATGGTGCAACCCTAATGAGCCACACTATATAAAGGATCCCATGGTTCATGAAATGGCACTAGTGGATACACAAAGTGAGGGCAAGGGCCGATTTCATAGGGAGAACCAAATTAACCTTCTTCTCAAGTTATTCCATTTGTTGGTGGTGTATTTGTGATTCCATTTAAGGCTTCCACACTATATCAGCTAATCTCTTAAAGGTTCAGGACTTCAAGCTCCATCAAAAGGTATGTCATCTAACTAGACTTTTGTAGTATAGTTGCTCCATAATATGCTAGTTAGGATGATGCTTTGGAATTTTGTATATTTGCATTTATAATAGTGAAAACATAGATCCAAGGCACATAGGGTTGCATGCACACCGTAGGAGTGTTAGAATGCTCAAAACCCTTCAGTTGTTGTAGGAAAACTCCACATGAGGTAGATAGGAATCCAAAATCCCACAAGAATATATGAAAGAAGCCTGCAACATATCCTCGAGTTTCTGGATGGTCTGTTCACTCTGACGTTCAGTTTGTGGGGGATATGCAGTGCTGAAATGTAGCCTCGTGCCCACCTCCTCGTGGAATTTCTGCCAGAACAGGAGGTGAACCAAACGTCTCGATCTGAAACAATGGAGAATGAAACCCCATGATGAGAAATAATCTCCCGGACATACACATCGGCCAACTTTTCGGCCGAAGAGCTCTCCCGGATGTCCAAAAAGTAGGCACTCTTGGTCAATCGATCCACGATGACCTATATAGCATCAAAACCCTTGGCAGTTTTTTGTAATTTGGTGATGGAATCAATGGTGATTTGTACCCACTTCCACTAGGAACCTCCAAAGTCTGTAACTTGCCATGCTGCCTCTGATGCTCAACCTTGACCATCCTGCAGGTCAAGCACCTCTCAACATACCAGGCTATCTCTCTCTTCATACACGACCACCAATAACTCAATCTCAAATCCTGATAAATCTTGGTGGCTCACGGGTGTATACAAAACTGATACTTATGAGCCTCCTCTAGTACTATCTGCCTGATCCCACTAGAAACCGGGACCCATACCCTGGTCCATTCCTGTTTCCAATTATCCTTCCGAACTCCCTCTGCCTGTGCCTCTCTGATCAAACCCAAAAGTGGAGAATCAACGAATATCCTCATACACATCCCTCCAACTGAGATCCAGCCGACTTTCGGCTCAAAGCATCTGCTACTACATTCACTTTACCCGGATGGTAAAGGATACCATAGTCATAATCCTTGACCACGTCTAGCTACATACGTTTCCACATGTTCAGGTTTGGTTGGTCAATAAGATATCTTAAACCCTTGTGATTCGTGTATATAATATAACGGACCCCATACAGATAATGCCTCCAAATCTTGAGGGCAAACACCACTGCCCCCAACTCGAGGTAATGAGTAGGATACCGCGTCTCATGCGGCTTCAACTATCATGAAGCGTACGCAATCACTCGCCCCCTTTGCATAGGGACCGTCCCCAACCAGTGATGGATGCATCAAAAATATACCATGAAGTCCTCAACACACTCGGTAAGGTTCATCATCGGGGCCTCGCATAACCTCCGCCACAACATCTCAAAAGCAACGCACTGCTCGGGGCCCCATCGGAAATCCACTCCCTTCCTCGTCAGACGAGTGAGGGTACCGCTATCTTGGAGACCTTATAAATGTTATATATCAATACTTCAACTTTTCTTTTGTACCCTTATGTTAATGTCGAGGGCCATATTGTTTAAATGAGTGTGCATAATGCATTTTCCCTTTATTATTCTCTTAAGTAAAATTTCAATGTTCAATTCTTAAACTAACCTTTGGAATTTAGAGACCTTATAATGATTTTATTGGAAGATATAACGTTTTACTTTAATTCTAATGTTAGGTGCGTGATTTGATCATTCAAGGAAATGAAATCAAAGAAGACGAGTGAGGGATGAGATAAGTATGAAGATGTTCTTTCTGTGTTTGTTGTAGATTGCATTGTACTTTCATTTAAAACTACCTGGATATAAGATTGTATTTCCATTTGGTTTTGAAAATCTATTCAAATATAGCATTGTACTTCTTTTAGTAGCTTGATCTATCATTACATTTCCATTCATTCGATTGATGGGTAATTACATAGAATAGCAACATACTTTAATTTGGATAAAAAATTATGCAATGTATTTCATTATTTGTCTCACAAAATGAACACATTTCACCCCGCGCAACGCGCAGGTAACCCCTCTAGTTTACTATTAGGTTTTATACATCTAACATTTTCTATTTCAATCATATTTTACTTTAACCCTTTAATTATATTTAAATTTAAAATATTGTTATGTCTTTTATAATTAATTAATTATTAAATTTAAATTTTAAAAAATATATAATATATGCAATGTTTTATTTATTTTTATAGTAATAACATAATAATTTTTTATAGTTTTTTATATATCAAATAAATAACCAATATAATTGTATTTAATATTTTAATGTCTAATAGTTTTTGGAACATTTCTTATAAAAATATAATATGTGTTTAAAAAACAACAAATTAAAGTAGAAATTTATAGAACATGTTAGATAGATAATGATAAATTAGTTAAATTTATAAATAAAAATAATTTTTAAAAGAGGTTATGGTTACAAAAAAAAACATCTTATTAGAGCTTCTCCAACCACATAACACTAAAATAATCATTGTTTAACACAAAAACGGTAATTCAACCCCAACCAACCTCAAAAATGGTGTTTTTTAAAGGCCTTCATATTTGGTGTTAAAAGGAATTCAACACAAAAATTATGTTAAATTTGAAGGTGGGTTAGAGGATTCTTGGCCTCCAAAACACACAAATATTGATTTTTGCGGGATGATTGAAGTTGCTCTTAGTAGTTAAAGTTGATGAGGGACAAAATTTCGAGTCATAATATACATTGACTAGTGTGACAATCGTGTTGTGTTTGATTTGACGGGTTATAAACACAACTCTGACACGACCCATATAACCAAATGTGTCAAATTGTTTAACACTAATGTGTATGTACCAAACACAAATAAGACTCACCTAACTCGTTTAATTATATGAGTCCGCGCGTCATAATTGTGGTCACATGTAATAAACGAGTTCATGAGTCATAATGGTGTTCACATGTAAAAGCATGTACGTAACACTTTTATTCATTTTTAACATATTTCATGCTATTTAAAGTTATTTTTCATTACTTTTAATCAACAATGTTTATCTTCATAAGAAAAAATTATTGGTAGAAGATCTTATAGATTTTGATAGCGCGACGCCATGAAATGTGAAATGTGGAAAGAATTATGATTTTGGTAATGTGTAACAGCCCGGAATTTCCAGGTATTTATTTTGGGCTTATCTTTGGGAATTGTGAGTGGACTCGGCGAGTTGGAGCTCAAACTTGCCGAGTAGGATCGCGGTTTTGGGCACGGGTTCGCGTCCGGACTCGGCGAGTCCACGCTGTGTGGTGAAATCCTAATTTCCGGGGTTTGAGACCTATTTAAAGGGCCTTATGGTCGTCATTTGTGCTCACCCAACCCTTAGAGAGAAACCCTTCAGTGCTTGAACGTTTTGAGAGAGAAAGGAAGCATTTCTTGACCTTGTGTGTGTTATTTAGCAAAGAAGGAGGAGGTTCTAGACAAGAGGAAGCAAAGGAGGTTGCTATACTGTGGATTTGAAGCTTAGATCATCGATCTAGAGGTATGATTTCGGATTATCTTCTGTTTTGTGAAGTATAATGGGATTTAGGGTTTCTTATGGACATTATTGGGTTGATTTGATGCCAAATAGTTCCCTTCTTGTGTTGAGGCTCTGGATCTAGATCCATAGAGGTCTAGAGAGCCTCACTCATCAAGCTTTATGTATAGCAATGGAGTTTATGACCTTGAGTTGTAGTATTTGAGACAAAAGCATCATATATGTTCATATAGATATTGTATGTGCATCAAGATAGTGACTTTACGTGCTAAATAAGCTTGGAAGGACTGGATCTATGGGTTAATAGACTGGATCAGACTTACGAGCAAGTTTGAGTCATTGCATGGCACGGACTCGCCGAGTCCGAAGAACAGACTCGACGAGTAGTATGAATATTGCCCCGACCACACAACGAGTGGTCTTGCCGAGTTGGGGAGGGTTGACTCAGTGAGTCAGGGGGAGTTAGAGTGGACAGGTGGACTGAATCAAGCTGGACTCGCCGAGTTGTTCTTGAGACTCGGCGAGTTGAGTCGTGGTGGCCCCACAACTCATGCCAGGTGGAACTCGTCGAGTTAGGAGAATACTCGACGTGTCAAGGGAGGATTCCAGGGAAATCAGTGTATACGCTCAGACTCGCCGAGTCGCTATAGTGCACTCGCCGAGTCGCTATAGTGCACTCGCCGAGTCCGGTCAAAGTTGACCGTTGACCGTTGACCAGTGTTGACCTAAGTTGATTGTTAAAGAGTAGTCAAACTTAGTTAGGAAAGTGTTAATTGGAGATGTATTGTGCTATAGGAGGACTATAACTCGGGAGATCGAGCACTAGTGATTTCCGGATTTACGACTTACCGAGACACGCGAGGTGAGTCTTCTCACTATACTTTACCTTAAGTAGGTAGCCAGAGTTATGTGATAGAGTATTTGTATGCTTTGTATGTTATGTGTTGTACTGCATTATTTCTATGTGATTTATGTTGT
This sequence comes from Lactuca saligna, assembly GCF_052625555.1. Taxonomy (NCBI): domain Eukaryota; kingdom Viridiplantae; phylum Streptophyta; class Magnoliopsida; order Asterales; family Asteraceae; genus Lactuca; species Lactuca saligna. The sequence goes on along the minus strand of NC_136418.1, from coordinate 125,932,495 downwards.
GCATGTTTACAGAGTTAGAACCTGAGGGTTCACAGAGTTTGGGTGCACGGACCCACAGAGTTATAGCCTCGAGTGGCTAATATGTGTTATATGTGGTATTTTGGGGAACTCACTAAGCTTTGTGCTTACAGTGTTTGATGTTATTTGTTTCAGGTACTAGTGACGATCGCGGGAAGGCGCCGACTTGATCAGTACACATGCATGGGAGTTGTGATTTTGAGATCTTGGGATTTTGTATTTACTTGAATTGGATAATTAAATATGGTTGTTTTCTGAATATTAAATGAATTATGTTTTATAAAAATTTGAAAAAATTATTTTGAAATTTACGGTGTTACAATTGCATATTAAAAACATGAATTAAGACGAGACAAAGTTCAAAGATCAAAACTTATGGCTTGACATGTTAAAGAGATTTGTGTGCAGGGATATCCACATTTAGGAAATTGTATATTAAAAAAAGATAAGTATTTTATTTAGAGTTGGTTGGTCGATCTGCATACTAACCCGAACATGTCTCATTTGTTACATGTGTTATGCCGATACCCAAAAATAATTCAAACTCGCTTAAGGTCAACCCAAACCTATTTATTTTTATATTACTCTGGGTATAAATAAAGTTAATTTTTTCCAAACACCTTTAAAGGATTTCAATAAAAATAAAATCCATCACTTTGACAACTAAATAAGTTATGGGAAAAAAAATTCCATTTCTTTAAGATTATATCAAAATCCACATTTAAGAAAACGTGTCATAATTGAACTACTTTGATCACCACCGTGCACGTTAAAATCGTTTTTTTATTTTTGAAAAAATTATCTTGACACTTTCCTTCTATGAAAGTTCAAAAGTGAAAGTAACTTTTTATCATAACTTTGTTGTCTTGTTAATTTTTTTTTAGTTTTTTTTTTTTTCAAATGTATTTTTTGTTTTGATACTCTTACATTTAGCTATTGTTTTAAGATCAGGAATCGCACAACCAAAGAGTCACTCAATTGAAGTTATAGATTGTTGGGTGCTTTGCATTTACCTAAAAAAAAAACTATTATTGTTGTATTATTTTCTTGATTATTGTTCAAAAACTAACTATGTGTCTTAAAATTTTAAAAAAATCTTCCGTCTCAAAATTATTATCCATGTTTGACTTTTGAAGTATTTCTATGTTAACTTTGACCATAAATAACTTTATTTATTTATATATTTTTTGATGAAACTTATAACAATGGAAATAAATTTAAAAAACAATCTATTTATATATCGTGCACAAGAAATTATATAACAAAAAGTAAATTATTTAAGATCAAAAATCGAACAAAAGAGACTTAAAAAGTTAAACGTGGATAATAATTTTGGGACGGAGGGAGTATTACAATGTTAAACTATAGTAATCATGTTTACAAGAAACATGTGCACTTGTAAAATATTCTCCTGCCAATACTGTCAAAGCGGTGTGTATTAGACATCGAGTTTTTTCTCGAGATTTTGATAATTTTTTTGTTTTTAGCTTTTATAGAAAAAGTTTTGTTCCAAGTTATGAACTTAAATCTTTAATTTTAGAAAAAAAAAAAAAAAAAAAAAAAACCTCATTATACAAGAGTTAATTCAAGTAGCTGAAATAATTTTTTTTATAACTTGAGCTTTTGACTTTTAGTTTTTTTTCTAATTTGGGAAAATGCCAGTGTAGCATATTAGAGTTTCATTATTTGTCTGATTTGGTCGCTAAAGTTACTTTTTTGTACAATAGACCACTAAACTCGTATTTAATCTGTCAATTAAGCTATTTTTCCTGATTTTAAAAGGTGTACCGATTTTCATGCTTACGTAGATACATGATATGTCAAAAACACATACTTGTACATGCAATGTGGGCTACTAAGGTGGCGAAGACGGTCCATCGGTCTAACAAACCTATTATATGAAAGCCTGATTTGGACCACATTCACTTATTTGTTACCCATTAGTGCAAACTCAAATCAAGAACCTTCCTTTTCTTAATCAGACTGTTACGTTCTTCAAGATCAATGTCTTCGAGCTTGTCCACTGCAAGAAATTAGCTCCAAGTTGCTCGTCCATGTTCAACATGGTGCGTTGAAATATGTTTGCGATGTTTTAGCCAATGAATGAACCTGTTGGAAACTCACTGTAACATCCTATAAATTTAAGACTAGGTTCTTAAATTAATAAAGTAAATAATGTAAGATGACTTATTTATATTTAAATCATTATGGGTTAATCATATCATTAGTTGATATGAACTTTAGAAATTTAGAAGTGAAAATAATAACATTTTAAAAGTTAAAGGACCAAAAATGTCAGATTGTAAAGTGAGTTGATCAAATGGTTGACTCGATTTGTGTAAGGGACTACAAAAGTTACATAAGGCATGGAAAAGGACTTTTTATGTCAAAAATTAAAATAGCATCACAAGTATTGATGATTGGTGAATTTTGACCAAAACAAGCAAACTTGAGGGAACCAAATTGTAAATTTGGAGAAATAAGATGCATCTATTCCCTCATATGGAGAAAAACTTGATTAAGCCTCTTACCACCTCCTCTAATGGCGATTTTGATCTCAATAGCTTCTAGGGTTTGTTCCAAGTGAGGAATTAAGCATTTGAGCAAAGAAGAGAAGGAATCAAGGCTTCCAAGGTATAATTTCTCCTCCATGATGGTAGAATCAAGTATAAACTTGGCTTTGAGTTCGTTTTGTGGGAAATTATGTTGAGAACAATGAATTACATTATAGTTGAACCATTTAATGAGTAAAGAAAGTTCATAGTCATGAATGTAAACTTTTTTAATGATTTAGATTCAAAAACATGAAGACTTGAATGATTTTTAGATGAATGTATGGAATATTTGGTCATAAGGGCATTTTGGGAAACCTAAGGATAACTACATAATGATTGACATCTAAGAAGTGAATGACATTCATGAACATGAGTCGATACTAGTGAAGTACTATCTTTAGTGATTGTTTTGGCCCTAGGGTAATTTAGGAACATGGAATGGAATTGAGGATTCCAGAGTTACATTAGGTACTTACAATGAGATTGATTGTGGTTTTATGTACTTAACAACACCCATTTGAGTATTCAATAAGTTAGTAACAAGCTTTGTGAACTTTAGAATGCTCAAGTAAACAATAGAAAGGATAACTCTTCTTGTGGAATTTAAGGATTCATATGATCTTAAAGGGGTTTCAATGAGCGATGATAAAACACTTCATGACCATGTGTGAGCATATAACTGATACAAAGTGAATTGGAAAGGACATTCAAGAACTTTTCAAAAAACATAGCCTTAATGAGAAAAAATGCACATTTTGGAGCATAGTAGGGTTCACCATAGGGTTATGGTAAAACTACCCACCATTATGGTAAACCCTACTGTCAGTACGGTGAACATTGTCCCAAAAATTCTTGTTTTTCACTTTTATATTCCGAACCCTTTTAAACATATACCTTTATCATATTAAAGCTTATGAAAAGTTGAGAACCCTTGTAAGGGTATTTTTGGTCATTTTAATAACTTATGTCCATGTTATATAAGTGGTATTAGATGTGTTTCTCTAAGGAAATGAACTAGAAGAGGAATAGCCAACCTTCGTGTGATTGAGGTGAGTAGGTGTTGGCATTTTCCCACTTTTGGGTACATGGCAAAATGATTTTTATGATAATGAAATATCAATGATTTGATATATGAAATGTTTTCAAATGGAAGTGTTAAAATGATTTTCAATATAATGCCTTGAAGGAAAGAACATTTTTGAAAGTAAAGGATGTTTTTGAAAGAATGTCTTGAAGGCAATAATATTTTTAAAAGCAATGAATGTATTGAAAGAACGAATGTTTTTGATAATGTGTTTGGAACTATTTTGAAAATATATGTGCTTTACTTTTGAAATAAGTATTTTGATACTACTGCATAGAAGGTGTAAAGCATGGAAGGAAAATATGATAATGTATGGAATGTGAAAAGCATGGAGAATAATAAAATGAACATATGGCTTGAGCCATGATGTCCTTGTAATGGGATATAGAGGAATCTATCGGGGTGGTGCCCCCTTTCACGAGATAGATGTCCTAATAAAAATGATGCCTTAGTAGACTGATTTTTTTCTTTCCACCATAGTATAGACTTAAGGATAATGCTAGGCCCTAAGTATAAAAATGGCAACGGTTAAACACCAGAATTAGCCCTTAATGAAAGAAGGAATGGAATGTGAAAAGAAATGTCTTTTGAATTATGTTATAACTATTGAAATGTATTGATATGGAACGAATTATGGAAAATGTCTATTGAAATATATTTTGCAAAGATGAAATGTTTTTAATGTAAATATGATAAACGTTTTGGGTGACAAACCCGCATAGCTCACAAGATATTTTTGTCTTGCGTATCTCTTTTTAAATCCATGTATCCCAGGTTTCAATTAAGGAGAAAAGATGATAGATGGAACATAGAAGTTGAAAGATAGAGAATGGAGTGGAACTTGTTAAGTTCCTTTTTAAATGATATCGATGTAATTCTTATTTATTTGCTATGGTTTGTATAATTATTAATAGTAACACCCAATTATTTAATCATAAATGTTTTTGTGGGACCGATTTTTGTTAAATGTGGGTCAATAATCGTAATGATTTTGTTTAAACCATGGCATTTTAAAGCTTAAAAAAGTTTGAAAATTTTGGGGTGTTATACTCACTAACACCCAGGAGGCGTTTTCGGAATTGTCGAAATAGTATGGTAAGCACCGATATATCTCGATTCGTTAATGCAAGAATTTTAAGGGGTAACAACCATAAATTTCACAAAAATTTTAAACTTTTTCACACATCAAGAAATCATTATTTATTACAAAATGTTTTCAAAATAGTTTCATATTAGAGTATCCCAGAAATCAAAATCATAAAATATGAGGAAGTGCATGATCACGCCTTCGTCTTCCCGCGATCATCCGAAGTACCTGAAACAAAATCCAAAACTGTAAGCCCGAAGCTTAGTGATTTCCCCCAAAATACCAACGCCATACAAACCATAACCATAGCATAATAAATAACACGCATATAGAGTCTACAGTATGATTGGACCTCCCTCATCGGGCCTTTAGTCTATCTGGCCCACTCTCAGAACCTTCCATCAACCAAATAACCCTAATTACCCATTGCCATTATCCTCACTTTACATCCCTATAACAACTATCATAAGGGACCTAGCCTAAGGATTATCACTAGGGGTGACAACATTGCTTTCGGGGTTCCTCAGCAAGTTATGTCTATTAAAACAAACATCCTAACATAATATGACCAACAAGGTGACAACATTGCTTTCCTTCGGCAATTTATGTCAAATAGGCATGAATTCACATCGTCACCATGTGCTAGTCCATAGCTCTTATTCATCGACGGTATTTCCCACGGGAATCCCCCCCTACATGTCAATGGGTTTTCCATACAGCTGATGAACATACTTAAGGGGTTTTCCCCAGCCTTACTTTCCCTAAAGGCACTCGTAAGGGGAATAAAGTACAACAAATGAACACTTAAGTCCATTAACACCTACACGTTACGAGCCTGCTAGTGTTCCACAGACCATCAAAACAGTCCATGGTTGTCATCCATACTCTGCTGAATGATGGGGGTTTTAGAGTATAGCAAATGAACACTTAAGTCCATTAACACCTACAGGTTACGAGCCTGCTAGTGTTCCACAGACCATCAAAACAGTCCATGGTTGTCATCCATACTCTGCTGAATGTCGGGGGTCAACGTTGGGTAAGGGCTTTTCTCATATTGCACCACTAACACCAACATATAGGTAAAAGCATTTCCCATATTTCACCACTCACTCTCAACTCATGATCTATATCACTGATCATCTCATCTATCCAACTCACCTTTCATCACACACCCACTATTTAACTCATGATCTATATCACTAACTCATGAAGCTTGTCCAATCACTTCATAAAAGAACAAAAGACTCCAAAGTTCTTTCAAATAAAAGTATAGGGAAAATACTAATAAAGTACTCCCGTACGCTCCCGTACCCCAACACGTAATAGTGTCAAAAGGAAGAACTAATGGATGAACACATAGTTCAAAAATACCTAATGAACATATAGTTCAAACATACGTACCGATTACAAGTCTACTAACGTTCCACTGGGCTATCTAAAATAGTCTGTGGCCGTTGTCTATACTCTGCTAGATGACTAGATCATCTTAAACATCGATACCTCTCAGCACTTTTATTTCATCACACGTCATCTAATTCATCTACCCATGTTTTACCCAACATACTTGTAGATAAAATATATACAAACAGTTTAAAACATGTATAAAACATCAATTCAACAGTCACCTCAAATAAACAATTAATATATTTACACATAGCACATATTTTAAGGTAAATACTTCATATCTATGTGTAAGGTGAAATTGACTATACACTCACTTGATTTAATGAAAATCGGGCAGCAATTTGTTTCCTAAAACGATCGTTTCTAATAAAACTAGGCTCTGCGAGGGTCGGGCTTCGAAACCAAAAAGATAATTTTCCGAGCTTCTCAGGCACTTCGTGGAGTATTTCGAGGCTTATAATCGATACCAGGGCTTTGGGGAATGTTAAGATGAAGAAAATATGGAAAAAGGGGTTCAAAGTGGCAAAACTCCAAAACTACCCGAGAAGGCTCGCATACCCCTTCTATTTATAGGGTCCGAAGGTCGGCTAGGGAGGTGGGGTCCATAGGCGAGGGTCTGCAGGTGGCTGCACGAGCGAAGGCCTCGGTGTCGACCTCTGATTGGACCGTGGTCTACTGGTCCACATGCGAGGTTCGAAGGCTAGGCGGTGCGAGGCTCGGTCCAGCTGCGAGCTTCGGATTGGGCCTCCCTTCGGTTGAATCAGAAGAGGACACGGGGCAGTCTCGCATGCGAGGTGACTCATCAGAATTTCGGACACGTGGCACATGCGAGGCGAGGACACATGGCAAAAGCGTGACTATGCGAATTTTCTCGATTTTTGTGCAAAAACTTCTAAAATCCATAACTTTCACATACGAGCTCCGTTTTTGACGTTCTTTATATGCACGCGTAGCTAAAATTACGCTCTATAACTTCCGTTCAGACTTCGTCGGCTAATTTTGATTTAATTTTTATATTATTATTTTTAACAGATCGGGACAGGAAATCCATTAAAAATTCATAACTTCTTCATCCGACGTTCGTTTTCGTCAGACTTTTTACCGTTGTGCTACTAATGACGAGACCTTCAATTCTCGTTTAGGTTGTGTCGGCTAACAATCGCTCGATCTAAAATTCGGGTTTTTAGCTGGCTACTGCTAGGCTGAAACTTCGAAAAATCATAACATTCTCATACGAAGTCAGATTTGGGCATTCTTTTTATTGAACTTCTCGGTTTAACGAATACTATGACTTTCGTTTAGATTACTAAGGCTAAAAAGTTGTTTATCAAAAACTCACTTTTTACGACATTCGGCATCGTGCTGGTTTATCATGAAACGTTAACATGTCATAACTTCTTCGCTATAAGTTGGATTTTGGTATTTTTTTATATCCCCGAAATCCTTGTTTCAACCACTACAACTTTATGTAAAGATATCGGCTTTATCTAATTATTATTTTTTGACGCTCATTTTTATTCTTAATTAATTAAATCCTAATAATTAAGCATAAAACCAATAATTCACATAATTCCTTTTCATTTCTTCTAAATGAGTTACAAAGGTTAACCTAGACCATTATGTCAATATTAATGCCTAGCCTAGAAACACGGGCGTTACACATTTCTACTTAGATTCTATCAAATCACGCTACTAATGTGAGTGCATAGTCCCTTTCATGAACATGATTTTAATACAAGTATTGATTATAGTATTAATTTATATGTTTATGTGTGAAATATTTGATATTGCCTGAAATACGTGTTAAGACCATACCTGATAAATGTATGATGATCTAGGATACATAGTTGACCTAAATAAATTAAGAGGGATATTAGGTTGTATCTCCTTGTGAGTATGAGTAATAAATAAACTAAGAGGGATATTAGGTTGTATCTCCTTGTGAGTACGAGTGAGATATACACGGAGGCAATAACTTTAAAACCTTTCATTGATCCGAGAGTATGGATTAGACTTAGTTAATTGTCCTTAGTCCGAGAGTATGGATAGGGCATAATTATTTGTTATTAATCCGGGAGTATGGATTAAGACATAGTTATTTGTTATTAATCCGGGAGTATGGATTAAGACATAGTTATTTGTTATTAATCTGGGAGTATGGATTCAGACATAGTTATTTGTTATTAATCTGGGAGTATGGATTAAGATTTAAGACATAGTTATTTGTTATTAATCCGGGAGTATGGATTAAGACATAGTTATTTGTTATTAATCCGAGAGTATGGATTAATACATAGTTATTTGTTATTAATCCGGGGGTATGGATTATGACATAGTTATTTGTTATTAATCCGTGAGTATGGATTAAGACATAGTTAATTGTCCCTAGTCTGAGAGTATGGAATGGGCATAGTTATTGATACGGGAGTATGGATCAAACATACCCGATCTGGAAGTATGGATTAGGTAAAGAGGTAAATTTTAGATCCGGGAGTATGGATTAGGTAAAGAGTTAATTTTAGATCCGAGAGTATAGATCGTGTCATTGAGACGATCGACGAGGTGGGGTAAAGTTGCTTATATATATGGTGAAATTGTATGTTTTGTGAGTTTTAAAATATATATGATATAACATTGTGGGATTGAAATCCCTATGTACTCACGAGGTTTCCCAACCTGACCCACTCAGTTTATTTGTATCATAGGTATCGATACGAAGCTACATGACACTGAGAGACTAAGGAGATGTAGATCACTAGAATAAATGAATGTAAGGTCAGTTTATGCTTATGTTTCTGTATTGACGTTGACATCTCAAAGTTTAAAAAGGAATAAAATACATTTCTTCAGAAATGCTTTGATAATATATTTATCATGTTTTTCTAGGAACAAATTCCGCAACATGTTTCTTTAAAAGATACTCTGAATTTTAAAAAAAAAAGCATAAATGAATCGGTCTTTTTTGGCCGTGAATTTGGGGATGTCACAAAACCCGTCCATATCGGGTCAATAATCCACGATTGCCAGTGTTGCCTGTCAATCTCACCCCTTAGTGTCTCCTGTTTCCAATTCTCCTTCTATACTCCCTCAACATGAGCCTCCCTAATCAAATCCAATAATAGTGAATCAATCGAAATCCTCATACATAGGCTCTTAATAAAAGAATTGTCCGTCTGCGGCTCAAAGCATCAACGACCACATTCGCTTTCCCTAGGTGATATAGAATCTCATAGTCATAGCCCTTGACCACATCAAGCCACCTACGCTGTCTCACATACAGATTCAGCTGATCCATGAGATAACTCAAACTCTTGTGATCCATGTAGATATTACACCATACCCCATAAAAATAATGTCGCAAAATCCTGAGAGAAAACACCACCGCTCCCAATTCCAAATCATACGTCGGATAATGAACCTCATGCAGCTTCAGCTGTCAAAAAGCATAATCAATAAACCTCCCACACTGCATAAGAACTTCCCCCAAGTCGGTGATAGATGCATCATAGAATACCATAAAATCCTTAAGACCCTTAGGGAGAGTCAACACTGGGGACTCGCATAACTTTTGTCTTAGAATCTCATATGAAGCCTGCTGCTCAACCCCCCAATGAAAATCCATGCACTTCCTCGTCAAACGAGTAAGGGGAACTGCAATCTAGGAGAAGTCCTGAATAAATCTCCAAAAATACCATGCCAATACCAAGAAAATCCTGATCTCCGTGGGAGACTTTGGAACCTCCCACTGCATCACGACCTCAATCTTGGCCGAATCGACCAAGATCCCATTTTGATTAAGTAGGTGTCCCAAAAACTTGACCTCTCCTAACCAAAACTCACACTTCGAGAACTTGGCATACAATTGTTCTCGTCTCAAAACTCCCAGAAGCTCTAGATGGTACTCCTCATGTTGCTCCCTGGTCTTGGAATATACCAAGATATCACCAATGAAAACAATGACTGATCAACAGATCATTGGTCTGCATACCCGATTCATCAAATGCATAAATGCCCCAGGCGCATTGGTGAGCCCAAATGGCATCACCACAAACTCGTAATGACCATAACGAGTCCGAAAAGCGGTCTTCTCCACGTCCTCCTCTCTAACCCTCATCTGATGATACCCTGACCTCAAATCGATCGTGGAGAACCAAGATGCGCCCTATAACTGATCAAATAGGTCATTAATCCATGGAAGTAGGTAACGGTTCTTCATCGTTAAATTGTTCAAATCTGGATAATCAATGCACATCTGGTGGGAACCATCATTCTTCTTGAAAAACAAGATTGGTGCTCCCCACGGCGAACTGCTCGGTCTAATAAAATTCTTGCCCAACATCTCCTGAAGCTAAGATCACAACACCTGCATCACAGGTGGTGCCAATTGGTACGACACCTTAGCAATCAGAGTCGCACCTAGAACCAAATCGATCCCGAACTCAACCCACCTCTCAGGAGGCACACCGAGTAACTCCTCTAGAAACATATCATCAAACTCTATAACAATCAACACCTCCAAAACCAGATCCTGCTTCCCAGCATGAGTATCAAGCACATACATAAGATAACCCATACAACCATGTTGAATATACCGTCGAGCCCTAGCAGCAGAATAAAAGGTTGACCCAATCTTCGTACCCTCTCCATAAATAACCAGTTCTGCCTCACTTAGGGTTCGAACTACCACCTGCTAACCCTTGCAATCAATCATAGACCCAAACCCGCTCAACCAATCCATCCCTACTATCATGCACACATCCCCTATGGGGATAGAATTCAGATCAATTAGATAAGGCATGCCAAAAATCTCCAAGACACAACCCTAATAAACGCTCGATACATAAACCCCATGTTCGTTGGCAATAGAAAACCGCAACAGATACTCCCACTCCAAGAGGTCATATCAAAAGTCCTACTAAAAGACTGAGCTACAAAGGACCGACTCTCACCCAATTCAAAAAGCACAAGGGCAGGCAAGGAATTCACTAAGAATGTACCTAAAAGAATCATAAACATAAGCATACCATAAAATAATTGACATGATAATAAACGGAAACATACTAGTAATGATGTCCGGCGTTGCCCTAGCCTCCTCTGCAGTGAGCTAGAAAGCACGAACTAAAGCCCTAGGGGGCTCTACGCTACCCTGGAGTCTATATGTGATCCTCAAGGTAGCCGGTGTTGGAGCCTGCTCCAGTCTCATAGTGAGGGACAGCTGGCCTGCATATAGCCAACCTGCTTATAGTGGTAACAAATCTTGGTGCTTGGTGGAGGGGCCCGCTAACGACAATCCCTCGCAATATGGCCATCCCTACCACATTTATGGCATCCAAATGAAGATCGGCAAATACCATCATGAACCCTGCCGCACTTCCCACAAGTGGGGCCCCTCTATACCCCATATCATGAATCAGCGGGCTTGAACCTCTTCGTTGCAGGCTGTGACTTAACAGGAGTCTGCCTCAACTCCCTCATCTGAATCTCTATCTCAATCTCTTGCCTCCTCGTGGCATTCTAAAGCTTAGTGAGTGTAGCATAACATTGGGTGGACACAAACTGCCGGATATCCATCTTGAGCATGCTCAAGTACCAATTCATCTGAGTCTGCTCAGAAGCAGCAAACTTAGGGCAGAAAGGAGCCCTCTCTGCAAACATCTTGGTGATCTTTGACACCTTCTCAAGCGTCTATCTCATATCCAAGTACTCTTGAGCCAAATTATCCCTCTCCACCAAGGAAACATATCGCGCACATAACATCTTCGAGAACAGCTCCTAAGTAACACCGATTCTTTGCTCAGGAGTGTAAGTACCAGTTAAAAATCTCCACCAATCCTTTGCCCCCAACCGAAGAAGGTTCAGGTTGCACCTGACCATATGGTCAACAGGGCAAGAACATGTAAAGAAATAACCCTCCATATCATACAACCACCTTATCACTACAATCAGGTCCCCGACCCCATCAAAGTTCAGGGGCTTCATATTGTCGAAGTCCCGATATTAGAAAGGTCTCTCACCTCAAACCCTCGTGGTAGCAACAATAGCCTCAGAGAGTGCAACATTGACATCATTGAATAACTCAATCATGGCAGTCTTGATAGACCAAAATAACTTTAGAATAGATCCCCGGATAGTAGTGGCCATTTCAGCACAAAACATCTCTCGTATTTGATCATCAGTCAACCTTGGCCTATCATGACCACTTGTTCCAGATCCAGAACCTGATCCCCTCGTGAATACCATACTAAAAATAAACCAAAATACATCATAAATATCATAATTCATAACATCATAACCATCCAAGACATATAAAACCCTCGGGGTTTGTGACTTGTTTACTACACGTATGGGTCTTGTGCTTCTAGTAGTACAGGCCCATACTACCTTCCACACCTACCCGTTTTTGTAACAAGGATCATCACAAACACCCGATACAAATACGAACTAGGATACACATACATCATATCCTCACTCTATCGAGAGTGGCTAAACATTCTTCATCAGGCCGACTACTCACACACCTACTCACCCATGAAACTTCCACCAACCCTGCAACCACTTGTATATACTAATCATACATAACATTGGATCCTATAGATAGTCAAATACTGAATTCTAACCTAAGCCCACAACCAGACAAGGAACATGAAATAAGGCTAAACAAAAAAAATTATCATGCTATAAAATCTTAGTTATATACAACTATGATTCATACACTAAGAAACTACAATAATGATGTCAATTCCATACAAGAAGTACTCCTAGGCTATCAAGCATCATACATCAGGGAATTCTATCATGCAATTACTAAATATCCCTAGCCTACCACTAGCATGCAGTTCTACCATATCATAACAAATAACAATGTGAGTAACTTGGGGTATACTTTCTTGCTCCGGCTGACCGTACACATCACATCCTTCCTTGGTTACTTTTGAAAACAATTTTTGAAAACCATTTGAAACCCTATTGCAGTTCCTTAGTTTGAGTCTGGATTCACACGAATGTTCATCCAATTCTCACAAACCAAGGCTTTGATACCAACTTGTAACATCCCAAAAATCATAGTAAATTTTAATTTTTCAAAAACAACCCAATAACCATAATTGTTTACAAAACCATTGTTATTCAATAATAAGAGTATCCTAAAATCCGAATAACATAAATCTGAAGCATTTGCATGATCACTCCTTCGCCTTGCCACAGTCATATGAAGTACCTAAAACCATAAACTGAAACTTTAAGCCAAAGGTTAGGGAGTTCCCCTAAAGTAGCACCATACAACACAAGATAGCATATACAAACAAGCATGTTAGGTTTAATCAATCATCGGACTGGAATACCCCTGGCCCAATCAATCACTGGACTGGAATGCCAATACATAACAAGTCCACTAAGTCATTGGATTGGAATACCCTCAGGTCCACAACCATCGGGCTGGATTACCCCCGGTCTGTTGGCTCACACACATAATAGTAAAGCATCAACCCAACCCATAACATGTCGACATATACATAGCACATACTCTATACCAGGATACATACTTAAATGGGTCGACATTGGTGCCTTCAACCCGCAAGAACAATGAGTAAAACTCGCCTCACAGTCTGAAAAGATCGTTGAACAGGACACAGCTCTGAATATCAACTCTACCGATCACCTATTCAATGGAACATAATCAATCTTAACTTATAATCAAAATACCCTCAGGTCAAACTTGCTTATCCTGGTAAAATGCCAAAAATATGAAAAGTCAAACCGAGTTAACTCAGCTGAGTATGTTAGACGTACTCATCTTGTACGCGAGGCATACTGAGGCCTTCACCAAAACACAAGATGTTGATTACGTACACACAACGTATCATATGGTGTGCCTATAATATGCGACTGACCCATTTTCCTTCCTAATTAAGAGCTTAATCCTTAAGCTCCTTTGACCAAATTCCAGATCTAGACCTAAACTAGCATCCATAACCATAAAATTTTCAACTTTATAGTATTGCATGGCTATTAAGTGCCCAACAACAAAAACCCTAACTCCTTAACTCATTAAGACACTAAAACTCATGCATGGAGGGAAACTAACAATCAAGATTGTATTTTTATAACCTTAGATACTCCAAAAAGTTGGGAAGGAAAATCCATTTAGATCTAGAGTATGCCATGCTCAAGAACACCATTGATTTGAGGACAAAAGCACATAATGACATCATACAACTAGATCTAACCAAATGATCATCACGGTATGAAATTTATACTTTCTAGAGATGTAGAGTGGTGTAAAACATCCAAATCCAAGGTTTTTCCAAGCTTCTAAGTTGTTCTCTCTTCGTTCTTCTTCATCTATAAACACCAAAACACAAAAAAAAAAAAAAAGGCTTAAGAATGCTAAAAGAAAAAAATGAATTAGGGTTTGCAAAGGTCAAAATTGGGGCTGAAGGTTGATGACTTGGGACTTAAGGATGCTTAAATAAGGTCCAAACCCTAAATATTAGGGTTTAGGATCTCCGCACGTACGCCCAACATACTTGGGGTTATGCTCAGCATATGTGGTGACGTCCAAAAGATTACAAAAATGCAATTTTGGTCCAACTTGTCACAATTCACGTATCAAGGGCTAAAATGCAATTAGTTCTCATACATAGGGTTTAAAAATGGAAATACCTCAATATCAAGATGGTATATATATATATATATATATATATATATATATATATATATATATATATATATATATATATATATATATATATATATATATACTCTAATAAATGAAAATATTTTTGCCACATTGCACACTCTTATTGATTTTGCCACTTGTCATTTTGAGGTTATTTTCAATTAAACACTTTCCACATGGCATTTTGTGGTTATTTTCATTTTTATTAATTTTCATATAATAATTGATTAAATGTATTAATTGCAATAAATGTATTAATAAATGCATATCAATTTCATTAATTAACTTTCCTTCTAATTCCAAATTTTCAAAATTAAAACCTCATTATTTTCCTTTATTTATTTATCTAAATTATATGTTTAAATTTAAAGAAGAAAAAGACTTTAATTTTAATAATTCAATATTTTTCGAATTTTTTTTTATAAATTTAAACTTTTTAAATGTTTAGAATTTCATATTTTTTTAAAATAAACTCATGTAATACATGCGTCTTACACCTAGTATGTATGTGTGTGTGTATATATATATATATATATATATATATATATATATATATATATATATATATATATATATCTTCCTATTCTAATAAAAGAGTAGTTTTTAATCTCCTTTTGACATGTATCCCCATATTAAACCTCATAATTAATGCAATTTTTTTTGTTATGTTTCACCTTATTATGTCTTATAATTAATGCATACCATTTGTCAACATATTGATTCTCCATTTCAAATTTTAAATTTTAAAATTCTCATTCTAATTACATTAAATTAACAACATTAGAATAAAAATTAAAATAAAATTAATACAAATTTTACAGTGATATAATTTTACATATATATTTAAATCAATGATTATAATTTTATATAACTAAAAAAACCTCTTAATTAATAATTTATTTAAAATAAGTTATTAATAATTTTAAATTTTAACTATTATAGTTTAAGTAATTTTCTAACCGTGGTTCCCACGGGTTATAAACTAGCATATATATATATATATATATATATATATATATATATATATATATATATATATATATATATATATATATATATATATATATATATATATATATATTCATATTCTAATAAAATAGTAGTTTTTAATCTCTTTTTTACATGTATCACCATATTAAACGTCATAATTAATGCAAATTTTATTTTTCTTTTACCATGTTTCACCTTATTATGTATTATAATTAATGCATACCATTTGTCAACATATTGATTCTCCATTTCAAATTTCAAAATTTAAATTTCTCATTCTAATTACGTTAAATTAACAACATTAGAATAAAAATTATAATAAAATTAATACAATCTTTACAGTGATATAGTTTTACATATTTATTTAAATCAATGATTATAATTTTATATAACTAAAAAAACCTCTTAATAAATAATTTATTTAAAATAAGTTATTAATAATTTTAAATTTTAACTATTAAAGTTTAATAAATTTTCTAACCGTGGTTCCTACGGGTTATAAACTAGTATATATATATATATATATATATATATATATATATATATATGTGTGTGTGTGTGTGTGTGTGTAACGACTGTCACTCGAGGTAATGATTATTAAATATTCTTAATTAATTGTTGGGCGAAGTGTTGTTAGAAGGACCAAATTGAGTGGACTTGTAGTGAGTGGGCCGAAGGCTTGGTCCGCCCATAAGACATACGTGGGGCATAGCCTTGGTGTACGTGGGGCGTAAACAAACATTGGATGTGGGGGGCGCATGCACGTACATACAGCGTACCAAGGAGTATACGCAACGTACGTGAGCAGATTCAAAAACTCTAATTTTTAGGGTTTAAGCCGTATAATTATCACATTATGACTCAAAACCTAGCCTCCTTACAACCCCTCATCCTCAGAGACTCTAGAAACTCTCTCTTACTCCATTCATGTGTATGTTTGGCGTTTTTGAAGCTTATTTTGGTGACGTAGAGCTTAGAAGAAGAGAAGAGAATTTGGAGAAGAAGAACTTGAGTATCTTGAGCTCAACGATTTGAGATTACCTCACCTTTTGGCACTAATAGGAGGTATAAAGATTCCAACTTTCCTCATAAATGCTTAGATCTAGGTTTATGGAGCTTTGGACCTTTTTAGGTCTAAAGAATGGATTTTTATGGTGCAACTTTGTATTTAGGCTTACGGTTGCCACCCTTAGAGCTAAATGTGTCCTATAAGCAGTAAAGTTTCAATATTTAGGACCTATTTGTAACCACTCATTAGATCTAGCTATTTCCATGAAGTTAGTTACTAGTTTTCCAAGTTTGATCTCACTTGGTGGGTTGAAAGCCACCAAGTAATTGACTTTATGGGTTAAGACGGATTATTGGACTCAAATCTGTAATTTGGACTTAGTGTCTTAAGGGATTAAGTGGTTTTGAAGAAAATGGCTTAACAGAGTAGTATGATGGGCGTACACGCCAATACGCGAAGCGTACAAGCGATGCAAGCTATACGCATAGCGTACAGAAGTGTACGCTCAGTGTACCCTCAGACTTTGGGCTTTGCGACATTTAGGCCTCAGTTTGGGCCAATCTTTGGACTTAGTAGATGTAGGGCCGAAATGGGCCATCTGAAGTCCCATTTGAAGTGTTGGGCACAAGTTAGAAAATTGGGTCATTAGTGGGCCAATAGTGGGCTCGGAAGATAAGATGGAAATGGGCCTTGGGTATGGACCGTATTAGACCAAGGGGTAAAATGGTCCTTTTCCCTAAGAGGTATTGTGGATTTTGACTAAGTATTGTTATGTTATTGATAGTCGGGGAGTCATCAAAGCAACTATTAGAGATTCCTTCCAGTGATATTCAACATTCAACCTTACAAGGCGAGTCCTCTTCCAATAGGAACGGGTCTAAGGCACCAAGGCCGGCCCGTTTATGTATGTTAGCAATACAAGGGTTAGCCCGATGTAGTTATATGTTTCCAGACTTCGGTCTGATGTCGGGGCAAGGCCAAGGAATTTTTGAATGCTTGATGTCTCGTGATTCTTGCATGTGTTTGTTTATGTGTTCCAGACTTCGGTCCGATGTCGGGGCAAGCCTGAGGAAGGTCTAGCTTATATGTTACGTGTGATGTGTTCCGCACTCTGATCCGATGTCGGGGCAAGCCTGAGGAATGTTTATATGTTTATGTGTCATATGCCTGTTGATATGTTATATGTATACCGGAATTCAGTCCGATGCCGGGAGAGGCTCGATACTGGGTGGGCTCTGATGTCGGACTCCAATCCGATGTCGGGCGGGGCCCGATGTAGTGGGCAAGGCCCAATGTATGTTATTATGTGATTATTGATGGGTTATGAGCATTCTAACACTCCTAAGTGTACATGAAACCCAAGAAAACCTTGGATCTATGTTTGTCTAAAATACATGCAAAATTTGATTCCCAAGGTTCATAATCCTATCTAGCATACATGGGGAACTTTTAAACTAAAAGATGGCTAGAATTACATACCTTGTAGTTGATTTTATTCCTTGAAAACCTTGAGAGCCTAGCACCCCAAGTGTGATGCCTCAAATGTTTCACACAACACCAAGTGCTTTGGAATGACTTTGAGAGAATGTAGAACACTTGAAAAATCGGCCTAGCCGTCTTGTAACTTCATCTAGCTGACTTTGGTGATGTCATGTTCTTTATATAGTGTGTTACACTTAGGGTTACACCATGTAAACCCTAATGTAACATGGCTTATCATTTCCATGACCCATGGGTTTAAACCTCCATGGAGCATCCTATGGGTCTTAGCCCATCTTGATAATCCATGAAGCCTTTATCCCACTATACAAGTTATGGATGATTTACATAATCAACCCATATATTTAATTAGACATATTTTGATCACTTAATTAATTCTAAATTAATTCTTGATTAATACTAATTAAATAATTCGATTAATATATTAGAACTTTTAATATATTAATAAACCACAAGTGTTATTTTTCTAATTTAGTCTATCCAAATGCATGATGCCATGCAACCCAAATGGACCATGCCAAACCGGGTCAAGTACATACCATAAATAGTTATGGACTTAGACACCTTATCCAACAATTATGTGTATGGTATGTGGTAGTTTGGGGAGACTCACTAAGCTTCGTGCTTACAGTTTCAGTTTTGGTTTCAGGTACTTCCAGTAGCAAGGGGAAGAGTTCGAGATGATTGCAGTACACACACCATTGATTCAGCTTGGGATGTTTGGACTCTGATATTTGGCACATGATTTTCATGCATTATCTTATTATGGTGATTTGAGATACATTATTTATGTTCTTTTTATGAGATGCAAAATGGTATTTATGGTTTTATATATAATCAAAACGAAATTTTTGGACCGTATTTTTGGGATGTTTCAAGTTGGTATCAGAACCTTGGTTTAAGGGATTCGGGTGTCTGAACTCAAACTAAGGACTTGGTATGAAAATTTTCAAAAGAAAATTATTTTTATAAAAAGAACTTTGAAAAGAGAAAAGAAACTTTAAAAAGAGAAAAGGGTGTGGTGCATGCAATCAGTCGAGCTCAAGTAAGTACTCCCAATTACCCATATAAGTTTATGTTATATGTGTATCAGATTTATGACAACTGCATGCTAGATTAGGGCTAAGGATCTAGGAAGCATGCTTTATGTGCCTGTTATATGTGTATCAGCTTTATGAACTACATGCTAGTACAGACTAGTTAGTATGATGGCCTGATTAGTATACGCTTGATTATGTTTACTCAATGCTCGAATGTTGCTTGCTTTGTGATTTTAGGAGTTCTAGATATCTTTTACTAAATAGTAAAAAAATATGTTAAGTTACATATGTTGGGTTTTGAGCATTCTAACACTCCTAAGTGTACATGCAACCCTAAATACCTTGGATCTATGTTTTCTCTATTATACATGAAAATAAGAATATCCAAGGTATTATCCTAATCTAGCATACAAAACAATGAGTGTAACAAGATAGATAACATACCTCTTTGATGTAGAAAGTCTTCATGAAGCTTGAGTGCCTAGCCCCAATAGTGTGGAAGCCTCAAATGGAATCACAATCATCAAAACACTTAGAATAACTTGAGAGAGTTCTACACTTCATGAAATCGGCTAGCCCTCTTCTTCACTTTCTAATGTGATTCTAGTGGCCGATTTTGTCAAGAATAATATCATTATATAGTGTTACAATTAGGGTAAATCCTTAATTGTCATGGCTTTCCATTTCCTTGGATCCATGGGTTCAAATACACCATGGAGCATCCATGGACCATCCTATGGGTTTTAGCCCAACTTGATTATCCATGGAGCATTAGCCCACTATATAAGTATGGATGATTTACACAATCAACCCATATATTTAATCAGTCTTCTTTTGATCACTTAATTAATCCTAGATTAATTCTTGATCAATACTAATTAAATAATCTTATTATTCTTATTAATATACTAGAACTTATAATATATTAATAACCATAAGTGTCTTATTTCTCTCATTATAGTCTATCTAAGTGCATGATGGTATGAAACCCAAATGGACCATGCCGGGTCGGGTCAAGTCTTACCAATTATAGTTATGGACTTAGACATTAATCCAACAACATATTGTGAGGACTAAATAATTTCAGAAGGTTAGGTTTAGCCTTATTTCGCAGCTCTCGTTTTAGACTAACCGTTGTCGGGTAGAACCTCTCATTCGAAGAATTATCTAGTCTTGGTGATATGTAATGGTATTCGCAAGCTATTTAGGGGGGATAATAGGGACTTCTTATGCAGCTGATGGATGAGAGTGGGATGGTGATTACCCAAGGGAAATCCTAGGATGAGAGTAACATGTGAAGCATAAGTAGCAGAACGAACTTGGTGAAGTCAATGCAGTTCTTGACGAAAGTACGGATAGATGTGGAAGGTAGTATGGGTACGTACTACAGAAAGTAGAGGATCCGTACTCGATTCAAGGAAGGCTAAGATGAATCCAAGGAACCTGTAGTATATGTATGATCCCTCGAGATATGATTGTATTCTGATGTTTATTATGATGTGTTTTTCAGAATGGTGGTTTTACGTAATAGACCAGTCGGCAGTTCAGGCGCCAGTGAGGGATCAGGCTCAGGCTCAGGAGTCGGGCAGCTATACAACCAAACTAGGGATTTTATCTCCTTTGAGATCACACGTAGTTTCCTGGATCAGACTCCTGTGATCATCGGCACGATCGAGGAGGATATTTTAGATCTTTTGGATGAGAGGTTGAGTGCTTTCCGCACTGAGGTGGCGGCCATGATGGGGTCACACACACTGAGTTTCAGGGAGTTCAAAGATTAGAGCTCCCGACTACCATGGGGCTCGAGACCATATTGCGAACACCATAAGGTTGGTGGACGTAGCCAACGCATTCCGCACCAGCAAATGTCTAGAGGGGGACAAGGTTCGACTTGCATCATGTCTTTTGAAGGATAGGGCACGTGACTAGTAGGAGGAGGTCGGACGAGCCATTGGAGATGATGCAGTTCTGGATGCGATGAATTGGAGTGATTTTTCGGCCAAGTTCAGGGCCGAGTTTGCACATGTTATTGAGGTGCAATAGGTTGTTAGGGAGTTCCAGGATCTCCAGCAGACGATTGAGATGGTGGTTGAGATCACCACGATGTTTAGGGAGATGGCCTTTCTTGTTTTGTAGTACATGGCGAACGAGGAGATGAAAAAGGCCTGGTATCATGAGATGTTGTGGAGTGATATCCGCCAGTTTGTGATCCGCTCCAGCTGCAAGACGCTGGAGGACATGATTGCTAGGGCTCGAGAGAGGGAGTTGGATTTATAGATGGAGAGGAAGAGGAAACCCGAGGGGGTTCAGACAGGGTGTTCGGGCAAGAATGCCAAGGTACCATACCACAGACCTAGGAGCCAGCAGGGCTGCAGTCGTTATGGAAAATGTGGTAAGAAGCACGATGAGATGTGCAAGGCAGAGAGTTCAGGCTGCTTCAAGTGCCGCCAAACTGGACATGTGAGCAGAGATTGTAAAACTACTACCACCACCACCACAATATTAGATCTGATTTGCTTTCAGTGCAATCAGAGGGGACACAAGCGGTCCCGGTGCCCGAGTCTAGCAGTAGCAGGGCAGGTGGCAGCACCCGCCCCTGCTGCATTGAGGGTTACAGACGGCCGTCAGGGCCGGGGTGAGGCACCTGTGGCGAAGAGCAGGGCCTTTCGATGACAGCAGAGGAGGAACGAGTAACTCCCGACATGGTGACGGGTATGTATTTTTCCCTTATCTTTTTATTGATATTGATTATTGCTTATGTTTATGTGTTTTGTTATAGGATCGTTCATAGTGAATGGTATATCAGGTTTGGTACTGTTTGATTCGGGTGCCACCTGATCTTTTGTGTCGCTCGCACTTAGCAAACGATTCGTAGGAGCTCCGGGGGAGCTGGATTGCCCACTGGATGTGGAGATAGCAGATGACATGACCGTCAAGGTTGCGAGGGTTCACAGAGGATGCACACTATAGTTATTTGATGAGCAGTTTTTAGTGGATATGGTTCCTATTCCACTGCGAGGGAATCAGGTTATAGTGGGTATGGATTCGTTGAGTCCCAATCGGGTAGTGATCGACTACGAGCAACAGCTAGTGACGGTTCGGACTCCTAGTAGGGGAGGGTTAGTGATCAAGGGCGATAGGCCACAATGCGGACCGGTTCTATGTTCAGCAACGACGGTGAGGCGTCACTTTTAGTAAGGTTGCACAAGATATGTCGCATATATTACGGATACCCGGGATAAGGGAAAGATGATAGTGGATGATGTACCGGTCGTGCAAGAGTACCCGGATGTATTCCCAGAGGATTTGCCCAGGATACCTCCGGAGAGACTGGATGAGTTTAGGATTAACCTAGTCCTTACTGCAGCTCTGATACCCAAGGCATCATATCAGTTGGCTCCTCCTGAGATGCAGGAGTTGTCTACGCAGCTGTAAGAGCTGCTAGACAAGGGATTTATCAAGCCAAGTAGTTCTCCATAGGGATCCCCACTCTTGTTTGTGAAGAAGAAGGATGGGTCACATCGCATGTGTATAGACTAAAGGGAGTTGAATCAGGTAACAATGAGGAACTATTATCCCCTCCCGAGTATTGATGATTTGTTTGTCCAGCTACAGGGTGCATCTTGGTTCTCCAAGATTGATCTGAGATCGGGTTATCACCATATCCGAGTCAAGGATGAGGATGTGCAGAAGATAACTTTTAGGACTCGCTATGGCCATCATAAGTTTGTGGTGATGCCGTTTGGGCTCACCAATGCTCAAGCCATGTTCATGGACCTCGTGAACCGCGTCTGGAGACCGATGCTAGATCAGTCTGTAATAGTCTTCATTGATGACATCTTGGCTTACTCCAAGACTCAGGAGCAACATGAGGAGCACCTGAGGGAGGTGCTGGAGACGCTGAGGAGGGAGAGACTTTTTGCAAAGTTCTCCAAGTGTGAGTTCTGGTTGTGCAAGGTGCAGTTTCTTGGGCATCTTGTCAACCAGAAGGGTATTCTGTTCGATCCGGCCAAGATAGAGGTCGTGATTCAGTGGGTGGTTCCAAGGTCTCCAACTGAGATTCGGAGTTTTCTTGGTCTAGCGGGTTATTATCGGAGATTCATCCAGGATTTCTCCAAGATCATCGTTCCCTTGACCCGACTGACCAAGAAGTCGGTGACGTTCTGCTAGGGGCCTGAGCAGCAGGAAATAGGGATGAAAGTGGGTCCAAACCCAGACCGGATGGACCCGGACCCGGAAAACCCGGAACTGATTAACGGGATTTTGTAGAACCGGAAACCGGACCGGTATATAGGAAGCGGTTCTGGTTCGGTTACGGGTATCGTTTCAGGTAAAGGGGCTCTAGAACCGGAAAACCCGGAAACATCAAAGTGGGTAGGTTGGAACCGGATAAAGTGGGTTTAGAACCGGAAAATCTGGAATTTTTTGGTAATTACTTACTACTTAGTGGGTTGAACTTTGAAAATTTTCATATTGATATCCCGACTTTGGCTAATTGTAACTCATTGAATATGAAACCAAAATTAGCAAAATTATAGTCTAAAATCATGTAAAAACTCTAAAATACACTATGGAAATAACCTCATGTCAATCTAAATTTAAACGAATAGTACTTTCAAGTGTTAACATTTTCACGTAATACAAAGTACAAAAACAAATAGCTGAAAAGTTGAAAATTTTCAATTTTGATATCCCGACTTCGGAGGGCTATAAATCATTGAATGTTAAACCAAAAATGAAAAATTATAGTTTAAACTCATGTACAAGCTGTAAACTCCAATTTGGAAAAAACCACATGTCAGTCCGACTTCAAACGAATTAGATATGCATGTTTTAAAACTTTTACCGAATACAAAAAAACTGAAAAACTAAAAACTTCCAGCTTTGATATCTCGACTTTGGAGGATTGTAAGTCAACGAATATAATACTAAAAATGGCAAATTTATAGTCTAAAATCATGTACAAACTCTAAACTACATGTTGGAAAAAAACCGCATGTCAATCGGAGTTGAAACGGATGAGATATGTATCTTTTAAACATTTCACAAAAACTGGTTCCGGCCCTAAAAGTGGTTTCGGTTCCAAACACCGGTTCTGATTTTTAGACCCGGTTTACCCGGACCCAATGGACCCAAACCCAGATTACCTGGAACCCGGATAAAGCCAACTTTTAAACCCAGAACCGGAACCGGTTCTATATATTCGGTTCTAACGGTTCCGGTTCCGGTTCGGTTTCCCTGTTCTAAATCTCATCCCTAGCAGGCAACCTTCGAGACCCTCAGACAACGGTTATGCAAGGCACCAATTTTGACTTTGCCAGATGGAGTTGATGACTTTGTAGTTTACTGTGATGATTCGATCACAAGCATGGGAGTAGTTTTGATGCATCGGGGTCATGCGATAGCTTATGCTTCGAGGCAGCTGAAGCCTCATGAGGATAACTATCCGATGCACGATTTAGAGCTGGGGGTTGTGGTGTTCGCCCTCAAGATTTGGCGGCATTACCTCTACGGGGGCCATTGTACCATTTAAATAGACCATAAGAGTCCGAGGTACCTCATGGATCATCCGAATCTGAACATGAGGCGGCGTCGTGGTTAGATGTGGTGAAGGACTACGATTGTGAGATCCTTTACCACCCGAGCAAGGCTAACATGGTGACCGATTCCCTGGGTCGTAAGGCGGTAGCGGCCTCGATTCGATACATATGTCTGAGGATGACAATGATTAGTCCACTATTGGACCAGATCCGAGAGACACAGGTTGAGGGCCTGAAGGAGGAGCATCGGAATTGCGAACGAATCGTAGGCCAGGTAGCCTCTTTTGATAACGATAGTTAGGGACTGTTCACCCTGCATGGGAGGGTTTAGGTACCGTACTGGGGCAGAGTACGACAAATTCTGATGGATGAGGCCCACAAGTCCAGGTTCTCCATCCATCCCGGGGCGACGAAGATGTACAGAGATCTTCTTCCTAATTGCTGGTGGCCCTGCGTGAAGCGGGATGTAGCTTGGTACGTGGAGAGATGCCTGACCTGTAGGAAGGCCAAGGTAGAGAACCAGAGGCCTCACAGCAAGATGTAGCTGTTAGGCATCCCCATGTGGAAATGGGAAGATATCACTATGGATTTCATCACTAAACTTCCCAAGACCGCACCTGGGGTTGATTCGATATGGGTCATCGTGGATTGGTTGACCAAGAGTGCTCACTTTATCCCGATCCAATATAGTATATCGATCAAGAAGTTGGACGAGATTTATGTGTGGGAGATAGGGGCACGACATGGAGTGCATGTCTCGGTGGTGTCAGACTGAGATGTCTGTTTCACTTTCAGATTCTGGAAGTGTTTTCATGACGAGATGGGTACTCATCTCCACTTCAGCACCGCTTTCCACTCCCAGATGGACGGACAGAGCGAGGGGACGATACAGACTCTCAAGGACATGCTACGCGCATGTGTTTTGGATTTTTGTGGCAGTTGGGATACGTATCTTCCGTTAGCGGAATTTTCGTATAACAACAGTTACCACGCCAACATAGATCGGCCTCCCTTCAAGATGCTCTACGGCAGAAAGTGTAGGACTCCAATCTGTTGGGTCGAGGTCAGTCAAAGGGTCATGAGGAGTACTGAGGTGGTACTCAAGATGATGGAGAGGATCCAGCAGGTCCGGAGTAGGCTTCAGACTGCTCAGAGTCGACAGAAGAGCTACGGCGACAGACACCGATCGGACTTGGAGTTCTAGGTCGGAGACATGGTTCTCCTGAAGGTGTCACCTTGTAAAGGTGTCAGGCGGTTTAAGAAGTGGGGAAATTAGGTCCCCAGATACATTGGTCCTTTCAGGGTTATATCCTGGGTGGGCAAGGTGGCGTACCGATTGGATCTTCCATCAAAGTTCAGCCAAATCCACAACACTTTCCATGTTTCTCAACTACAGAAGTGCTTAGTGAATGATTCAATGGTTGTGCCTTTAAAGCATATTTAGGTTGATGATAGTCTGAACTACATCGAGAGACCAATATCTATTCTCGACAAAAAGACAAAGGAGCTGAGGAATAAGAAGGTTGAGCTGGTGAAGGTGCATTAGCAACACCGCAAGGGCTCGGAGAGGACCTGGGAGCCTGAGGAGGAGATGAGGGAGCACTACCCCGAGTTGTTCCCAAATGCAACAGACTTCAAGGACGAATTCTAATTCAAGTGGGGGAGAAATGTGACGATCGTCACTCGAGGTAATGATTATTAAATATTTCTTAATTAATTGTTGGGCTAAGTGTTGTTAGAAGGACCAAATTAAGTGGACTTGTAGCAAGTAGGCCGAAGGCCTGGCCCGCCCATCATACGTACGTTGGGCGTAGCCTTGGTGTACACAGGGCGTAGAGAAACATTAGATGCGGGGGGCGCATCCATGTATGCGCAACGTACCAAGGAGTACGCAGCGTAGGTGAGCAGATTCCAAAACCCTAATTTTTAGGGTTTAAGCCATATAAATATCACACTATGACTTAAAACCTAGCCTCTATACAACCTCTCATCCTCAAAAACCCTAGAAACCCTCTCTTACTCCATTCTTGTGTGTGTTTGGCCTTTTTGAAGCTTATTTTG
The DNA here is from genome assembly GCF_052625555.1 of Lactuca saligna. NCBI lineage: Eukaryota > Viridiplantae > Streptophyta > Magnoliopsida > Asterales > Asteraceae > Lactuca > Lactuca saligna. The sequence continues at coordinate 125,905,530 of NC_136418.1, read as the reverse complement.
GTGAAGTAGAGCTTGGAAGAAGAGAAGAGAACTTGGAGAAGAATAACTTGATTATGTTGAGCTCAAGATCTGATATTACCTCACCTTTTGGCACTAATAGGAGGTATAAATCTTCCAACTTTCCTCATAAATTCTTAGATATAGGTTTATGGAGTTTTTCACCTTTTTAGGTCCTAAGAATGGATTTTTGTGGTGCAACTTCATATTTAGACTTAGGGTTGCCACCCTTACAGGTAAATGTGTCCCATAAGTAGTAAAGTTTCAATATTTAGGGCCTATTTATAACCATGCATGAGATCTAGCCATTTCCATGAAGTTAGTTGCTATGTTTCAAAGTTTGATCTCATTTGGTGGGTTGCGAGCCACCAAGTAATCGACTTTATGGGTTAAGACGGATTATTGGACTCAGATCTGTAATTTGGACTTAGTGTCTTAAGGGATTAAGTGGTTTTGAAGAAAATGGCTTAACAGAGTAGTACGTTGGGCGTACACACTAGTACGCGCAATGTACAAGCCATGCAAGCTGTACATGTAGTGTATAGAAGAGTACGCTCAACAGACCCTCATACTTTGGGCTTTACGACATTTAGGCCTTGGTTTGGCCCAATCTTTGTGTTGGATTAGGTGTCTAAGCCCATAACTATTATTGGTATGTACTTGACCCGAGAGTAGCATGGTCCATTTGGGTTGCATGGCATCGGAACAATTTGGATAGACTTTTGTGAGAAGAGGATATTTAAGATTTATTAATATATTATAAGTTCTATTATATTAATATGAAATCATATTATTTAATTAGTATTGATCAAGAATTAGTTTGGAAATAATTATGTGATCAAAAGAGACTAATTAAATAAATGGGGATTGATTTGGTAAATCATTTATTCTTATAAAGTAAGCTTCTAATCCATAGTTCTTCATGTTGGGCTAAACCCATGTGGTGACCCATGGATACTACATGGAGGTTAAAACCCATGGATCATGAGGAATGTGGAAAGTCATGAGTTACTTGGTGTAACCCTAATGTGCACACTATATAAGCAGCCTCATGGCTCATGAAATTGGCACTAGTGGAACACAAGAGGGCTAGCCAATTTGATGAGTGCAAGTGACCTCCTCTCAAGTTCCTCCATTGTTGGTTGTGTTGTGTGATTCCATTTGAGGTGCAACACTTGGGGCACTCCAAGGCTTCCAACTACAACAAATGGTATGTCTTCTAACTTAATTTATTACCCAAGTATCAAAGTTTTGTATGCTAGTTAGGGTAATACCTTGGAATGTTCAGGTTTGCATGTATAATAGAGAAAACATAGATCTAAGATATTTAGGGTTGCATGAACACCTCAGGAGTGTTAGAATTCTCAAAACCATTCAGTGGTATCAGATCCTAGGCTTGTTTTCAGTTATACTTGATGCTACTTGCTTGGAAATGCTTTAAAATCAATTTAATGTTGTTCTGGACAGTGGACTCGCCGAGTCTAAGCACAAATTCATCCAACTCGCCGAATTGGTTCATACACTCGACTAAGATCATTACCCTAAGCTGTTTTTGAACTTATAAACTTGTTTTTGATATGGTAATGATCATGCTAATCCAATTTAAAAGATAATTGTCAAAGTTTCATGTTTTGTATTAGTTTATATGGTTCGGCTAATTACATGACATTTGTTTGAAGTGAATTGTCTTGTTCTTATGAGTTTAATTTAGATCATATACAAATTGTTTTTATTTTCTTGTTAGAATTTTTGATCTAAATGATTTTGATGAATTCCATAATTTGTCCTCAAGTTATGGAAAATGAAAAGTTTTCTTTTAAAGAAATCATTAAAGTCACAGGTTATGAACTTCAAGAGTCTTTTTCTCATAAATGGTTTTTTTATGACCTCCATAACTTGTCCTCAAGATATGGAATGACAAGAGTCTTTTCATAAAATCTTTATTAGACTCATAAGTTATGGATTCCAAAAGGTTTTGAAAGTTACAAAGATTTCCCTCAAGTTTTGGAATTTGTAAATGTAAAAGTCTAACTTTTGAAACATTTAGTTCCAAACCCTAGAATTTTAAGAGTTTAAAATTCAATCCTTATACTATTATAATATTATAGGTTTAATATATATATATATATATATATATATATATATATATATATATATATATATATATATATATATATAAGAGTAAACTTAGTATTACCGTTAGTAGGCCTCATTTACGAAGCCGGTCTATAAGGGGGTATAAGGTTACTGCCTATAAAATGACAGTTTAATGGTGTCCACTCTCACCTACCGTTTCCTTGACTGGTGGAGGGTCGTTAGCCGAACGGGTGGGATAGGACTCTAATTCTTCATTCATTAAAAGTATAATGATAAATATAAAGTAACTAAACACTTAGAAATTCTCAATCTTAGTTACTTTAGGAAAATGTGAATATGGTGTTAACCCATGAAATAACACTTTGCACCTTGTTAAGCCGTTATTGGAGCGTGTGTGGTTAACCAGCACAATAATCTGGACTGACAGTGTGTGGCAAAGGGTCGCTTGAGGTTAATCATAAATCAATGGAGCATGTGTGGTTAACCGGCACATTGATTAGGTGGTTGTAACATTGGGAGTACCAAGCTAATTTGCATGGTTATTCACACCTTGTTTATGATCCTCGACATCCCAGTCACAAGATTGAAGGGTACACTCGAGATTTAAAAATGCCATTGAAAGTTTCAATGAATCTCAAAGGATCTAGGAGTTTCAATTCACTTAAAACCTAAAATTCCTTTTCGTTTTTCATGGTGGAAATTGGTAAATCGTCATTTACTTATCTTCAAATATATTGCAGTTTGGATTACGACATCCCTCTTCCAAATTGTAAAATATTGTGTTGGATCCTAGCCTTAATATTTCATTTGGGTGTTATATTAAGGACTTAAATCAACTAACTTGAATTTCTCCCATTGTAGATGTCTATTTTAGACAACTATAGTCTTCCCAAATCTTATGGAACAAGCTTTCCTCTTGAAGATGATGTCCTATGGTTGGATCGTGGAAGTCATACTTCACTTCCTCCACCTCCTCCAATAATTCTCCCCAACCCACAAATTCATAGACTTGAAAAATTCAAGGTCACCCAAGCCCTACTTGCAATGAAACATCAAGATGGAAGGCATGTGTGTACTCACGTCTTGGAGATGAAGTCACATATTGACAGGCTGAGAGTATTGGGTGTCAAAGTCTCAAGGAAGTTGGTTGTTGACTGGGTTCTTCAATCACATCCCGAGTCATGTAGTGAGTTCATTAAGGACTACTATGTGACAGACCATGACATGACCCTTGTTGATCTTCCTATTTGCTTGTTGTTGCTGAATCAGCAATGCTTTGGCGCACTGGAAAAGAAAATTTGATAGGAAGATATACTCCCCAAACTTCCATGTACATTGACAATGGAAACATTGGAAGTCCAGAAAAGATTTCTCTTTCCAAGGGAAAGAGAAAGGCTAAGTCTGAGATTGTCCCGTGTACCATTCCCAAAGAGTCTGTATGAATCTGTTGCCAAGAAAAGGGGCATTGGTTGCGAAGCTACCCTGACTACCTGAAAGATACGAGAAAAGGTAAAATCGAAAAGTTTACTCTACTTCAGGTAAGTCTACTGTCTAACTCTGTTAAGTTCCTAATTGTTGTGTCTTAATACAATAATGTACAAGGTTGCATTTTGATATTTTGTAGGATCATTCAAAGGGAATGAATCTTAAAGGAAGAATATGTTGAATCTGATCGCGAAGATGGATTTCAATCGCATGGTTCGAAGATCGGATTTTTGAGTTGCTGCTTAGGAGTTATGATAGAATGCTAGGAAATATGTAACAACATAGTTTTCATTTCTAATTGCATTGTATGGAAAAGTCTTTTCTTATAAATAAATAAAATTTTGTTTTATTTTATTTATATCTCCTTACAATGGCATTTCTGAAAGTTGATGTTTGTATGTTTCCATGTTAGCAATATGAATTTGATTCTTTCGTTTGTGGTAGTGTCGAGTATTTGCCAAATAAGGAAAGATTCTCATCACCCAAGTTTCAATTAGATAAAAACTTGGAATCATGCAAGTTGTATTATATGATGAATGAGAATTTTCATCTTTGGTAAATTAAGACTAATTCCTTGTTCACATGTATATGTGAGTGAAGTGAAAGACTAAGGGATCAGGTACACTGGGTGTACGTTGGTCAGGTCCACCACAGAGAACGATAAGACAATTTATCATGATGTACTAAAGTTTAGTAAACATGGTTATGCTTACTGTTGGATTCATGTCTAAGTCCATAACCATATTTGGTATGTACTTGACCCGACTCGACATGGTCCATTTGGGTTGCACTTCATCGGCACAATTTATATGGATAATCTTTTGAGAATAGTATATTTATGATTATATTAATATATTATAAGTTCTAATATATTAATATGGAATCATATTATTTAATTAGTATTGATCAAGAATTAATTAAGTGATCAAAATGAACTAATTAAATATGGACTCTTATATATATATATATATATATATATATATATATATATATATATATATATATATATATGTGTGTGTGTGTGTGTGTGTGTGTGTGTGTGATGGGCCAAGTTCATTTAGGTTGGGCTAAGATTTCATGGATAGTCCATGGAGTGTTTAACCCATTGATCATATGAAATGAAAGGTCATGGGTTTAACCCTAGTCTCCACACTATATAAAGATGTCCTTGGTTAGTGAAATTGGCACTAGAGTGGGTACACTAAGAGGGCTAGCCGATTTCACTAGAGAGAACCAAAATATTCTTATTCTCAAAGTTTTCAAGGAGTTTTGGTGATTTTTTATTCCACTTGAGGCTTCCACACTATTGGGGCTAAGCTCTTAACGCTTGAAGACATCAAGCTACACCAAAAGGTATGTCATCTAACTAGTCTTTGTAGTATATTTGCTTCATAATATGCTAGTTAGGATTTAAGCCTTGGAAAGTTCTTATTTCCATGTATAATAGAGAAAACATAGATCCAAGGTTTATAGGGTTGCATGTACACCATACGAGTGTTAGAATGCTCAAAACCCAACAGTGGTATCAGATACTAAGCCTGTTTTCTTGTTATACTTGCTTAAACTGCTTAAAAATTGAATTTTGGTGTTGTCTGCACAACAGACTCGCCGAGTCCACTGATGGACTGGCCGAGTCCAAGGCAAAAAGCATCCAACTCGCCAAGTTGGTTTGTGCACTTGACGAGTCAGACCCCCAGACATCATATATTCAACTGTTTTAGCTGGAATTGGACTAGGAACATTACCCCAAGCTGTTTTTGGACTTATAAAATTATTTTTGACGTGGTAATGTTCATAATAATCTAGTTTCAAAGATAATTGTCAACAGATTCATGTTTTGTATTAGTTTAAGTTTTATGCTAATTACATGAAAAAGTTTGATTCCAATTATCTTGTTTATATGAGTTGCTTAGATTAATAGAAAAAGGTTAATTGAATAGTTGTTTTCAATCCATTTTAATCTAAAAGTAGTTTCTAAAATGTGTTTGTGTAACTTCTCCTCAATTTACATGAAAACTCACATTTAAGTTTCTTAAAACTCATAAAAATTATCATAGGTTACAAAATGAAGAGTCTTGTTCTCATTAAATGGTTTTATGACTCCATAACTTGTCCTCAAGTTGTGGAGGTTCAAGAGTCTCTTCATTAAATAAAATATGTGTAACCTTAGTTAAACTCGTAAAGCTTCCACAAGTTATGAATTATGAAGAGTCGCTTTCTTAATTAGTTTAAAATCTTCCATAACTTGTCCTCAAGTTAGAGAACTTGAAGGGGTTTTTTTAATTAATTCTACTTTAAACATATAAGTTATGGAATTAATTAGTTTTGAATATTTTCAAAACTTGCCCTCAAGTTTTGGAATTTGAAAAGTTTTCTCTTATGAATACTTTAATTCCAAGTTTAGCCCTTAGAATTTTAAAAGTTAAAATTCAACCCCTTATACTTTATAATATTATAAGTTAATAATAATATATATATATATATATATATATATATATATATATATATATGTGTGTGTGTGTGTGTGTATAAGAGCAAGTCAGTCTTACCGTTAGTAGGCCTCATTCACGAAGCCGGTCTATAAGGGGGTATAAGGTTGCTGCCTATAAAATGGTAGTTTAATGGGTGTCCACTCTCACCCACCGCTTCCTTGACTGGTGAAGGGTTGTTAGCCGAACGGTTAGGACAAAGACTATAAAATCTCCCTTCATTAAAAGTATTAATGATAAATACTAAGTAACTAAACCTTTTATAAATACCCAATCTTAGTTACTTAGGAAAATGTGAATAAGGTGCTAATCCATGAAATTACACTTTTCACTTTGTTTAAGTCGGTTAGTGGAGCGTGTGTGGTTAATCGGCACACTAACTCGTATTTAACAAGGTAGGCAAAGGGTAACTTAATGTTTATCATAGTACCGATGGAGCGTGTGTGGTTAACCGGCACATCGATTGAGGGGTAAACACTTAAGGGTACCAGTCACAAAACCTGAACGGCACACTCGAGATTGAAACATGCCATTGAACAGTTCAATGAATCTCAAAAGATCTAGGAGTTTCAAATCCAACTAAAACCTAATTAAATTATTTTGTTTTCATGGTGGAAATTGGTGAATCGTCATTCACCTACCTTCAAATATTCTATAACTTGGATTACAACATCCCTCTTCCAAGTAATAAAATATTGTGTTGGGTCCTAGCCTTAATATTTCATATTGGGTTTTATATTAAGGACTTTAAATCAACTATCTTGAATATCTCCCAAAAAGATGTCTAGTTCAGACATCTATGATTTACCCAAATCTCTTGGAACTTCACTTCCTCCACCTCCTCCAATTATTCTCCCTATCCCACAAGTTCAAGGTCACTCTAGCCCCATTGCAAGAAAGTTCTATGTGTGGTCGCATCTTGAAGATGAAGTCACATATTGACAAGCCGGGAGAGTTGGGTGTCAAAGTCTTGAGAAAGTTGGTGGTTCAATCATTTTCTAAGTCACATAGTGAGTTCCTTTGGGACTCTTATGAAACATACTATGACAAGACCCTTAATTATCTTATCTATTTGCTTGGTGCTGCTGAATCATCAATGATTTGGAAGGCTAGTAAAGAAAAATTGATTAGAAGATCGACTTCCCAAAACTTTATGGACATTGACAATGGTGACACTGGAAATCCAGAAAAAGCATTCTCTTCCCAATGGAAAGGGATCAGCCATAGTCAACTCGGTTGACCAAATGGTAAAGAGAAAGACTAAGTCTGTGATAGTCCCATGTACCATTACCAAAGGGTTCGTATGTTAAAGTGCCAAAACTAAAGGGCATTGGTTGCGAAGATTCCAAATTTACCTGAAAGATCATAAGGCTGGTAAAGTCAATAAGTTTGACTCTACTTCAGGTAAAGTCCACTGTCAAACTCTATTAAGTTTCTATTCTAAGATTCTTATTACATGATGTGACTGGGTCACATATTGATGTTTTAAGAATCAAAGAAAAAGTGAAGAAGGAAGTAAATGTTGATTCTGATTGCGAAGATGGATTTCGATCGCATGGTTTGGTGATCAGAATTTTGAGTTGTTACTTAGGAGTTATGTAATATTGCTTAGGAATAGATAACAACAAAGTTTTCATGTGCTTTTGTACTGTAAGGATAGTTTTTTCCACAAAGCTTTTAAAATAAAAGGAAAAAATTTTGATGTTATTTATTTTAAAATATCCTTACAATGGAATTTGTGAAAAAAATTGTTTCTTATAAGATTCCATTAACAGCAAGAGTGGAAATATGAATTTGATTCTTTCATTTGTGGTAGTGTCTTAATTTACCAAATAAGGAAAGCTTCTCATCACCCAAGTTTTCAGTTGGATAGAAACTTGGAATCATACAAGTTGTATAGTATGATGAATGAGAACTTTCAACTTTGGAAAATTAAGACTAGTTCCTTGTTCACATGTATATGTGAGTCAAGAGAAGGACTAAGGGATCAAGTACACTTTCTTGTGCACTTGTCAAAGTCCACCACAAAATATGGATAAGAATATTCGTCATGATTTACTAAGTTTAGTAAATATGATTATACTTACAAGCTTAAGTATAATTCTGAGACATTGAAAATTTTTCAATGTATAACAAAGCGAATAAGAAGAATCAAATTAGGTAGAAGGATAAAAGTTTCTCAAATCTGAAAAGATGGGAGAGTACTTTAGTATCATGTTTTAAGATCATCTTAATGATTTTGAGACCTTATCACAATTCATCCTCTAAGTGCATTATGATAGTTAAGAAGAAGAGTTATGAATTGTTGAAGTGGTTAAATCAAGAAGATGATTCGTACTTTGTTCCAAAAACAATTCATAGAGTTATACTCTAAGATTGTAACTTGAGTGACATGTCTTAATGAAGGTTTAAAACACTTGTCAAACGTAAGAGTAAAACTTTTCTACTCTTGTACATTTGAAATTGGTAAGTTGTGATGTTTTGGATAAAACAAAGACCAACTGAGGCTAATTGTGTTAAGTGTCTGTCTTGATTAGAATCCACACTATCTCTTGAATATTTAGCAAGAAAGTCTTATAGGTCAAGGAAATAGTGGGAGTCTAAAAGATCCTGAAAGGGTTTCAAGAAGTAATCAAGAATAAAAACATGTATTTCATCACCAGCACACAACTAGAGGTTTATAACCTATTGTGTTGACATTTCTGTGCCCATTCCAGTTAGGTTGGCTATACATTTGAGTTCTACATGTTCTCAATTGTTCTCATAGCTACTTGGAAGCAACGACGGGCCCTTGAGCTGCCAGGTGGCAAGAAGTTAAGATTGCATAAGTTCAATCCATATGAGTTAGGATTTGTCACTAACCTAGTCTTGTGATTGTGGTTTTGAAAAATTCACATGGATATGAACACTTACACCATAAAATCTAAGTGTCATAAGGTTTCTCTTCGATTCATGAAAATGATGGTAAGGAAACTCTTTCACTAAGTAGATTTTGAGTAGATAGTAGTTGTGGGAATGACAAAAGGTCTAAACATTATGATTACGGCATCCCTCTTCATAATTGTTTAGACACACCTGTGAGCTATCTAAGAGAGGTGTATGATATTGATAAAGTCTTATCAAGGCAATCTAGTATCACAAATATGAACTTTGGTAAGAAAGTCAATAAAGTATTGATTTCTAGAAGTCCAGTTGATTTCTGGGTACATGTCAAAGCTAGTGGGAGCATAAGTGTTATGCTAATAATCATCATGTTAGTGGGAGCATGATAATTATGGTAAGTATTGCAAGTTAGCAATGTTAACTATAGAAAAACAAAACTTTCAATTCATGGAGTTGTAGGGGTTGACAAGTTGTTTTGCTATAATTAAGGGAGAGGAAATTATACTTCGTTTCAATTATGAAAAGCTTAGATTGAGTTTATAATCATTCTAAAGAGCTTATATTGAGATTTTAATCACCTTTAGTCAAGAATATATATATATATATATATATATATATATATATATATATATATATATATATATATGAATTTCATGTTGGATTGGTTCAACTTAAGAAAAATTCTATATATTGCGCTCTCAAAATTTGATTATGATTACGGCATCCCTTTTCATAGTAAAATTTTGAGAATATGGCAAACAAAAAATTATTATGGCAAAAGACTGATCTACAACGATGTCTTTATGTGAAACATCGTGAATCGTGTATCATTTACTTTGGGTACAAGATCGATTACATGTGTTATAATATTTATCCTTTCTGAATTTTCCAAATGCCTTGGGGCATTAAGGAGGAAAATGTCTAGAATTAGATATGCCTAAAGTGATTAAGCAATTGTCGAGGACAATCTAAGGTCTACCAAAGATTGGTTGCTCAAGGACAACTGGAAGTATATTGTTAATATTGGAAGGAACATATTGACATATTCTGAAAAGAGGCAACTCTTGTTCAGAAGTGGTAGTCAAAATGGGAATATAGAGTTGTCTTCATAGGTGGAAGCAATCTGCGTAAGGTTAAAGAAACTTAATGCAAGAAGCATGTTCAAAGCAATGCGCTTTGAATCTGAGACATCGTTTCCATGGAATTTCTCTCCATTGGGATACTCTATAATGATTGTTGCCAAGCCTTTGTGGCTTTGTGCATAATCATTACAAGAGGAACAGTGCATATAAGTTTAAAATCTAAACAGATTTCGATAAATGATATGAATTTGGAATTCTTACATTTAAGACAAGGAATTGGGAGTGTGACAAGAGAATCATTGAAATTATGTTCAATTGATCTAATTCACAAAGAAAAAGGATCATAGACAAACATAGAGTTCATACTTGGTGTATGGCAAAGCTATTGTTTAGAAAACATAGTGTACATGCTTGGAGCAAGGGTCACCTAGTGTTTTAATTCAAGTATAAAGTTGATAAAACCGAAAAAATGAATAATGAGTAATCAATATGGTGATAAATAGAAAGTGTTTTAGTTATATTCATAGGTTTTGATACCATATTAGATTCATTTATTCTTGTGTTTCACTTTTCATGTTTTGACATTCTTCCGGAATGACTAAGTTATTCAAACCATCCACAGTCGGTCATATGTTGGAAGTAGATATGAATCAAGACTGTCATGGGTTGGCTTGTAGAGGTCCATGTTGGTGGACAAAGTTGTGCTACAACACTCATGAGTGCTTATAAGTTCTGAGTATTAGATTCAACCCGCGCCCATTTGAATCACTTCATGGATTTTATCACGAGTGATCATGAGATGATCATATCTTATATTCTTCAAACCTAGAGATATGAGTTGTTACTATGAGTTGATAGTACATTGGTTGCACGAAAACGAATTGGTAACTCGATGTTATAAAATGTGCCTTTGTGTATGATTCAACAAGTAGCAAAACAAGCCATATGAGTCGAAGTTTATCCATTCCTTTTAACTGTGGGATAAAATCGATATATGTGGGCCCCTCGATGATTTAATGATGACACATGTGAGTGCTTGGCCAAGCCAGGACTGATTTGATTTGTTCAATCAGTCAGTCGTCATGAATCAGAAAAAGGGAAACAACAAATGGACAAAGAGAATGATTATAATCTATATCTCAGTCCATATGATATCTAGAATGGAGGAATATATGATCCCTTATCTAATGGACAAGTCATTTACAAGGTCAGAGTTCGACATCGACTTTAAGAGCTACGATTGTCATTTAGGTTTTGAAGTCATACTCAATAATAGTTTTAGACTTATCCAAGTGGGAGATAGTTGGATTAATATCTAAGTCCATAACTATATTTGGTATGTACTTGACCCGACCCAGCATGGTCCATTTGGGTTGCACTTCACCGGCACAATTTATATGGATAATCTTTTGAGAATAGTATATTTATGATTATATTAATATATTACAAGTTCTAATATATTAATATGGAATCATATTATTTAATTATTATTGATCAAAAATTAATTTAGAATTAATTAAGTGATCAAAATGAACTAATTAAATATGGACTCTTATATATATATATATATATATATATATATATATATATATATATATATATATATATCTGTGTGTGTGTGATGGGTCAAGTTCATTTAGGTTGGCTAAGCTTTTATGGATAGTCCATGGAGTGTTTAACCCATAGATCATATGAAATGAAAGGTCATGGGTTTAACCCTAGTCTCCACACTATATAAAGATGTCCTTGGTTGGTGAAATTGGCATTAGAGTGGGTACACTAAGAGGGCTATCCGATTTCACTAGAGAGAACCAATGTATTCTTATTCTCAAAGTCTTCCAAGGTGTTTTGGTGATTTGTGATTCCACTTGAGGCTTCCACACTATTGGCGCTAAGCTCTTAAAGCTTGAAGACATCAAGCTACACCAAAAGGTATGTCATCTAACTAGTCTTTGTAGTACAGTTGCTTCATAATATGCTAGTTAGGATTTAAGCCTTGGAATGTTCTTATTTGCATGTATAATAGAGAAAACATAGATCCAAGGTTTATAGGGTTGCATGTACACCATAGGAGTTTTAGAATGCTCAAAACCCAATACTTACAAGTTTAAGTATAATTCTAAAACATTGGAAAAGGTTCAATGTATGGCAGAACGAATGAGAAGAATCAAATTAGGCTGAAAGATAAAAGTTTCTCCAATCTGAATAGATGGAAGAGTACTTTAGTATCGTGTTTTATGATCATCTTAATGATTATAGGAAACCATATCACAATTGATCCTCTAAAGACATCTTAGTGCAATTGTATGGCTAAGAAGAGGAATCGTGAATTGTTGAAATCGTTAAATCAAGAAGATGAGTCATACTTCGTTCCCAAACAAGTCTTAGAGTCATGCTCCAAGATTGTAACCTTGAGTGACATAATCTTAAGAAAGGTTTAAAACACTTATCAAATGTAGAGTAAAAGTTTTTCTACTCTTGTACATTTGAAATTGGTAAGTTGTGACGTTTTGGATAAAACAAAGACCAACTAAGGCCAATTGTGTGAAGTGTTTGTCTTGATAAGGATCCGCACTAACTCTTGAATATTTGATTTGTCAAGGAATGATTCATGACAAGAGAATCTTATATATCAAGAGGGCAGTGGGAGTCTTAAAGATCTTGGAAAAGCTTCAAGAACTAATCAAGAATAAAACTTATTGTTTATCACTTGCACACGACGTGAGGTTTATAACCTATCGTGTTGACATAATCTTATGTATGTGCCTATTCCAATTAAATTTGACTATGCATGTGAGCTCTACGAATTCTCAGTTGTTTACATAACTACTTGGAAGCAATGGTAGGCCCTTGTGCTTCCAGGTGGCAAGAAATTAAGATTGAACAAGTTCAGTCCATATGAGTTTGGATTTATCACGAACCTAGTCTTATGATTATGGTTATGACAAATTCACATGGATAGGAACACATACACCATAAAATCTAAGTGTCATAAGGTTTCTCTTCGATTCATGAAAACGATGGTGAGGAAACGCTTTCACTAGGTAGGTTTTAGGGAGATAGCAGTTATGATATTTGCATTCTCAAATTTGATTATAATTACGGTATCCCTTTTCATAATTCGAATTGTGAGGAATGGAAAAAAAAGTCTAAACATTTGAGACTTATTGTTGGAAGTTCTTAAATTTTTTAGACACACATGTGAGCTATCTGAGGAAAGGTGTATAAGTTTGAGATGCCTAGATAAAGTCTTATCAAAGCATCTAATATCAGAAATCTGAACTTTAGTAATGAGAAGTCAATAAGGATTGATTTCTAGAAGTCCAACTGATTTCTGAGTACATGTCAAAGCTTGTGGGAGCATAAGTGTTATGCTAATAAGGATGTAATTATTATGCTAGTGGGTTCATAATCAATTATGGTGAATGTTGCAAGTTAGCAATGTTAATTATAGAAAACAAAAGTTTCAATTTGCAAGTTGCAAAGTTTGAAAAGTTGTTTTTCTATAATTAAAAGACAGGAAATTATACTTCATTTCAATTCTAAAAGCTTAGATTGAGATTTTAATCACATTTAGTCATATATATATATATATATATATATATATATATATATATATATATATATATATATATATATATATATATATGAAAGTTATGTTGGAATGGTTCAACACAAGGAAATTTTGTATATGGAAATGTTAATTGCATCTCATAATTTGATTATGATTACGACATCCCTCTTCATAATCAAAATTATGAGAACATGGCAAATAGAAATATTATAGAAAGAGATTGATCAAGTATCATGTCTTTATGTTAGACATTATGAATCGTGTGTCATATGCTTCGGGTATAGGATCAATTGCATATGCTACAATATTCTCGTGTTCTAAAATTTTCCAAATACCTAGGGAATTAAGAGGGAAAAAGGACTAGAACCCATTATGACTAAAGTGGTTGAGCAACTGTTAAGGACAATCTAAGGTTCGCCAAGGATTGGTCGCTTAAGGACAGTTGGAAGTATAGTAATGGATGAACCATATTGACATTATTATGAATAGACAGGAGTTCGTATGGAGAATATGGAATGTTTCCATATTGGGAGTTGAAGAATAGATAAGAAAGTTAGAAACTTTTATGCAAGAAGGATGTTCAAAGGAATGTACTTTGAATTTGAGACTTCATTTACATGGAACTGTTTTGTAACAATCTCAAAAGGAATATTTTGTAATATCATTGGTCAAGTCCCTGTGACTTTTGGTACCTATACATTACAAAAGAATCATTGCATGATAGTTGAGAATCTAACACTTTCTAGCCGTGACAAGAATTTGGAATTCTTACACTTGCAATAAGGATTTGGAATTGTGAAATTAGCATCATTGTAAAGTTGTCAATTAATCTATTTCGCAAAGTAAGGATTATAGACAAACATAGTGTGCATGCTTGGTGCATGGCATAACTATTGTTTAGACAAACACAGTGTGCATGCTTGGAGCATGGCATAACTATTGTTTTAATTCAAGTACTATGTTGATTATTCAAAATATTATACAATGAATGATGAGTAATCAATATGGCTCAAAAGTATTGGGGCCATATAGGATTAGTATTATTCTTGTGTTTCACTTTTCATGGTTTGACTTCCCGAATAACTAGGTTATTCAAACCATCCATAGTCGATCATACTTTGGAAGTAGGTATTGAGGCAAGAATGACATGAATGGATCTGTAGTTTGTCTAAGACAAAGTGGTTGTAGTGTTCATGAGTAATCCTGAAATAAGATTCGAGTATTTGATTCAACCCACGCTCATTTGAATCACTTCATGGATTTTATCACGAGTGATCATGAGACGATAATATATTATATTCTTCAAACGGAGACGTGCGAGTTGTAGTTGCGATTCGGTTACACATTGACATATGTAAACGCACTAGTAACTTGGATGTTATAAAACATATCGTTGTGTGTAATTTGATGAGTGAGTACAAGCAAGCATTTGGGTAGAAGTTTATCCGTTCCTTTTACCCCATGTGGATAAAAGCGATATTTGTGGGCCCCTTGATGATTTAGTGATGACATCAGGCCTGGACTAATTTGATTTGTTCAATTAGTCGGTCGTCAT
Source organism: Lactuca saligna (assembly GCF_052625555.1). Taxonomy (NCBI): domain Eukaryota; kingdom Viridiplantae; phylum Streptophyta; class Magnoliopsida; order Asterales; family Asteraceae; genus Lactuca; species Lactuca saligna. The sequence goes on along the minus strand of NC_136418.1, from coordinate 125,890,368 downwards.
AAATCGGAAATCGGAAAACAATAGATGGACAAAGAGAATGATTATAATCCATGCATCATGTAACACCCAGCGTCTAGAAGGACAAGAAAGAAAAAGAAAACCCTAATTTTAAAGGGGCGACTCGGCGAGTCCGAGCGGGATCCGGGTCGAGGAGTAAGTGACCGACTCGGCGAGTCGGCCAAGGGGACTCGGTGAGTCTAGTCTATGCGAGGAAAACCCTAAATTCGGGACTTGGAGCCTATTTAAGCGCCTCATTCTCTTCCCTAGGGTTCCTTTACCGCCTCTCTAACCCAGAACACCAAACCCTAGCTGCCATATCCATTGTTTGAGCCAATTGTTGCCTTCAAGAGTGCATTAAAGCTTGGAGAAGGAAGAAGGATCTTGGAGGTGCAATTAAGGACTATAGATCTGGTATTGTAAGGATATTTCTGAGCATTTGGAGGTAATAAACTAGTTCTTGGACTCTTTTGCACCTAGATCTATGTGTGGGTGTTGGGGCTTTTTAGCCATAATGGTATCCATTTGAGTTAGAAGCCAGATTTGAAGTTGCTACTTCGGATCTAAGCATATTATGGTCTTGAGAAGCATAAAGTATCTGCCCTTGAGTTGATTATGGAGCCTCTTTGCCTTAAACCCTAGTTATTGGTGTATTTTGCCTAGATCTCCTTCTCTACACGTAAAGTTTGCAACTTTACGTGAGGAATAGGCTTAGGAAGGGTAGATCTACAGTTTGGAGTCCATGCATGACTCAAAAGTCCTCTACATGTAAGGAGATCTGAATGGAGTCAGCGAGTACTTTGAGTGGACTCGACGAGTAGCATGAAGATTAGGAGCAACTCGATGAGTGGGATGAACAGCTCGTCGAGTCAGATGAAGATTGCCTTGTACTCGGCGAGTCAGGTCGCGAAACCCCAAACCCTTTGAATTGAGACTCGAATCAGTGAGTCGAGTGGAGACTCGGTGAGTTGGACATGTCAGGACACGGAAATCAGTAGACTCGGTGAGTCATGGACTGACTCGGCGAGTCGAGATGCGAATGGAAGGACTCTGAACATATGAACTCGGCGAGTTAGTAGGGTGACTCGACGAGTAGGGTTGACCTGGAAGGTTGACTTTGACCAGGACTTTAACTTTGACCATAGTTGACTTGGTTGTCTCTCGGGGGTCAGTTAGACTCAGTGTTGCATTGATATTGGTAGTTCGGGGAGCAAGGGGAGCAGGAGTTCAGAGAGTTGTCGGGAAGCAGCTAGTGAGGTCATCAGCAAGTTTAGCCAGTGCATGTGAGTTTCCCTTTGTGTGAATGGATCTAAGGCCACAATGCCGACCCATGTAGTTATGAGTAGAGGGCCCGGGGGTTAGCCCTAGGCACAGTATGCTAGTATGATATTCAGGACGAGGTCCATTAATAGCGCGGGTGCCCAAGGATTTGTTTATATGATAGTTTATATTTGTTTTCTGTGTGATACATGTATGTGCCTGGTAGGGAGGTGAGTGTGGGCGGGGTCCCGTATCTCACCAATAGCAGAGTGTGGATGGGGTTCCACATATCATTAGTATTAGAACAGGGGCGAAGCCTAAGTTAGGGAAGGAGTGAGAGTGAGCTAGGCCCGTATCTCACAACCATTAGGAGTGTGGATGGGGTTCCATGACTCATCAGTAGCAGGACAAGGGCGAGGCCCAGGATAGGCGAGGCCTTACGACAGGATCAATCGTATGAGTTTAGCTTATGTGTTGTAATATATTTATGTGTTATTATTTGTTGGCGGGCGAGGACTTATGACAGGAGAGGCCTAAGTGAAACAGATCTGTATCCGAGCGGGGCTCGAAGCCAGGCGGGGCCTGGAGCGGAGGGGCCGTTATAGCGGGCGAGGCCCGAGGCAGGGGGCGAGTCCCAAGATAGCGGGCGTGGCCCGGTGTGTATAGTATGTGGTTATGCATGGTATGTGGTAGGGTGGGGAACTCACTAAGCTTCGTGCTTACGGTTTTCACTTTTGGTTTCAGGTACTTCCGGTAGCGGAGGGAAGAGCTCGGGGTGATCGCATGGCACACACCATTGATTAGACAGCCTGGGAATGTTTTACTCTGATAACGAACATGTGTTTTGGAAACTAATACTCTGTTTATGTTTTGGATTGATGATTTTGCTTTAAGTAATGTTTTATTAAAAGAAATTTTTGGTCTTGAATTTTGGGTCGTTACATATCAATCCATATGATATCTAGAATGGAGGAATATATGATCCCTGATCTAATAGACGCGCCATTGACTAGGTTAGAGTTCGACAATGAATTTTAAGAGCTACGATTGCTAGTCGGGTTGGATTCATGCTTGAAATAATAGTTATTAGACTTATCCAAGTGGGAGACTGTTGGATTAGGTGTCTAATCCCATAACTATTATTGGTATGTACTTGACCCAAGAGTAGCATGGCCCATTTAGGTTGCATGGCATCAGAACAATTTGGATAGACTTTTATGAGAAGAGGATATTTATGATTTATTAATATATTATAAGTTCTAATATATTAATATGAAATCATATTATTTAATTAGTATTGATCAAGAATTAATTTGGAATTAATTATGTGATCAAAAAGACTAATTAAATAAATGGGGATTGATTTGGTAAATCATTCATTCTTATAAAGTAGGCTTATGATCCATAGTTCTTTATGTTGGGCTAAACCCATGTGGTGACCCATCGATACTCTATGGAGGTTAAAACCCATGGATCAAGAGGAATGTGGAAAATCATGAGTTACATGGTGTAACCCTAATGTGCACAATATATAAGAAGCCTCGTAGCTCATGAAATTGGCACTAGTGGAAACACAAGAGGGCTAGCCAATTTTATGAGTACAAGTGACCTCCTCTCAAGTTCCTCCATTGTTGGTAGTGTTGTGTGATTCCATTTGAGGTACAACACTTGGGGCACTAAGTTGTTAAAGGTCCAAGGCTTCCAACTATAACAAAAGGTATGTCTTCTAACTTATTTTATTACCCAAGTATCAAAGCTTTGTATGCTAGTTAGGGTAATACCTTGGAATGTTCAAGTTTGCATGTATAATAGAGAAAACATAGATCCAAGGTATTTAGGGTTTCATGCACACCTTAGGAGTGTTAGAATGCTCAAAACCCTTAACTTTAGACTTAGTAGATGTTGGGATGAAATGGACCATCAGAAGTCAGATAATGAACCAAGGACATGTTTGGGCTTAAGGGAAGGCCAATTTGAATTGTCGAAAACAATTTAGAAAATTGGGCTATTAGTGGGCTGGGAAGATAAGTTGGAAATAGGCCTTGGGTATGGACCGTATTAGACCAAGGGGTAAAATGGTCCTTTTTCCCTAAGTATTATGGATTTTGACAAAGTGTTGTTATGTTATTGATAGCTGGGGAGTCATCAAAGCAACTGTTAGAGATTCCTTCCTGTGATATTCGACATTCATCCTTGCAAGGCGAGTCCTCTTCCAGTAAGAACGGGTCTAAGGCACCAAGGTTGGCCCGTTTATGTATGTTATCAATACCAGGGTTATCCCGATGTAGTTATATGTTTCCAGACTTTGGTCTGATGCCAGGGCAAACCCGATGAATGTTTGTATGCTTGATGTCTTCATGATTCTTACATGTGTTTGTTTATGTGTTCCAGAATTCGGTCCAATGTCGGGGCAAGCCCGAGGAAGGTCTAGCTTATATGTTATGTGTGATGTGTTCTGGACTCCGTTCCAATGCTGGGGCAAGCCCGAGGAATGTTTATATGTTTGTGTTATATGTTTATGTGTTGTATGCCTATTGCAATGCTATATGTATACTAGACTTCAGTCCGATGCCGAAGGGGCCAATGCCAAACTTCAGTGCAATGTCGAGCGGGGCCCGATGTAACGGGCAAGGCCTAATGTATGTTATTACGTGATTATGTGTATGGTATGTGGTAGTTTGTAGAAACTCACTAAGCTTCGTGCTTACAATTTCCAGTTTTGGTTTCAGGTACTTCTGGTAGCAAGGGGAAGATCTAAGGATGATTGCAGTGCACACACCATTGACTCAGTCTGGGATGTTTGGACTCTAATATTTGGCACATGATTTTGATGCAGTATTTTATTATGGTGATTTGAGATATGTTACTTATATTCTTTTTATGAGTTGACAAATGGTGATTATGGTTTGATAAATAATCAAAACGACATTTGGACTGTATTTTTGGGATGTTTCAATATATATACACACACACACATACACACACAGAGTTCTTTTTAGAACCAATATTTTTGTTAGAACCTAGAACTATAAATCCATCTATATTTTTTTAAATCAACACCACCAATGGACTCCAAATGTCACGTATAAGCCACCTCTAATATAAAACAAGATTAAGTGAACTTAATATATATATATATATATATATATATATATATATATATATATATATATATATATAACAACCTGAAAAGGTTAAAAAAATCTCCAAAAAGGTAATATATATATATATATCACCTTTTTGGAGATTTTTTTTAACTTTTTCAGGTTGTTATATATATATATATATATATATATATATATATATATATATATATATATATATATATATATATCACATTTTTGGTGATTTATTTAACTTTTTCAAGTTTTTATTTTTTAAATGTTGCCTCTGGAGTCTCATGGTTGTGTTGATTTTGAAAATTTTGAAAAGAAAAGAAATACAAAATAGACATATATTCAGATTAAAAAAAAACAATAGTTTAATCTTTTTTTAGCTTAGATCTGGCTTGAACGTATCATATGGAGTCTAATGATGGTGTTAGTTTTGAAAATATTGTTCGGATTATGTGTTCTCATGTAAATGTTGGTTCTCAAAATAATTTACATTACTCTCTCTCTCTCTCTCTATATATATATATATATATATATACATATATATAGACACACACACACACACTCTCTTTTATTTATATGAATCATCATTTTATAAAAAAAAAGGGCTTAAATGTATCCATTTTACACTTATATAAATTAATTCATTCTACACTCACAAATTGTTATTTCTGAAGCCACCTAACTTTCGCCAAACACTTTCTCTAACTTGTATATAAACAATATTGTAACATTCAATTTATATAAATGCTTAAATTTTAAGGCTTTTCGGTGACGTGGTGTGGGCTTGGGGTTGGTTGTGGCGCTACACTTTAATGAAGGTCACGATATGACAATCCTTATGTAAGACGCGACCTTGCTGAAATGAGAAACCATAATTCTCGTCATTTGGGCCCTAATTAAGGGCACTAACCCTAGGTTTTCCTTATTTGGTAGCCTCGATTCCTAGAAACACTCTCTCACCAAAAACCCTAGCCTCCATTGCAAGTTATGAACTTTTATATCACTTTTGTGAAGTTTGAAGAAAAAGGAGGCCACTCTTAATGTTAGGAAGTTTATGTTAGAATAGTGTCCAATGTTATAACTAACTGGTAAAACTTTCCATTAATAATAGGGTCTTTTTGGGTTTTTCTCTCAATGATCCAAATAGTATTATAATGTTATGAGAAAGCGATACAAATAGTTTATTAATTATTAATGTGATACTAAATTAATTAGAAACGAGTTTCAAATTAATTTTTACAAATTACAAATGCAAGGACTAAATGTTAATTATTTAGTAGTTGAACAATGAAAGGTTCTAAATCCCATATGATGGGGGACTAAAATCAACAAGGGATAAGCGCTTGAGATTTTTGTTCCATGCTATAGTCGGAACGGGATTTGAATTTAGATAAATTGAATATTTAATTATTATATTTATTTAGTTACCAATTCAAATCAATTTCCTTTCTAAGCAACCGGCGAAGCTATAAATACCCCTCACTCGCACCTCATATTTTCATCCTGCTCTTAACTAAGAGTTTCTCTTCTCTCTTGGTTAACTTCGTAGTCGATATCTATTGTTATAAGAGATGATCTTCTTAACATATAATAATTTGGGCTTATTGGGTGTGCACCATTAGAGGCAATCTACTTTGGTTACTATCTTCATTGGTTGGAGTATTTCGAGTTCTACACCAAAGGTTCTTCAAGCTAATTGGTTTTGCTAAAGGTTAGGGTTCATGATCCCTCTTGTAGTTATTCTTATTATTTAGGTTAAATATCCTTGTAGGTTTTAGTCATTTTCTTGCCTTAGATTAATTTGTATGTTCCCAGATCCATTGTTAATCTAAGTTAGTGTTGGAAAACCTATCAACTTGGTTATAGCTTAAATCCAATATTTCCATCAGATTTCTGGAACTTTGTAATTTTAAAGTTCCCACCTCAATATGTATTTCTTTATATCTAATTTTGTCATTTTGGGTTCTTTTTTTCATGCTCTTGGATTTTGGAGAACTTTAGAACATTAGGAATACTATGGCTTTAGTTGACACCGGCACTCAACCTGAGGTTGAGAGACTTGTTAAGACATTCATTAACTCTTCGCAAATCTAGTAGAGTTAGCATGCCTCCCGAGTTTTATGGGTTTCATTTTACTTTTGATTGGGATGAATTTATTAGTGATAAAACACTTGTAAATTTGGATGAGCCGACTAACTACAAGGAAGTGATGGCAGACCTGATGCTACAAAAGAGACAATGGATAGTGAGATTCAATCCATGTACAATGACCAAGTTTGGAATTTGGTTGAGCATACACCCAGACTAAAGACCGTGGGTTGTAAATAGATATTTAAGAAGAAGACCTACATGGATAGGAATGTACACACGTTCAAACTAGGTTGGCGGAAAATGTATATAATCAGACCCAAGGGAATGATTATGACAAAACCCTCTCAATAGTAGCTAAGATCAAGTCCATTATGATATTCATAACTTCCTTCTATGAGTGTAAGGTATTCCAAATGGATGTTAAAACCACTTAACCAGTTTCCTTAACGGAAAACTAATAGAGGATGTGTGTATAACATAAACAAATGGTTTTGAACATGTCAAGTATCCTAATAAGGTGTGCAAATTTGAAAATTCAATTTATAGACTTAAATAGTCATCTTGTAGCTTGAATCTTTTCTTCCATGAAAAAGTCAAAGGATTTGGAATTTCTAAAATTAAATACGAGTCTTGTGTGAATGTCAAAGCTAGTGGGAGTGTTTTAGTCTTTCTACTGTTGTATATGGATGATATACAACCTATAGGAAATGATATCCCAACTTTACAAGATGTGAAATTTTGGCTTAGAAATGTTTCACTATAAAGGATCTAGGAGAGGCAACATATATACTTAGGATAAGAATCTATAGAGATAAATCAAAACATCTAATAGGACTTAGCCCGAGTACATACCTGGATAAGATATTGAAGAGGTTCAATATGAAAGATTCAAGGAAAAAGGAATTTCACATGCACTATATACTGTAAAATTAAGTAAGAATCGATGTCACGGTAGTAGTGATGAAATGGACATAATAATTCAATTCCTATACACTTTGGCTATAGGATTGATCATTTATGCCATGACGTGTACTCGTCCTGATCTCTCATACGCTTTGAGCATGGTAAGTAAATATCAGGACAACCCTGGCGGAAGTCATTGGACAACAACAAAGAGTATTTTTAAATATTTAAGAAATATGAAATATATGTTATTGGTTTTCGGTAGCAAAGATGAACTCAGAGTAAGAGGGAATAGTGATGCCAATTTCCAAATGGATAGAGATGAAGGTTGATCACAATCTGATTGGGTGTTCCTGTTGAATGGTGGTGTAGTGATCTGGAAGAGTTCCTAGAAGAATACAATGGAAGGTTCTATATCCCATATGATGGGGGGACAACAATCAACAAGGGATAAGCCCTTGAGATTTCCATCCTATGCTATCATGGGAAGGAGATTTGAATTTAGATAAATTGGATTATTTAATTACTATCTTTATCTAGTTACCAATTCAAATCAACTTTCTTTCCACGCAACCAGAAACTATAAATACCCTTCCCCGACACCTCATATTTTCATCCCACTATTCTTTAAGAGTTTCTCTTCTCTCTTGGTTAATTCATTAGTCGATCTCTAGTGTTCTAAGGGTTACTCTTCTTAACATCCAATAATTTGGACTTAATAGGTGTGAACCATTAGAGGGAATCTACTTTGGTTACCATCTTCCTTGGCTTGGAGTATTTCGATCGAGTTCTACATCAAAGGTTCTTCAAGCAAAATTGGTTTTGCTAGAGGTTAGTGTTCATGATCCTTATTGTAGTTGTTCTTATTGTTTAAGTTGAAGATTCTTGTAGGTTTTAGTTATTTGCTTATTTTATATTAATTTGTATGTTTCCACTGCCATTGTTAATCTAAGTTAGTATATAGAAAACCTATCAGTTTGGTTATAGCTTAAATCCAATATTTCCATTAAAATTTCGAACCTTTGTAAGTTTAAAGTTCCAAACTTATTAGTTATTCCTTTAGATCTAACCTTATGTCATTTTTGGTAGTTTTTGATCCTTTTTCATGTTCTTGGAGTTCGGAGAACTACAAAACATTAGTAATGATTATATGCCTTCTAGACTTGTTGGACGTTGGAAAAATGTATTTGCATGCATATCCTTGATGCCATGCATGAGTATTGGCCCATTTCAGAGTTAGATTTAGAGGCTTTGGGAGTTTTAGCATTGAGAATAGACAAAGTTGGAAAAGTTTTTCATTAAGTCATTGAGGAGATCCAGATATGCGTTGGAGCTTCTAACTTTGAGGATTAAGGACTTAATATGAATGGTAGTTAAGCCAAAATTCATGAAGCGGCTAACTTAAGGTCACGATGTGACTTCTGGGATTTTTCCTAACTATTATTTCAGGTTGTGATTATTGGTGTCACACGATCTTTCGTCACATCACACTCAGCCGTTGACCATTGACTGTTGACAATCGCCTTTTGATAAGTTTGAATTTTAGTCAAACTTAGAGGTTTTTAGTTATGGACTAAGGTTTGACATTTGTCTTGTATAGGTGGATATTGTAGCTGATATTTGTGCTTTTGAGAGTGTATATCTTCATATTGTCAGATTCATGTGAGTTTTTTTTTCGTTATACTATATGTTACAGTATGTATTGTATGTATGTAAAGATGTAGACATGTTGTAGTATATTGTTAGGCAAGTAGACAGACTATCTTAGTCGTTTTCCTGCTGTTGTTGGATTGTTTAATTGTTGTATGTATATGTCAATATATTATATTTATGGGTTGAGGGTGGACCATCTATTAGCTAAAGGCTAAGAGACCCAAGGGGCAGGACAACTATAATCTTAAGACCAATGGGCGGACCAACTTTAAGGTAAAGGCCAAGAAGCGGACCGACTATAAGCTAAGGGGGAATAGGCAGACCAACTATAATCTGAAGGCTATTGCTTGTATGCATTGTATGTGTATTGTGGTATGTCGTATTTTAGGGAACTTATTGAGCTTTACGCTTACAGTTGTTAATTTTAATGATTTTCAGGTAGTCCTTATGTTTGAGGTAAGGGCGCGACGTGACTGTACACTCGCATCGATAAACTTTCATGATTTAGATCTCTGCTGATTTTATGTTATTACTCTGATTTGGAAACAACATATTTTACAAGGTTGAACAAATGAGTTTTATATTACTTTTGGAAACAGGTTTAACATTATACTATATTTTACCAATGAAAATTTTAGTTTGAAATTTCGGATGTTACAAATATAAACACATAAAATATATCACACAAGATATTAAGATTAGTTTTGTTTGCCAAAATGTCTTCCTATTCCTCTTCCAAATGGTCAAAAAATTCCCACAAATTTGACCGCCCTTCAAACTATGACATTAGACTTAGGGACTGGAAGATGCCTGATGAGATAAAGGAGGATATAGTGACCAAAGAATCAGATGTTGAAAAGTTGAGTTCATATTTCAGTCGACTTAGTGATGAAGCATGGGTTAACGGGGAAACAAATACCATATGATTTTCTAGAATGATATTTTAAGGAAACTGATTAGTAGCGTTTTGAGTTTTTTTTTATGTTTTAATCATATGTAATGATCATTTCTATTAACGAAATATTTTCATGATTCATTCTTTATAAACCAACCATGATTATATGATCGTGATTAAATATTATAAATACTTGTGTTATATGCGAGTTAGGTGAGAACTTTTTAGGTGGGAGATGGTTGGATTTTTGACTCAGTTAGACTAATATACCCCTCTATAGATATTATAAATACATGGTGGATGAATTATTTAGCCACACTAAAAGATTACTGGTATGTGCATATTTAATCATGTATTTTGTACATATTTCTAATACTTTTAGCTACAATTATGTTTATTTTGGAACATACAGTACTTATTATGTTTGAAATATGTTTTTAGTAGCAAATACATGCTAGGGATGAAAAGGAAGAAAACGAGGAGCTGGAAGCAGGAATAAATGAGCTAAGGCAAAAGAAGACAAATAAGGCTTGAAGATAGAAGACCACGGCTTGGTGATCATCCACCATGACATGTCAAATGGAAGATTCTCGACCAATAGGCTGGCTTGGAGAATACGTGATATCCATGAAGACCACGACGTGCTGCATTTTAACCACATCGTGGTGGCTAGATATATGGAAACTATATATATATATATATATATATATATATATATATATATATATATATATATATATATATATATATATATATATATATATATATATATATATATATATATATATGAGCATTAGGTCGAATGGAGGGACTCCCACCCAATTTTATGAGAAGGATTACGACTAAAACTTTCTGGAAACCGTGGAGAAGGTCATGAATCGATTGGAGCTTAAGAGTTGAAGATATATATAGAAGAATTCTACATAGATCTAATCGGTTTGCTAACATACTCATGTCTAGTCTTATTTTCATTGATTTTGTGACAATTGGAAAAATTCTAGACAAATAAGGTCTAAACTTTAACCATGTACAAGTGAATTCACAAATGTAACTTGATGCAATAAAACTTTGAAAACCAAGAGGACATGTTTATATAAGCTAATATGTTTATATATCTTAAAACCATGACGTAATAAACTTCCAAAGTCAAAAATAAATAAATCAAAAAGGCATGAACTATACCCCACTATAGGGATTTCGGTTTTTGGAATCAAAGATCCTAGGGTTTTCGGCCATATAGAACCAAAATCACCCTCAAAGATCCTCCACAAGGCCTAAATCCCTTTTTTGAATAAAGCCATGATCGAAATCAACATCATCTATGAGTGTGCAAGGGGATTTCGGTTATGCTAGGCCGACATCACCCTTATTAGGGCCGAAATCACCAAAAGGTGGCCAAGTGGTGCCACTTGATTGGTAGTTTAGCTTCCCAAGGTGATAAATTGCATTTACCAAAGTAAACATCACTTCACCCTATCCTTTCCGCCCTATATAAATCACGATTTGAGACACCTTCAAACACTTTCCAGTAAACATTTTCATCACATATCCTTTCAAGATCAAACTCTCATCAAGCCTCTCTTTCTCTCAAAACTTAAGTTTAAACATTCCCAGGAGGAAATATTCAAGATGGTCCTTAGTATAGTGGTAAGTATTCTTTATATAAACTAATATTATACAAACACATTTCATGATAGTTCATATATTCACACACATTATTATGTGATATTCATTGTTAGGATTTCGATTACCTTCGATTGTCCTAACTTAAAGATCGTCACTTTCACTTCGTTATCAAACCGCAACCGCACATAAGGTGAGTTCATACCCCTATATTTTCCACGTCTTTTCTACATTTTTTTTTGGGGGGGGGGGGGGATATAAGTGAAACACAAGGAAACTTGTGTTAAAATACAAACCGTTACTTATGTTTTTCTTACATTTTATATACAAACATTTTACGTGAAAATGTTAAATACATAAAATAACGTTACTACCAAAATTACAAAATTTTACATGCAAAGTCGTTAATACATAAAGGTTTTCATTTCAACGGAACTTACATTTACAAACTATAATAGGTATATTTTGTGGAATATTCACGCTATTTTTACACTATGAAAGGGTAATACATACATTACAAGAAAAAGGAAATTTTCATACGTCAACCTGTTAATACAAATTTTGTGAGACATTTGGATTCACAGTACTTTTAAAACAAGTAGGTACTTTTGTGCATAAAAATTACTCTATATCCTTATGTAACACCCTGATTTATTTTTAAACCTTTTTTTAATGATATGGTTATAAAAAACCTACGGGTATTACCTCTCATTTACTAAGAATTGGTCCCATAAAAACATTTACAATTAAAACTTAGGTATTATCATTAAGCATCGATCACAAAAACCATAGCAAGAAAATAAGAATTACATGCATACAATAATTAAGGAACTTAACAAGTTCTGCTTCATTCTTTATCTCATAACTTTTACTTCCATCTATCACTTTCTTCTTGAATACAACCTGCGATATATGGCATTAAAAAGAGACGCATAATACAATAATGTCTCGTGAGCTACGTGAGTTTGTTACCCATAAACATTTATCACGTTTTACATGAAAAATCATCTCATTCATACCATAAAGAATTTTCAATATTTTCATATCACAAAGCATTTTCAATCATTTTCATACCATAATCATTTTCAATACTTTTCATATATGACATAACATTTCATATCGTAAGTGTCATTTCTTATCTTATCATTTGATTAGCTTCTTTTCCATTTCCATTTACAAGACCAATGTGGAAAGAACAAATCAATCCACCAATGCATCATTTCCAAAACCGAGGTGGGAAGAACAAAATCAACCCACCAAGGCATCATTTCCAAGACCAAGGTGGAAAGAACAAAATTAATAAACCAAGGCATCATGCTTAGGACATCTACTTCGCGACAGGGAAGGTACTACCCCAGTAGATTCCTATAGACCTCTTATGAGTCATCATGGCCTGAGCAGTTTTTTTCATTACTTTCTAGTTCTTTTCATTTCTTTTCATTAATTTCCATTTCTTATCATTACTTTCAAAGCTTTACACATTTCATACGTTAGTAATATTCATTTCAAAAAGTAAAGCATCCATATTTCAAAACATTTCAAACACCTTTTAAAAACATTCGATCTTCTAAAACGTTCTTTTCTTTCAAAAACATTCTTTCCTTCAAGGCATTCTTTCAAATTATCCTTTCCAAAACAATTGACACTTTCATTTCAAAGAATTCATATATCAAACATTAGTGAATCATTATCATAAGATCATTTTTTCCATGTACCCGAAAGTGGGAAATTCCAATACATACTCACCTCAATCACACGTAAGTTAGCTAGTCATCTTCTAGTTCCTCTCCTCAAAGCAACACTCTCAAACACCACCTATATATCAAGTAGGTGAAAGTCAATAAAATGACCAAATTACCCCCTTAAGGGTGCAAAAATATGAACGTAGGCAAAAATCCCACGTAAATTTGAGTCAGTTTGCAAAAGTTACGAAAAAAAATGTGGAATTGTTCAAATTATTACACAACCCGTGTAATGGATTTCCTTTCCATTACATGGTCATGTAATGAGGTATGCACACACAAAAATTGCTATTTCTCTCAAAATAACACTCTACTTTGCATAGTTCTTGAAGCCCCTTTTCCAATTTACTTTGTACCAATTATTTAGGTCCTCACACATGTTTAGGAGGTATTTTATCTTCTTAAAGCACTCCACTTAATCCATAAAATGTTCATGGAAACCTTTAAGAGCATATCAATCCTCAAATTCCATAAGAAATACTAACTTGTCCATTGCTCACTTGAGCATTCCAAAGTTTACAAAGTTTATTCCTAACTTGTTTCATACTCAAATGAGAGTTTCTAGGTACATTTTATCACAAAGATTCTCATTGTAAACGCCTACTATAACTTTGGAATCCTTCATTCCATTCCATATTCCCAAATTACCCTTAAGGCAAATTTTCTATATTTCAATCTAAGAATCAAGTAACACCATATGTTTTGATTTCAATACATTCTAAGAGTATATATTCATGTTTATGAACTTCATTTACTCATTAATTGACCAACTACAAATGATTCCATTGATTTCATCATAATGTACCCAATTCTATTCCCATTCATGCTTATGTGTGATTCTACCATCATGGATGAATTTGATCATTCCAAATGAATTTTTTGCTTTGAAATATCATCTAGGCCATAGAATACAATCCTTTTCATCATCAATTGCAATATCCTTAATTTGGGGTTTTTAGGTTTCATGAGGGTTTTCACCCAAATCCTCATATCCATCAATGGAATGATTGGATTAAGATTGGGATCAACAAAACTACTCAAGGGAGGTTAGAAACCAAAAATATAATCATTTTATCTCATAAATTTTGACATTGGGGCTTAACCCACTTATCTAACTCGAATTTCTAGATTAAAAGGAGAAGAAGTTATACCTAGGAAGCCTTTGATTCCTCTTCCTTTTGCTTGGATGCTCAAATCTCCGCTTAAATCAAACTCTTGTAGCCAAAGAGATGCAAACCACCATTATAGAGGGATGATAGAGCTAAATCTCGTTCTATCTTCATATGAGGAGAATGGGTGTGTCTTATTTCCTAAAAATTACAATTTGGTCCCCAAAGCTTGCCGATTTTGGCCAAAACCCACCAAAAACTCAATACTTGTAATTTTAACTCAATTTTTGACATAGCAAGTCCTTCTCCATCTATTATGTAACTTTGATAGTCCCTTCCACTAACTAAGTCAACCATTTGATCCATACAATTTACTAATTTGACATTTTTCGTCCTTTAACTTTTAAAATTTTATTATTTCCATTTCTAATTTTCTAAACTTCATACCAACTTATGTTATTATTATCCCATAATGATTTATTTTCATAAATCATAATGTATTTATTTACTTACTTAATTTAGGAACCTAATCTTAAATTTAGGATGTTACACCTTAGACATGTCTTTATAACTTTCTAAAGTCCTAACTGATATTAAACTTCAACAACATATAATGATAAGATGAATCATATCAAAAAAGTTGGTGGTCATGGTGCGATGAGGATATTAAAAATACAAACAAACAAGTAAGTTCACTTTAACGATCCAAAAATATCATATTGAGGGTTACAATATGTATTTGGTATAGATATGGATAATAGCAAAATTAACTAATGAAACGGTCATGTTTCAATAATGCAATAAATATGTTTGTATACTTATGGAGTTACATCGGAAAATGTATAAAGTTTAATGAATGATTAGTTAAGAAATTTATAGTTCACTTTGATATGATTACGTGGATATAAAGTTTTTAAAAAACGGAGTTCGTATGAGAAAATTATGGTCGTTCGAAAGTATGTGGTTATTCGGAAAAAGTCAGCAGAAAGTCGGAAAGGCACAGTGTGCCCCTCAAATCGACTTAACTTTTCATGACATAAATACATGTGTTAGTCTATAAGGAAACCATTTAAATACATGTATTAGTCTATAAGGAAACCATTTATGATTCCGTCTCTCCAAGCCCAAATCTTATCCGAAAAGTTACGCAACGCACTAAATGAGGATAACGCTATTACGAGGACATGGTAATGTCTTGATTCTCTTATTTTTTTTATATTAATATTAGGATTGAATCAAGATAATGATTCATTTTATGATGAATTAGATATCATAAAGTGGTAAAATGGTGTCGTGAGTGATTAAACGTGTCCCCGAGCTCGATTTAGCCTTAGTAATACAAATTATTAGATTAGGGTTTGAAGGAAACCCATGAAATTCTGATATAACAGAAGTGAGAAATGAGGAGATTGAGCTTAAGTTATGCTTGATTACACCCACGATAAAGAAGTTCATAATACGGTTTAATTACGAACTAATTGGTAAAAATTAATAAAGGAGTTTTCATAGCGGAAACGAGGGTTGTACACCAAAGTTTATAGGATTATCCGACTATATGATTGGATTATAGGCTTATAAAGTTAATTCGTTTGATAATGTTGTTGAGGAGCTTAGTGATTTGGTAACAAATGGTTACCCACTTCTGTTATTGATCAGGCAAAGGTCGCTATAATAGATATGATAAATAAGATCTTAAGTGTATTAAGAAAAATTCTGAGGAACTTGGTATTTCGTCCAAATAGGTGGACCAATGTTGAGCTAAGAGATAGTGTGAGGCCAGAAGCCAGATTGGAAGTTAGTTTTCACTAACTGGTCATGTGAGTACATGTGGATTTTCCTATTTGGGATACATGCCATATTAGTAATATTTAATGTGAAATGTTTGAAAATGATTTGGAAATGTTTCTTGTTTGAAAAGTAATAAATCCAAGCTAGCAAGTAAATGAACTCTTTTCGAAAGAGTCAGTTAAGGTTTTGATAGACAATGTTTTCGAGCAAAAGAGCTCTTTTACGAGCAATGGTTAACTGGTTATAATTTGTTACATGGATTATTGAAAAGGATTAATGAACCGTGTTTACATTTATATTATGTTTGAACGTCTTACTATGCAATGTTATTATTGAATGTGCATGAGCATATCATCAATCATCTAGGTATGATTGGTTCAGTAAAGGAATAGTAACGATCATGCATTATATAAGCAAATTGCATAGTCTTGAAATGCTACCAGATAGACCTAAGGATCCTTATGGACCAACACATAACCATTTTGATGATTTGTTGTCCAATATGGATAGTTGTAATTTATTGGCATGACCACAATATGGATAACCATAGTTTATTGACAACGTCATAATATGGATAGTCATAGTTATTTAACAAGGTTGTTTACCAGTTGTTGTAGTTATTTGACGGGGACGTTAATTTGTTGTCGTAGTTGCATTGATTAAGGACATGCATGACATGCTTTACATTCTATTTATAAATGTATGGCAAATTATAATTTTATCAAATGATTTTGATAATGATTTGGTGTCTAAACCCATGTAGCTCACTAGACAAATTTTGTCTTACGTATTTGTTAAATGCCATCTATTCCAAGTTTTTAGATATAGTTTAAAGAGAGGAGTTGAGATTAATAGAAGAGAGCCAATGAATAAAATATGGGCATAGCTTCTCTAATGTAATCAACCTGGCAGCTTTACTATGATTTATTGTATCGATCGTAATGTCCGAAAGAATGTTTTTACAAATGTATTTTTAAATGAAATGAGAAAATTTTGGTACCATATTTTATAAATAAGACCCGTTAACAAAAAATATTTCATAAATCATAGTAGTTTGATGAAATAGTAGAAAGTATAATAGATTGATACATGAGAATATGAACGAGAACAAAGCAACGGCTGATAAGGAGATAAAAACATTCAAAAAAATTATGTTGTACTATAAGAAAACTCATCTTTATAATTTGGATGGGTTTATATGTCATGTTAAAACCGAAATGAATTGATTTTGAGAAAACTAGATTCCTTATGATCAACATTTAGGTATTATGTAAGTTCTATAGTTGGTTTAATGAATAATGTTATATATATATATATATATATATATATATATATATATATATATATATATATATATATATATATATATATATATATATATATATATATATAGAAATATAAATCCGATCATATAATTTTCATAATATCATTAAATACAACTTTTTTAGTTAGATTACATCTTGTTTAAATTAAATATAGGATAAAAACATTAACACCGTGAACCACTACATCCCATCTCTTACTTGATTTTCCTATCTTACTTGATTTTTCCATCGAGATTAACATTTTTTCTTTATTGGTTGGTAACATAGATGTACGTTTTTTTGTAGTATGTATTTTTTTCTTACGGAAATAGGTACATTATTTTATGACTAAACCTTCACCAGAGGATGGAATATAATAATATTTGACTTATCAGGTTGACATTTTTTCATAAATGGTTTTTGAAAACCTATCTTTAGTCTCACTAGATGTAACAACTAAAGAAAGATTATATTTGAGAGCAAATGCTAACGAATAAATGCCCTTACATATTAGGATTCATCATTTAGTGTGTGCCACGATTATCCTTCAATGCAAACGATAACGAATAACTCGTAAGGGTATGACTCATGTTTGTGAAAGAAATAACGAGGTTATCTGATTATTACTATTTTTATTTTAAAATGTTACATTTTTAACAATATTAAATTAAAAAAATTCCAAAAAAATATCAAAATTTCATAATATGGATTTCAAATTTCACAACATGGATATCAAAACTAAAACTATAATTTAGCAGGTTATTTATGTAAATTTGGCTGTCACCTAATTTTGTAGGATAAACATACAACATATATGTTTGTAGGTTGCTCTTACAAAATGGGATTTTGAAAGTGGTCCGAGAGCATTTCGCAAGTATACCTTGCAAAATTTATGAGATTCAATTTTCCCGTTAAATCCATACCAATTTCATATTCCATGCTAGTGAAATTATTGAGTATATTAAGAAATCTCTTATTTAGCCTAAAGCGTGGTCGACACATAACTTTTAAAAGCTTCTAGCTTTTAATTTATATATATATATATATATATATATATATATATATATATATATATATATATATATATATATATATATATATATATATAAACTTGGAAAAAAAAGTCCTTCAACATTATAAGCTTCTAGGTTTTAGGTAAAAAAAAAGTTTCAAGTCCAAAAACTAATTCAAAGACGGTTTAACAAAAAACACTTTTATACATTTACAAATTGACTTAACTACCATATTTTAAACTTAATAATGTAATTTAGATAAATTATTTTATATGTTTTAAAAGTTTTAAACTATTTTTTCCGAAAATGCATACAAATTTTAACTTCAAATTACAAACTACCGGCTTGTACCTACCAACTTCCAGCTCTAGATTACTCTAGATTTCAATTCGTTTTTGGATACTCTTAAATTTTGAAAATGATTAAGGGTTTTGCTTAGGTTATATTTTTCTTCAAAAAAAATAAAAAATATATAAAGATCTATTTCACACTAATAATTTGTACATATATATAAAAGTACCTTATCTATAAATATAATCCAAAATTTATTTTTTTTCCTTCTTTAAGGGGTGGACTATACATAATAATTTATTGGGTAGGGAGGAAGTATAAATTTTTTTCGGTATTTGTCTGCGTCTTTCTTAAAGTAGAAACATATACGTGTACTTGCCTTCATCGTAGTAATACGATACCCATTACTCCCTCTCTCTCTTTGAATCACCCTCTTCGTCACATCCATATTCATTTTCGTCTTCCTCCCCCTTTCTCTTTCTCTTTCTCTCTCTCTCTCTCTCTCTCTCTCTCTTCTTCCAGTTGCCTAAGACGACTTTTTTCTCCTTTCAGATGGCGCAACAAGCTTGAACAAAGTCTTAAAGCAAAAAGCTGGTGAGTTCATTAGTTTCTTCGTGTATCTCGTCTGTTTTTCATGATTTCCCCTTTTATCTTACCGATATTCTATTTAGTTTATCGATGAAACGCAAACCCTTTTTGATTGGTTCTGCTTCTTTTGCTGTTTATATGATGATTTTGAGAAATTGATCTGGGTTTATTGTAACTGAAAGTTGGATCTGTACGAATTTCGATGTCGGTTGTTTGAATTTGTCTGGATATCAGTTGATTTTTTTGGTTTGATTGTTAATCGCCCCCTTTTATGAACTAGCCGGAGTCATTTTCAAAAAGTTGATTAAATTTACAAGTTTTGATGAGATTCTTCGTTTTTCTCCCCCCTTTTTTCACCTTTTGGATGAGATCTATGAAATCGAAAGAATCAATTTTTTCCGATTGCTCTGTTTCACCCTAGACAAATAATCATAACTACAAAGTCTTCGATCAAAATTTAAGGAACTTCAGAACATTATTTTCGAATCCTTGGATAAAAACTCAATCAGTGGATCTAATTCTTATTTTCATCTCTTGTGATTAGAGTCTGTAAAGTTCGATTTCTCTTTCTATGTGTGTGGACTGTTTTGTTTCAGGTGTTTATGAATAATACAATTTCTAAGTAGATTCTTTATTTCTTCAGGGAGAATCTCTGATTGACGCTTGATATATTCAGGAGCAAATAGTTGATGTGATATTTAGACAGATTTACAAAGATTTGATTGGTATTGGGCTACTGTGATCCATGGGGATATTTGAAGAAATGGGTTTCTATGGAAATCTTGATTTCCTTGCAGCTCCGCCGTGTGAAGGGGATAGGCCGCCGGAAGTTGAGCAAGAGGCACCAATGGAGGACGATTACAGTGATGAAGAAATGGATGTTGATGAACTGGAAAGGAGAATGTGGAGAGATCGAATGCTTTTGAGGCGACTTAAAGATCAAAACAAAGGTAAAGAAGTCGATAACGCCAAACAACGTCAATCTCAAGAACAAGCAAGACGAAAGAAAATGTCTCGTGCACAAGATGGGATCTTGAAATACATGCTTAAAATGATGGAAGTTTGTAAGGCTCAAGGGTTTGTCTACGGAATCATCCCGGAGAATGGAAAACCGGTGAGTGGAGCCTCCGACAACCTCCGTGCCTGGTGGAAGGAAAAAGTCCGGTTTGACAGAAACGGCCCGGCGGCGATCGCCAAATACCAAGCCGACCATTCAGTTTCCGGGAAGAACGAGGACAGTTGCGCCGTCGTCTCCACTCCTCACACTCTACAAGAGCTTCAGGACACCACACTTGGGTCCCTTTTATCTGCTCTAATGCAGCACTGCGATCCTCCGCAGAGGAGGTTTCCATTGGAGAAAGGGGTTGCGCCGCCGTGGTGGCCCACCGGAGACGAAGAATGGTGGTCTCAGCTAGGTCTCCCGAAAGAACAGGGGACCCCACCCTACAAGAAACCTCACGATCTGAAAAAAGCTTGGAAAGTCGGTGTTTTGACGGCGGTGATTAAGCATATGTCGCCGGACATAGCTAAAATTCGCAAGCTTGTTAGGCAATCGAAATGTTTACAAGATAAGATGACAGCGAAAGAGAGCGCCACGTGGCTTGCGATTATCAACCAAGAGGAAGCGCTTTCCCGGAAGCTATATCCCGATAGCTGTCCGCCGATATCTTCCGCCGCCGGCAGTGGGTCGTATCTCGTCAGCGACACCAGCGACTACGACGTCGATGGTGTTGAAGATGAACACACAATCGAAGTAGAAGATTGCAAGCCCGTTTACAATTTGGGCCAAGTTGGGCTCATGGGCTCTATGGTCCCACAACTAGCCCAAGTCAAGGGTGAGCTCATCGACATAGCGTCTCCGGAGACTTTTATACAGAAACGGAAGCAACCATCTGATGAGCGGCAGCCGCCGCCTCCGGCGGCGATGGAACCCAAGATCTACACATGCGAGCATTCTCAGTGTCCTTACAGTGACATTCGGGTCGGGTTTCAGGACAGATTTTCAAGAAACAATCACCAGATGAGTTGTCCCTATCGCCCGACCCCTAATCCTAATCAGAACCCTTCTCGCGGCGGAACCCTAAACTTCCAAATTAACAACCTCCAGAAAGAACCGGTTTTCGCTATGCCGTCGTTTGCTCAGCCCAAGATCACCACCGCTCCCGCCGTGAACCAGGAGAATCAATTTGTTAGTTCGCAACTTGGACTTCCGGGAGATGGTCAACGGGTGATTTCTGATCTCATGTCGTTCTATGATACCAATCTTCAACAACCCAACAGAAATCTTAACTCCGGGAATCTTGACGTCGTCGGCGTCGGCGACCACCAGAAGCAAAAATTTCCGATCCAGATCGACGATGATTTTTTTGTACACAGCGTTGAATCCAACAATCAATCGACGTTCTTACCAACAACAGGGTTCCATTTCGAGAACAAAACACCATACAATCCTGCTTTTGATGCAAACAGTAACCTGGATTTCAGATTTGTTTCGCAGTCGCCTTTCAGTCTAGGAGGAGTTGACTTTTCCGGCGATCCAACTCCGGCGCCGGATATGTCCATGTGGTATCTGTGAAATCAATTATCAAGATTCAAGATAAAAAAAGACTCAAATTCACCCAATTAACAGGTGAAGAGTCTCTTCCTTAAATCCATAGTATAGTATCAAGTTAGTTATTATTATTATTATAATTACCAAAACTTTCTGTGGACTCCTGTTTCTTGTTTTTACGTTTCTTGTGACAATATCTTGTGTAACTATTATATATTTTGTTTATATATATATATATATATATATATATATATATATATATATATATAATTGTGGTGTATTGTTGATTGTTATGGATCATTTGAAGTCGAATGTTATTGTATGTTGATACACACACAAACACAAACACAAACACACACAGTGGAAGGTGGTAGGTGTTTTGGTGGGTGTTTGTCAACATCGGATGGAGACAAAGAGAAGGGTGGATGCATGTGATAAAGGTGAGACTTTGTTGGGACCAAAACAATTGACCAAAAGATTAGGTGCAAAGATGAAAGATGAAGAACATGGACATATGCCTCTATTGATGTGGGGCCCAGATATGGATAAAATTTAGAAGATGCTAATGGTGGTGGTGGTGGTGGCTGTCCACTACACAACAAAACATGACATCAAGGTCATCAATGGCTGTTTGACTTTTCTTTCCTTATATAGGTCTTTGTCGACTATCTTTGTGGTTTTGGACCCAACTTTTATTTTACTATTTTGGTTGTGTGTTTTTTGTAAAGAATAAGATTGATTGGAATAGGATTAATAGTTGTCAAATCTTGACTTGTCCTCATAAATCATTTTCTTTGACCAATTAGAACTCAAACTATCATATGATGGGGAGTGGGGTCGAGTAGTTAAGTGCATCCGTCTTAAGAAAACTTTTCATTAATGGTGTCTATAATAGGATAAAATTTTGCAACGCATTAGAGGATCCATGGTTTAATGAAATTGTTAAATGAGGTGAAACATGAAAGAAAAAAAAAAGGGAACACCATTTGAGCACAAAACATAAGACCATTCTAAAATTCTTATGAGAGAGGTTAATCGAATAACATTAGCAATATTTTGGATATATCAGAGTTCAAAGTCTCATGTATTTTATAGAATTATACACATCAACTACTACACTTCTATCTTTGGATATGTCGGAGTTCAAAGTCTCATGTATTTTATGGAATTATACACATTAACTACTACACTTCTATCTTAAGGACATATTAGAGATATAGGAACAAGATATGGATGAACATAGGTATCTATGGAACAACATATGGATAGACAATGAATTACAATCTAACATAATTATAAGATAGTGAGATGTCAAGTTAGCATATAATTAAGTTGGTTGTATGGAAGTGGGGCAACATTTTTAAATATGATGATGATGTGATAGATCATAGAACTTTGTACTATTCAATGGATTTTAAAATAAGTTGAATGGAATAGGACCAATTTTTTAAATATGACAATGATGTCATAGTTTATTGAACTTTATAGAATTTAATATATGTTAAGAATTAAACTGCGTATTAGCATGTAAAATGAAATGTCATGTGATAATTAAAAAATGTTGTAAAGTTGATTTGGTCCGGAAATTTTCCAAAAAAAATGAAATGTTGATGTGTCATTAATCAATGTTGCAGAGTTGAATGGTTTGTAGATGATCCAAAAAAATATAATCAAATATTGTAGAGTTGAATAGTTTCTGGATATTCTAATCGCATGCTTAATAGATTTAAAAGAAAAAAAAATCAAGCTATCTCCATCATAGTATATTTTTTTTAAAAAAATTTATTCATAGGTTCCATAAAACATATTTATTTGAAACTAATAAAATACAATTAAAACAATGTTGTTAAAATCGTGATCTTAATCGTACAACGATCCTACGATCCTAAGTATGAAAAACGAATCGGATCGTATTTGGGATAGAATCGCAAGTACGATCATCGGATCGTAAAATCGGGATCCAATCCAATTCTACCATTCCTTGATTTTTTTTTGAAAAAATAAAAATAAAAATCAATTTTCTTTTTAAAAAAGAGAAAATTAAATTTCCCACTTTACGACTTTTATTCTTTACCGGTTTATCGTGTACCTTTTTTTTTATAACTAATTTTTTGAAGTTTTTATAGGTTTTGAAGGGAAAACTGAATGTTAGAGATATTTTCATGTTTTGAACTTAAAGTTTTACCATTTTAAAATTATATGTTTTTGTGAGATCTTAGAGTCCGATCACGATCTTATAAACAAAAAAACAATCTTACATACAACTCTGATTAAAATGGTAAAAAAAAAAAAAAAAAAAAAAAAAAAACTTTAATAAGTCGGTAAATTTACAAGCAAATTGAAAAATCTTTGAAATGAAAAACTTTTTCACTTTCTAAGTTATTTGACTCAAAAAGTTTTCCAAATATTGTTTGACCATGTATTATGGTCACCATGCATGGTGTAGAGTGGTGATGTGGCACATCGATCGACCCTCATGGTAACAACATACTATCTTTATATGTGAGGCACCGCTTTGAGAACTCTATTTCCTCCTCTCTTATCTTTTCCTTTTTTTTATTATTTGTATTAAATATAGTGAAATATTAAAGATGGAGGTATTTGTTGGAGATATGCCAACTACAGACCAAGTTAATATTATATTAAATCTATTGGGTTGTAACAAATCATCTTCAAAATGGTGAGAACTATAAATAAAATGACTAGTTTGCTATTTATTATTGGTTTAATTAGAAACTATAAAAAAAGAGGTACGTTAATTTCTAATCAGATATATTTGAATTATGACTATATAAATATGTATTTAATCATATATAATTTTGTCATTAATTCAAATTGTTGCTTGGTGAACAAGTTTGACCATTTAGAAATCAAACTATGATGATGGGGACGCGTAGTTAAGTTAACACCATCCGTATTAAGAAAACTTTTTTAATTAAAACATCTATAATAGGAAAGTTTTTAATGATGCTTTTCGTGCCACATAACAGGATGCATGGTTTAAATAAAATGGTGATGTGAGAGTTTATTGAGATGTTAAGTTAGCATACAATTAATTTGGAGTTGATGAACACTATATTTTTAGATGATGATGTGAGAGTTTATTCGAACTTAATAGAGTTTAACAGATTTAATTTAAATGCCACAGTTTGTATGGGAATGAAATATTGATGCGACAATTAATCAAATTTTTGTTGAGTTGAATGGTTTATGACTTTATGTCTTTGCGGATGGCAAAAGGCCTAATTCACAAATTAGAAAACTTAAGTTGTCTCCTGTAAAGTTTTTCTCATAATGTTTATTCATAATCATGGGTTCCAAAAAATGTATTTATTTGAAACTAGTAAACTAGTATAATATAAAATGAAAAGACTTTTCGTAAAGAATTTGTAAATTTACTAGTAAACTGAAAAAAAAAAAAAAAAAAAAAAAAAAAAAAAAAAAAAAAAAAAAAAACCTTTTTTTACTTTGCCAAATTTATTTGACCCAAAAGGTTTTTAAAAAATCTCTTATTGTGGATGCACTAAGTTTTTTCATCACGTCGGAAAAAACGTAATATACCCCCACAAATGTAAAACTTATTCACAAAACGTATTTATGGGTGTCAAAAGGCTTATTTATGTGTCGGCCTCATGAATATGACAATCTTTTTTTTTTTTTTTTTTTCTATATGATTGTGTCCAAACATAACACAGTGAAACTTTTACAATTGGTTGATTGGCATATGATTTTCTAGAATCATTTTAAGATCTAAGAGTCATAATCTATTTTTTCTTAATTATGAAGCAAACTTATGTTTGAGCTCAAGGAAAGGAATCATGAACCTATACTTGTGGTGTTTTATGTTTGTCGATTTAAAGCTTCTTTTTGTTATACATGATGTATGGATAGCATTTATTTTGTACTACAATATATGTTTGGTTGATTAGGATCTATACCTAATACTAGCTACGAATGCCAATCTGCCTTTTGACTCTTGTAGTTATTTCACACGTATTCAAGATAAAAACAATGAGAAAATGATTGTGCAATTAAAGTACAATATATTTTCATGTATAAACTTTCGGTAAGGACAAATGACATGAAAATGTAATTTACTTTGGTTTAGCGTTCATTTTGGTATTATACTTAGAAAGCTGCTTACATCGGTACATATGATCAAAGTCTATTAAATGTCTGTTTTAGGATCTAGAAACCAATTGCATGTTATTTATTAACCGTTTTTAGATCCTCAGACTTGACATAATGGTATTGTTGGGCTAATTTAAAGTTGTACCTTGATTATGTGGTTCAAAAAAAATTCATCAAAGTATAGAAAAACATGATTTAGATATGCATCATTATCATCATCATAAATCGAGTAACTACCCTCACCCCTAAAGCATACACACATGTAAACAAAAACAAATTTTAGGTATGTATTAGTATTAACATTATAAATTTACTTTATTTATTCCAAATTTATAAAGATTACCGAAAAAAAAGATTCAGATGTGCATGTATATGTATATGTAGAAGAATTAAAGCTAAATATTGTTGTGAAACAAACAAAACAAATGAAGTAACATTTTATATTCGAAGTGTTTGACTTTTTTCTCATGTATATTCGAGTAAAATAATTTATTACTTCCATGTTTGATTAAATCTGGAAAAGGGTGAAGAAAAGAATGTCTTGAAGACGAAAACTTGATAATCCCAATTGTTATTGAGATCCTATGTCAAAGCAATAAAACCAGGCAAAAATATATGGTCAATAACAATTTAGAAGTATACAAAGTACATAATTAACAAATGTACTTTGCTTTTTTAGTTGTGAAACCTAACAATTTCACATTTGTGGTGTCTCTAACCTCAAACCATGTGGTCCAAAATCTCAAAGGTGTCATCCTATGTCTAGAATGCCGAATGTGTATCAACCATTAATATGCCATTAAAATGATCACACAAAAAGAAAACGAAAGATACATTCATCTTCTAAGACTATATCTACTTATTTAGCACTTACCGACACTACCTTAGAACGAGGGAAAGAAAATAAGAACGAGGGAGATGAGTTCTGAATTTTTTTATTTGATCGGAGCTGGTAGTGGTGGTGGTATCCGGCAGAAGTAGTGGTGATCTGTCCGGAGAGAGAGAGAGAGAGAGAGAGAGAGAGAGAGAGAGAGAGAGAGAGAGAGAGAGAGAGAGATTATATATTAAATAATTATATTTAGTTTTTTTCTTTTTTTAAAAAAATAATTGAAAAGATCATAAATGGTGCCTGTGGTGTGAAATGACGAAAGTTTCATTCAGTTAACGGACAAAACTTAACGGAATTAGCAATAAGGACTAATCGTCAAAAAAATTTGAAAGCAAAGGGACCATTTATGATGTTTCTAAACCACGGGTACTATACTTCAGATTTTGGAAAACCGTTTTGAAAAACCACGTAGACCATTTATGATGTTTTTTCCTTTATTAAATAATGACTTTTTATTTCCACTACATACACAAATCAATTCATATACTTTTTAGGGATATTTACAAAAATAACATTTTGGCCAATAAATATCACAAAATAACCACAATTGCAAAAAAACCTTAATGATAATCTAGTTGAAAATCTATATTATGTATTGTATTTTTGATTTAGATAATTTATTAGGAATGTTATCATAAATTCATAATCATTTTCATATGCATTGAACTACGGGAGAAGAGTTTTTTAAATTTTTAGTGAACAAAAATAAACTTATTTCTATCTCCAATAAGAATTATGGGTTATATTGGTGGTTATCGACTAGTAGGATTGACGGTTATCGTCATCTACTATAAGTAAAAGATGTATCTTTGTCAGGACTTCACATGTTTTTTTGCTTAAATGCCAAAAATAAAAAGACAAAAAAAAAATCCAAAATAGAGGAAGAAAATTTTGAAAAAAATATGGATCATTTTGGCCGTATTTGACATACAACTTTTAGAAGCTTCTAGCTTATAAATAAAAATAAAATAACAATAAAAAAAACCTCGAAAAAAAATGTTTTGTTCGGGGAGTTTCTTTAGCTTTTAACAAATAAACTCATTTATAATTTTGAAAACTGACTTAATTTTTTTTTAATTTAAATCAAAGACGTGTTGAAACACAAATCATTTTATCTAATTTTACATGTCTTCTAGCTATTTTTTCAGAACATTCATATACAAATAAAAACTACAACTTTCAACTTTCTGCTACCAATTATTAGTTATCAGTTATCAGTTACTAGTTATCAGTTAATTTAAGTTAAGTTAACAACTAACAGCTATTAGTTTCTAACATTGACATTACATATTAATTTGAATTCACGTGAAAATATTGTTTTATCAACTGGTATATAAAGTCCTTAGCCTAATATATTGTTTAAAATGTATGTTATACAGTATTTTTTTAAAACCAATGTAATCATGAGACAGGCTGTCTTCCATATTTTTTATGACATATGTTCCAAGTTCCAAAATAAAGTACACTTTGGACTTATTCTGTGAAACTTAGAAGATGACCTTAGTATAGAATGAAGAGAAATATTAGTGAGCATTATTTCTGGGACTATTGTCTTTTGAAACTTTAATGCTTCTCTGAATGTTAGTAAACCCTAAATTTGGATATATATATATATATATATATATATATATATATATATATATATATATATATGTTATGAATTCAACGTGATTAAGATATGTTAAAAAATAAACTAAAATAACATACGTAAAGAAACTTGATGGAGAAGAAGATTTAGAAAGATATCAGATATTTTATCTTTTGTGAAATTGTTGCACCTTATTCTTACAAAAGCATGTTATATATATACAACAAAACTACCTATCATACGTAATATAGATAGTATGACATGATATCTTTTACCAATTCACCAATTATTGGTGTCATTCAATAATTTACAACACTCCCCCTTGGATGACACCATTTCTAATTTAGAGTTCAGTTTTGAAGTACTGCCTCATTAAAAACCTTGCTAAAGACCCAGTGGGAAAAAACTTTAACGAAGGGAAAAAGAGTGCAGTGTATAGTTGACTCCCCCTTATTTAGACATATGTTGCATTATATTCTATGCACATGTCGCATTCCAATGCCATGTACATGTTTCCTGAAGGTTGTAGTAGGAAGTGCCTTCGTAAAAAGGTCTGCTACATTGTTGCTGGATTGAACATATTTGATTTCAACTTGATGATTCTTTATAAGCTCTTGAGTGTACTCAAAAAACTTTGGAGGTATATGTTTTGTCCTGTCACTCTTGATATACCCTTCTTTCATTTGAGTGACACATGCTGAGTTATCTTCATATATCAAAGTTGGACCTATATCTTTTTCAAGTCCACATGAAGTTAAAACTAGTTGTGTCATCGATCTCAATCATGTACATTCTCTACTTGCTTCATTTAGTGCAAGCACTTAGGATGTGGCAATAAGTGTTTGCTTTTGAGAACGCCAGGAAATTGCAGTACCTCCATTCATGAATACGTATCCAGTTTGAGATCTAGCTTTATGAGGATCAGACAAATAACTTGCATCTGCATAACCAGTTAAACCTTGTTTTGAATTGTTAGGATAAAATAATCCTAAATCACTAGTTCCTCGAAGGTATCGAAAAATATGTTTGATTCCATTCCAATGTCTTTTTGTTGGGGCTGAACTAAATCTTGCTAGCAAGTTTACAGCAAAAGAAATGTTAGGTCTAGTACAATTGGTAAGATACATAAGAGCTCCAATCGCATTAAGGTATGGTACCTCTGGACCAAGGATTTCTTCATTTTCTTCGCATGGACGAAATGGATCCTTGTCAATATTTAATGATCTAACAACCATTGGAGTGCTTAAAGGATTAGCATTGTCCATATTAAAACGTCTCAATACTCGTTCTGTGTAATTTGATTGATGTACAAGTATTCCGTTAGGCATATGCTCAATCTGTAAACCAAGACAATATTTGGTTTTTCCAAGATCTTTCATTTCAAACTCTTTCTTTAAAAGTTCAATCACTTCAAGGATTTCTTTATTCGTTCCAATGATGTTTAGATCATCAACATAGACAGCTATGATCACATACCCAGATGTTGTTTTCTTAATAAATACACATGGACAAATAATGTTATTTTTATAACCTTTACTTGTCAAATAATCTCTCAAACAATTGTACCACATGCGTCCAGATTGCTTCAACCCATACAAAGATCTTTGTAATTTTATAGAATACATTTCCTTGGGTTTTGCACTTAATGCTTCGGGCATTTTAAATCCTTCAGGGATTTTCATATAGATATCACTATCAAGTGATCCATACAAGTAAGCTGTAACAACATCCATAAGACGCATCTCTAAATTTTTAGAGACTGCCAAGCTAATTAAATATCTAAAAGTGGTTGCATCCATTACCGGTGAATAAGTTTCCTCATAATCAATTCCAGGTCTTTGAGAGAAACCTTGAGCAACAAGTCTAGCCTTGTATCTTACAATTTCCTCTTTCTCATTTCTTTTTCATACGAAGATCCATCTATACCCTAATGGTTTCACAACTCTAGGTGTGAGGATAATGGTCCCAAAAACCTTTCTCTTGTTAAGAGAATTTAACTCAACTTGCATAGCTTCCTTCCATTTAGCCCAATCACTTCTTCTTTGACATTCAATGACAGATTGTGGTTCGGGATCATCATTCATAATATCACATGCAACTGAATAAGAAAATATTGTACTTATATTTTCAGTTTCATTTTGGTCACATATTCTATTTGTTTGACCATAATTTTGTGCATCATCCTCCTTTCGTGGGGGAATTTGAATAATTCGTGTCTCTCCATGAACACTTTCCTCATGATCCAGTGCAGTTTCTGATCCTCTTCTTTTTCATGGGTTCTTATCCTTAGAACCAAATGGTCTTCCACGCTTCAGGCATGTTTTAGAATCTTGAGTGACTTTATCATCAGATTGTCCATGTGGAATTTCAATTCGAGCTGGAACATTGACAGCCGATATATATGATTTAGTCACTCTTTTTGTGTCAGTAAATGCATCAGACAATTGATTTGCCATTTCTTGGAAATGCATTATCCTTTGAATTTCCATATCACATTGCTTTGTGCGAGGGTCAAGATATGATAAAGAAAACTCATGCCATGACACATCTTTTTCCATAATCTTCTTTTCTCCCCCTAATGATGGGAAATTTGTCTCATCAAATTGGCAATCTGCTAGGCGTGCTGTAAAAACATCACCTGTTAACGGTTCAAGATATCTTATAATAGATACTGACTCAAAACCAACATATATCCCTAACCTTCTTTGAGGACCCATTTTGGTCCGTTGAGGTGGTGCAATAGGGACATATACTGCACACCCAAAAATTCTCAAATGGGATATATTTGGTTCTTGACCAAAAGCAAGTTGTAGTGGAGAATATACATGATATGAACTTGGTCTCATGCGTATCAATGATCCAGCATGTAAGATTGCATGGCCCCAAACAGATACAGGAAGTTTGGTCCTCATTATCAATGGTCTAGCTACCAGTTGGAGACATTTAATCAGTGATTTAGCTAAACCATTTTGTGTATGTACATGAGCAACTGGATGCTCAACAACAATCCCTACAGACATACAATAGTCATTAAATGCTTGTGAAGTAAATTCACCAGCATTATCAAGTCTCACTCTTTTGATAGTATAATCAGGGAAATGTGCCCTTAATTTAATAATTTGGGCAAGAAATTTTGCAAATGCCATATTACGAGTTGATAATAGGCAAACATGAGACCATTTGCTGGATGCATCTATTAAGACCATAAAGTATCTAAATGGTCCAGATGGTGGGTGAATCGGTCCACATATATCACCTTGAATTCTTTCTAAAAATCTAGGTGACTCCCTTTCAACTTTCATTGGAGAATGCTTTATAATTAACTTTCCAAGGGAACAAGATGCACATGGTTTTATGCTGTTGGATTGAGGGAACTTTTGGTCCTTCAATGGATGCCCATTCGTATTTTCAATTATCCTTCGCATCATTGTTAATCCTGGGTGGCCCAACCTATCATGCCATAAACTGAATGTCCCGGGATCACAGTTTTTTTCTTTAATTATCATATTTGATTCATTCATATGTATATATGTATAATGAAGACCAGAATCAAGTGTTGGTAGTTTTTCAAGCACATGATTTTTGTCTATAATATACATGTATTTCTTATTTTCAATGGTCACAGTTTTTGTATCATATCCTTTGAAATATATGTCATTGAAACTTAGTAAGTTTCTATTAGACTTTGGAGAGAATAAGGCATTTTCTATACAAAAACTTGTACCATTTGGTAATATAAAATGGGCTTTCCTGGTTCCCTCTATCATGTCTGTAGGACCTGATATTGTATGTCTGATTGTTTTTGTTGGTACTAATTTTGAAAAATATTTCTTTGATTTCAAAATAGTATGTGTACTACCACTATCTGCTATACAAAGATCTCCAATCTTTTCTTGGTGTTGCACTCCAGTTGGACTCATATTAAACTTCACATATGAAAGGAATAATAAGTGAATAAACATAATAATTATTATTATTAAAAAAGAAAGTTCATTTATTGAAGGAAAGGCATTACATAAAAAAAACAAACGAAGGAAAAACAGTTTTACTAGAACAATAATAGATTTTTTTTTCTTTTTAGTTTATGTCTTCCATGTCATTGCAGAAATCAGCAACATTTAGCGGAGTGAATTCAACATTATCAATGAGGTTTGCTTCTTTTCCTTTTCCTTTAATGGACTCTTGATAAAGTTGACAAAGATGTGCAGGTGTGCGACAGGTCCTTGACTAATGGCCTGTGCTACCACATCTATAACATGAACCATCTAATTTTTGTGACGTCCCAGCATCATGCTTTGACACTTTGGTCTTATCTGGTGTATGGACATTGCTTCTTTGTGAAGATTGGTAATTATGTCCTTTCTGGCCACGACCACGATTATTACCTTATCCACGACCAAAATTATGGTTCTGATTATGGCTTTGGATTCGATTAAAATAGTCACGGCCTCGTCCTCGACCACGACCACGCCCTCGTCCACGTGTATTGTTTCGATTACCATCAGTATTTGTAGCATTTGCTTCAGGAAGTGCTACTGATCCTGTCGGACGAGATTCATGGTTTTTCATCAAGAGCTCGTTGTTTTGCTCTGCAACAAGCAGGCATGCATTTAGTTCAGAATATCTTGTGAACTTTTGCATTCGATATTGTTGCATCAAGGTAATGTTTGTCGCATGAAATGTGGAGTAAGTTTTCTCTAACATATCTTCATCAGTAACTTCTTGTCCACAATACTTGAGTTGTGAACATATTCTGAACAAAGCTGAGTTGTATTCATTCACTTTCTTGAAGTCTTGAAACCTTAGTGTTCTCCATTCATCTCTAGCATTTGGAAGTATAACTTCCTTTTGATGATCAAATCTTTCTTTCAAAAGATTCCAGAGAATACTTGGATCAGTAACATCAAGATATTCAAATCTCAACATTTCATCAATATGCTTACGAAGGAAAACTTGTGCTTTTGCTTTGTCTTGTGCCAAGCAATTATTAAATTCGTATATAGCATTTGAGATTCCCATGGACTCAAGATGCATTTTTACATCTATCATCCATGGCACATAGTTTTTCTCACTAACTTCAAGTGCTGCAAACTCGAGCTTTGCAATGTTGGACATAGTGTAACTATAAATTTTAAACAAAATAAAAAAAATTAAAATTAAAATCAATTTATTTCAATAAATATTACACAAAAAAGAAGCGGTAAAGCTAACATTGTATACAAGCCTAAAAGTAGATGAAATTCCATATTATCTTCGATATTAAGAATTGGGATGAGAAGTAACATGGCTATTATAGTCATGATTATCACAAAAGGGTGAATCATCTTGAAGCTTGATTTTTTGAAATTGATTTGTTTGATAGAAAAGAGAAAATATTTGTTGTGGGTAAAATAAACAGGGTAAAGATGTTTATTTATAGTAAAAAAATATAGTCGTTGTTTTTGCTGTTTATAACCGTTACATATATATATATATATATATATATATATATATATATATATATATATATATATATATATATATATATATATATTCATTGTGTGTATATGTATTCTATAAATCATCTAATAACACTTATAACCAATACATAACCTTACTTGGCATAATTTTAATAATTAGAAACATAAATAAATATTAGTAAATGTTTAAATAAAATTAAGAAGAGTATCTAAAATATAAATAAACATTGACATGTATAAATAAATATAATTTAAATGTTAGTATGCATAAATAAAAGTTAGTTGCATAATGTAAATGTTAGTTTGCATAAATAAAAATTAGTTGCATAATGTAAATGTTACTATGCATAAAAATTAGAATACATAAAGAAATGTTAGTATAAAAAATAAAAAAAATTGTTAGTAGTCCATAATGTTCATAATGTATAATTTTATTAATTCATTAGTATTATTGTTATTTTAATACGATGGAGGTTTTTATAATTAATATTGTTTTACTAAGTAATACATACATTGATTAAGATATATGTGATTTCCACTTGTTTAATAACCTTGATAAGAGCTTTCGTGCTGATAACGTGTTATGAATTCAACGTGATTAAGATATGTTAAAAAATAAACTAAAATAACATACGTAAAGAAACTTGATGGAGAAGAAGATTTAGAAAGATATCAGATATTTTATCTTTTGTGAAATTGTTGCACCTTATTCTTACAAGAGCATGTTATATATATACAACAAAACTACCTATCATACGTAATATAAATAGTATGACATGATATCTTTTACCAATTCACCAATTATTAGTGTCATTCAATAATTTACAACAATATATATATATATATATATATATATATATATATATATATATATATATATATATATATATATATATATATATAGGAAAATATCCGGAAAAGTCCCAATACTTTATTCTGATTTACGAAAAAATCTCAAACTAAGATTTGTTTATGAAAAAGTCCTAATTACCGGTAAAAATGACAATTTGGCCATACTTTCCCTGTTCACCAGTTTCATTACTTAACTGGTTTTAATAAAGTCTCATTATTTTACCATAATTTACGAATAAATCCCAAATTATGATAACATAATAGAACTTTAATGAAAATTATGGTAAAATAATGGGACTTTAAAATTTCCGGGTAAGTAATGAAACTGGGAAAATATGGTCAAATCGTCATTTTTACCGGTTTTTGGGACTTTTTTATAACCCAATTTTAGTTTGACACTTTTTCGTAAATTAGGGTAAAATATAAGGACATTTCCGGAGATTTCCATATATATATATATATATATATATATATATATATATATATATATATATATATATATATATATATATATATATATATATATATATATATATATATATATATATGTTCAGGTTCATTTGAGACCATTCTAATTTTGTGAGACCGTGAGACCAAATCTAAAAATAATTTTAAAATGCAAAATAAATGGAAAAATCCAAAAATTCTTTTTTTAAATATTATTTTCGGAACATGAATTAATTAAAAAAATTAAAAAAAATTAAAAATAAAAAAAATAAAAAAAAAATCTCGTTTTTTTTTTTTTTGAAAAATACGTGAAATATTCTAAATAGAATATTACACTGACATATTTTAAAAAATAACTTTAAAATGCAAAATAAATGGAAAATTCTAAAAATTCTTTTTTTAAATATTATTTTCGGAACTTGAATTAACTAAAATAATAATAAAAAATCCTATTTTTTTTTAAAAATACGTGAAATATTCTAAATAGAATATTACACTGTACATATTCTAAAAATAATTTTAAAATGCAAAATAAATGGAAAAATCAAAAAATTCTTTTTTTAAATATTATTTTCGGAACTTGAATTAACTAAAAAAAATTTTAAAAATTAAAAAAAAAAATAAAAAAATGCGTCTCACGGTCTCACAAAATTAGGCCGTCTCACATGAACCTAACCATATATATATATATATATATATATATATATATATATATATATATATATATATATATATATATATATATATATATATATATATATATATATATATATATACGTTCAGGTTCATTTGAGATCATTCTTTTTATGAGACCGTGAAACCAAATCTAAAAATAATTTTAAAATGTAAAATAAATGGAAAAATCCAAAAATTCTTTTTTCACTACTAGAAAACATGGCATTTTCCTACGGAATCGCTACGGATCAGGTACAGAATGGGATGCCCTAGTTTAGTAACGGAATAGCTACGGAATAGCTACGGACTCGCATCCGTAACTATTCTGTAGCTAATTAGCTACGGAATAGCTACGCAATAGCTACAAATGCAAAATCCGTAGCTATTCCGTAGCTAATTAGCTACGGAATGGTTACGGAATACCTACGGATACTAATTACCTACGGATTAGCTACGGAGTATGTTTTCCGTTAGATTTCCGTAGCTAATCCGTAGCTAAGTAGCTACGGATTTATCTTATTTTCGATTTTACGAGCACCAAACGTCGTTTTTTTTCGCTTCATTATTTTCACACCTCTACTATATATAATTATATATATATATATATATATATATATATATATATATATATATATATATATATTTCACCAACTTGTAGCTATTAATATCGTTCATAAGGTTGTGTGCCTCTTCGGGATCAAGTACTCGTTCCACAGTTTAACATTGTACTTTTCACCAACTTGTGATGGATTGTGTTTGTAGATGTATATTTATACACAATAATGAGTTGTGGTATATGTGTACGTGTATATGTGTATGTATACGTGTTTGTGAGATTATGTGAACATATTCATAAGCATTCTAGTGTTAAACCACTAAACGAGTAATGGATTTCGTATGTGCACACAATTTTATGAATGATATTAATAGCTATAAGTTTGTGAAAATATAGATAATCATGTATAATAGAGGTGTGAAAAACGGAGCGAAAAAAACGAAGTTTGATGCCCGAAAAATCAAAAATAAGAAAATTCCGTAGCTAATCCGTAGCTAATTAGCTACGGATTAGCTACGGATGTTTCTTATTTTCGATTTTTTGGGCACCAAACGTCTTTTTTTTCGCTTCGTTTTTTTCACACCTTTACTACACATGATTAGCTATACTTTCACCTACTTGTATCTATTAATATCGTTCATAAAGTTGTGTGCCCCTTCGAGATCAAGTACTCGTTTCACAGTTTAACATTGTAATGCCTATACTTTTCACCAACTTGTGATGGATTATGTTTGTATATGTGTATTTATATACATGAATGAGTTGTGGTATATGTGTACATGTATACGTGTTTATGAGATGTATGTGTACGTATTCATAAGCATTATAGTGTTAAATCATTAAACGAGCAAATGGATATCGTATGTGCACACGACTTTATAAATGATATTAATAGCTATAAATTGGTGAAAATATAGATAATCATGTATAATAGAGGTGTGAAAAAAACGAAGCGAAAAAAACGAAGTTTGGTGTCCGAAAAATCGAAAATAAGAAAAATCCGTAGCTATTTTGCTACGGATTAGCTACGGAATTCTAACGGAAAGCATATTCCGTAGCTAATCCATAGCATTTTTGCTACGGATTAGCTACGGAATATGCTTTCCGTTAGAATTTCATAGCTAATCCGTAGCAAAATAGCTACGGATTAGCTACGGATTTTTCTTCTTTTCGATTTTTCGGGCACCAAACTTCGTTTTTTTCGCTCTGTTTTTTTCACACCTCTATTATACATAATTATCTATATTTTCACCAATTTATAGCTATTAATATCATTTATAAAGTCGTGTGCACATACAGGATCCATTTGCTCGTTTAATGGTTTAACATTATAGTGCTTATGAATACGTACACATACATCTCATAAACACGTATACCTACATCATCATCACCACCATCACCACCAACATCATCATCATCACCATCATCACCAACATCACCATCACCACAATCACCATCACCATCACCATCACCATCATCATCATCATCACCACCACCACCATCATCATCATCATCACCACAACCATCATCATCATCATCACAACTACACCACTATCATCATCATCACCACCACCACCATCATTATCATCATCACCATCATCACCATCAACATCATCATCGTCACCATCATCACCACTACCACCACCATCATCATCATCACCACCACCACCACGATCATCACCATCATAATCACCATCACCATCACCATCACCAACATCACCTTCACCATCACCATCACCATCACCATCACCATCACCATCACCATCACCATCACCATCACCATCACCAAAACCATCACCATCACCATCACCAACATCATCACCATCACCATCACTATCACCATCACCAACATCAGCATCAGCATCAGCATCACCATCACCATCATCACCAACATCACCATCACCAACATCATCATCATCATCACCATCGTCATCACCATCACCATCATCATCACCATCATCATCCCCATCACCATCACCATCTAGGACTCGACGATTCGCGTGAGTGCCCTCGGCGAGTTGGGTCAACTGTGATTTGGAGTCGCTGCATGGCTCAAAATGGGAATGTATGGAAAAAGAACTGAATGGACTTGGCGAGTCGCAAGGTTGACTCGGCGAGTCGCATGAAGATGGTCGTGAGCTCGACGAGTCTGATGAAGATTGCCATAAGATTCGACGAGTTAAAGAACAACTCGGCGAGTTGGATGTGTTTTAACCAGGATATATATATATATATATATATATATATATATATATATATATATATATATATATATATATATATATATATATATATATATAATGTCGTTGAATGAAGTGAAATGCTAGGTAATATTCAATGAGTTAAATTTAACAATAGTAAAGAAATAATCAAGATGATAAAGTTGTGTGATTAAAATGTGACACATTACTAACTCTAAAATTAAATGCAATGTGGTTGCTTAATATAACCCTATAGGACATTTTCACGAATATTTGTTTTTGATTGTAAAAAGTTTAACTAATATTCAACACTAATGTTTAACATATTGTTCTCGTTCTACTTAAAAGTTTAATTAAAATAGATTACTTAAAAAAAATATATAATATATTGTTCTCTCATGCAAGTGAAGAGGTTGGTTTACATCTTCCCAAAAATATCAGTAGTAATAATAATAATAATAATAATAATAATAATAATAATAGTAATAATAATAATAATAATAATAATAATAATAATAATAATAATAATAATAATAATAAACTAAAGGAAAATTAGTTATTGTATAAGAATGGTTAAGAGGCAATTATATTTGGATGTGGCATCCCCGGCCAGATGGTAAAGTGTTTGATAGTATACGCAACAGATCTAAGTTCGAATCCTAGCAGCTCCATTTTAAGTCCCGTTTTTTTTTTAAGGGCCTTTTTTTGGCCCGTATAATAAAACGGCTCCTCCTCTAGGGCAAGAACATGATTTTCCAGTCCTCCTCAACGACTTCTCCTTATTTCTTCTCCCTTTTCAGCCGTCTCCTCCATTTTTCCGATCATCCACTCCTCAAACGCGACCACCGCTCGTTAAACGGATGCTCCGGCCACTGCTCGTCAAACGATTGCTCCGGCGGTCGATTTGCTGCTCGGTTTATTCTCCAACAAAGCTAAAGACCTCCACTGTTGCCTCCGTTTCCGGTCGATTTGCTGCCTCCATCTCCGAAGAACAGTTGCCGACACTGCCTCCGGTGGAGTGATCATCCGCAGCCGTCGTCGTTGGACCACCCACTCTAATTATTCATCCTCTTCTTCCTAAGTTGATTTGTAAAGGTAAAACCTTAATTTCTTTGAATCTTTGAAATTGAAGTGTTTAAATATTTATTTTATGTTTAGGTTTATATGAGATAAAACCTTGTTACCGTCATTTTGATTCTATTGAATTCCAAAACTCCGAATCACTAACTGTTTGCTATATTCCCCTAAAAATCAATTTTATATCATGCTCTTTAGAAACATTGTTGAAACTAGATTGTCAAAATGGTTATAAGATGATTGATTTCAAAGGGGTTAAAGTTAATATTTACACCAAAATCTCAAAATCTAGACTTTTGACATCTAAAAAATGATTATTTTTGCATTTGGTAGTTCAAAAACTAAGATTTAATTTTGGGTGGTTTGCTTTGGCAAAATTTTGACAGCTCTAAAATTATATTTTAGGCGGTTCAAAAAATAGTACCATTTGTTTGAGATATAATTTTTTGGTTGAATTTTAGAAGCTCAACAATATGATAAAACACGATAAATGCAAAGTTTAAAAAAAAAGTACAATTAGTCTAAAAAGACATCACCAATATGCATTCTTTGTCTTCATTGTTTGATATTTGAATATCATCTCTAAATAAAAGAGACAGAATCAATGGTATTATATTAGTTTTAGTCCATAGAGTCTCTCAACATAAATCATATTCTATTACCTCATTTTCCTTTTTCTCTTCATCAACATGTATGCCATCACCAGATTCACCGCCATCAATAAAAGCAAACAAAGAAAATAAGCAAAATATATTAAATAAATAAGAAAATAACAATTCAAGTAAAATCTTAAATACCTATTTTTCCTGCTCATAGCAAATTTTTGGTTTAAATATTAACTTTAACTTTTGATGGAAGAAATTTGTTAATTTGCTGCATTAACTTTAACTTTTGGTGTAAATATTAACTTTAACTTTAACTTAAAAACAGGTTTGGCCATGAAAAAAATGAATCTGTTTGTTGTAATAATGACAATTTAATATGAACAATATGTTTTAGGATTTAAAGAATGTATAGAAACAACTTTTGTTTAGGATTTAAAAGTTATTAGGAGGATATAAACAACATTTGGTCACTTTGTTTAGGAGATATAAACAACATTAGGTAATATCCAAAGGCTTATGAGTTTAAATTTTATTATACATAATGGCTTTCACCATTTGCAAGTTGTTTGATGCAATAAATAATGTAAATGTTTGTTTCAAAGAATCTTTTGTCTATATCTTTAGGATTTAAAAGTGCTTGGAAAGAAACAAAAAGTTTAAGAGTTTTTTTTTTCTTTTTTTTTTCCTGTGTGTAGGGGCGTAAAATGGATCGAACTTCCTCTTTACAAATGCTTCGGATTTTCAAGAAAATACAAGTTAAAAAGGTATTATGTATGTTTGGTAGTCTTGGAAGGAAATGTGTTTTTATTTTTGAGCTAGTTAAATGAAAGATATACAAACTTATTATAACATCCTACTTTCATTTTGTCTTACTTATAGTGTTGTACTTTCAAAAAAATTCCAATTATGGCTATAATAAACAAATAAATGAAAGTGCATTGCTATATTTGTATTTTTTTTTTTGTGATCATTGATTATGTTGTACTATAACAGGAACAATTGGCGGCCTTTGATTCAAAACTCAAGTTGAAGAGCATTTGTCAGCCTTTATTGATTCAACTTACTCGATAATTTGCCATGTAATCCATCAAAAAAATTTCAATTTTATTTTGTATTTGATATATTTTTAGGTTTATTAGTTTTATTATGATGTTATTTGTTTTGTAGTTGAATTTCAATATTATTATAAGTTTAATGTAATGGTTTTTACACTACCATATTCTAAAAAATAATTTTAAAATGCAAAATAAAATGGAAAAATCTAAAAATTCTTTTTTTAAATATTATTTTCGGAACTTGAATTTACTAAAAAAGACAAAACTTCAAAAATGGCCCCTGTGGTTTCCGAAAATATCAAGTTTAGTCCCTAAGTTCAAAAAACCTCACAGATGGTCCTTGTGGTTTCAAAACTTTTAACAAACAATCTGTGACATCCCCAAATTTTACGGCCAGAAAAGACCGATTTGTTTATGCTTTATTTTATAAAATCAGAGTAAATATTTTAAAGAAAACGGTTGCGGAATTTGTTCCCAAAACAAAATATGATAACCATTTATCAAAACATATCTCAAAAAGAATGTATTTTCATTAAATAATAAAAACCTCGGGATGTCATGTTCCAAAACCTCTCGTCAAGTCCACCAACTTATACTCTTGTGCCATTACCTGTAATGCAAAGAAAACTGAGTGGGTTAGGTTTGGGAGTCTGGTGAGCATATAGGGTTTTCAACCCACAATAAATAATTAATTTATTTCATCAACCAATAATAACTCAATTACCCATTCCCGTTATTCTCACTTTACACCCCTAAGACAACTAACACAAGGGACCTAATCTAAGAATATTTCATCGGGGCGACAACACATGCTTCGGGGGTTCCTCAGCAATATGAGTCAAATAAGGCAACCATGAGGGGGATGGAATACAGCGAATGAACACCCAAGTTCATTAACACCTACAGCTTATGAGTCTGATAGTGTTCCACGAGACTGTCTAGAAAGAGTCCGTGGTCGTCATCTAAATTCCGCTAGATGACTGGATCACAATGACATCGAGGCCTCTCATCTGTTTATCACACAACTATCTACCCATGTTCTACCCAACATATTAGTACATAAAAATATATATTTTTATACATAATTGAAAACCTGTTTAGCATTCTCATTCAATACATATCTATGAGACACATACGCATAACAGATGAGACACATACACATAACACGTATTTCATAGAGAATAAATCATATCTATGAGATAGAAGAAAGTGAATATACATTCACACATATATAACAACAAAGTATACACATAACACGTATTTCATATAAAATACTTCATAATTATGCGTGAGAAGAAAGTAACTACACACTCACTTGATTAGAAGATGATCAGACAACACTACGAGTTGTAGAAGTAGTATTCTTCGGTAGATCTGGAAGATCTTCACAAAAAACCGGACTCCTCGCGGGCAGAGCTTCGGCTCGGAAACTCTTTTCTTCTCGGGATCTTCGGGACTCGCTTCGGGTCTCGAGATGATACCGGGGCTTCGGGGGTACTTCTTTGCACGTAAATCGAGGTAATGTGGGTGAGAGATTAGAGAATGAGCAACCAAACTCGGCTGGCCCTTTAAATCTATTTATAGGGAAAAACTGGCCCTTGCCACGTCGTGGGCTTGGTTGTCACTGCATGCGTCATCTCAAGTTGCATCTGGGGGACTCCCGGAGGTGTCAGAAGACCTGCCACGTCGTGGCACTACTTGCCACGTCGTGGTCTCTAACACAGCTTTGGGGTTCGCGCCCCGAACTTCAGAAATTCATAACTTTCACATATGAACTCCGTTTTCGATGTTCTTTATATCGACGCGAAGGTGGGATTATGCTCTACAACTCTCGTTTAGACTCCATTGGCTAATTTTGACTTTATTTTTAATATATTATAAGTATATTACTTATATATTATCTTTAATAGGCCGGGACAGGAAAAACTTCGTTCGAAATTCATAACTCTTTCATCTGAACTCCGTTTTCGTCTGTCTTTTTATCGTTGGACTACTATCGAAGAAATATTCGACTCTCATTTAGATCACTAAGGATATATATATATATATACCTTAAATTCACTATTTACGTCGCGCTGGGTCATGCCGGTTCTGTCACGAAACTTCGACAGGTCATAACTTCTTCGTTATAACTCGGATTTTGGCGTTCTTTATATGCACGGAAACCTTGTGACATATACTAAAACTTGGTTAAGATTAATCCTTCTAAATAATATTCCATAAAAAAGTTATTTTTGATGCTTATCGTTTCTAATTTGACAAGCCCGGATCTACGGGCGTTACACAATCCCTTAGCCACATAAAAAGACTAATATGCCCTTTCTATTTCTTTTTAGAATTAATTTTACCAAATCTTATTTAAAAAAATAGAAAGACAAAATAAATAATCCATTGGGCCCACCTGCTCTCTCTCTCTCTCTCTAAACATAAAAAACGCACATCATTTTCTTCATCTGTTTGGGGATTTGGAGGAGCGAACAAATCGGAAGCAATGAGAAGTTCCGATGGTGGTCATTCAAATTATGAGGAGAGACAAAGTGGTCGATCTCCGGCGACCCTCTGAGGCTTTAACTTGCATCATCTCCGGTTGAGAGCTAAGGGAACAGGTCTCCGTCTTCGTCTGTTCGGAGAAGCTGAAATCACGAATGGAAGGTTGCGATCAAGAAGCTCTGATGGTGGAGTGTGGTTGTGCAGTAGTTAAGTAGTCACAACGGGGGAAAAGGCGGAGGCGGCTATAATGGTGGAAGAGGAAAGAGCAGTCATTTTTTCTGATGAGCTCCTACTTAGCTGGTAGCTCACTCATTGGAGTTATGGCTTCAAATCACCAACAGTAGGCGGAGAGAGGAGGTGCTGGAGGTGACGGAGAACCAAGTGAGGATGGGTGGAGAGTTGTAACAGCTCGCTAGTTTATCGGTTCTTCTTCCTCTCACTTTATCGAAGCCAAAATTGAGGACCACTGCAAATGAGGGGATGTTTTGTGTAACGCCCGTAGATCCGGGCTAGTCAATTTAGAGATAATAGGGGTCGAAAATGACTTTTCGACAAAATATTATTTAGAATAAATAATTTGAACCAAGTTGTAGTATATGTCACAAGGTGTCCGTACATATAAAGAACGCCGAAATCCGAGTTATAACGAAGAAGTTATGACTCGTCGAAGTTTCGCGACGGAACCGGCACGGCACCGGGAAGCGTAAAAAGTGAATTTA
This sequence comes from Lactuca saligna, assembly GCF_052625555.1. Taxonomy (NCBI): domain Eukaryota; kingdom Viridiplantae; phylum Streptophyta; class Magnoliopsida; order Asterales; family Asteraceae; genus Lactuca; species Lactuca saligna. The sequence continues at coordinate 125,845,700 of NC_136418.1, read as the reverse complement.
CGATAGAGCGAGATTTAGCCTTAGTGATCTAAACGAAAGTTGTAGAATATCTTAAACCGAGAAAATCCATAAAAAGAACGCCCAAATCTGACTTCGTATGAAGAAGTTATGATTTTTCTAAGATTCGGCTTAGCAGTGTACAGCCCGAAACTCGAATTTTAGTTCGAGCGGTTTTTGGCTTATGCGACCTAAATGAGAGTTAAAGATCTCATTAATAGGAACTCAACAGTAAAAAGACAGACGAAAACGGAGTCCGTATGAAGGAGTTACGAATTATTCGCGGTCATTTAACAGTCTAAACGCCTCGTACTGTTAAATTTAAGATCGGTCGAGAATTAGCTGACGGAGTCAAAATGAAAGTTGTAGATATTATTTTTACCTACGCGTGGATATAAAGAACGTCAAAAACGGAGGTCGTATATGAAAGTTACGGATTTTAGAAGTCGGAAGTGTGCTGTGCGAAAATGAGTGATGTGGCACAATCCCACCCTCATTTACTTCACACCTTTCCCATTCTTTCTTCTCTTTACTCTCTCTCTAGAACCTCTCTCTAGCCCCGAAATCCCCCGAAAAGCCTAGGGAACCTCCCTTGCACGAGGCGGAAGCCTCGGAGTGCTCGACGGCTCCGAGAAGAAGAGCTTTTCGGCTCGGAAACACTGCTCCAAGCAAATCTTGGTTTTCTATAAAACCCATTGTAAGTGAGCTACGCCTACGCTATTTTTAATATAGTTTTTATTTAATTATATTAACGTTATTAAGAACATATAATAAATACTTGGGCTATTATTATGGGTTATATAAGTATTTTTTTAACGCTTATATAATAGTAATAATAGCTAGACTATTAATTAGTCTCGGCGAATAATAGACTAAAATCTATTGGTGATAATACTAGGTTTCGTCGAAGGATATTATTTTAAAGTAAACGAAGCGTTGTCCGAGTACCGAGTCACCACCTTCTCAGGTGAGTGCATGGTCCCTTTCGTCTTACACATAGATATGAAGTATTTATTATATAATTTACGTGTTGTGAATGCATGGTCCCTTTCATCTTACACATAGATATGAAGTATTTATTATATAATTTACGTGTTGTGAGTGCATGGTCCCTTTCATCTTACACATAGATATGAAGTATTTATTATATAATTTACGTGTTGTGAGTGCATAGTTCCCTTTCATCTTACACATAGATATGAAGTATTTTAATATAAATTACGTGTTGTGTGTGCATATTGTCTGAATACTTGTTGTCTATGATGGGTGAAAGATTTTTATACATGTTTTAAATGATTTAAATTGTATATGTATTTTATATCTACAAAATGTGTTGGGTAAAACATGGGTAGATGAAATAGTTGTTTTATGATAACACGATGAGAGACATCAGTGTTGTTAGTGATCCAGTCATCTAGTGGAGTATAGATGACGACTATGGACGATACTAGACGGTCCAGTGGAACGATAGCAGGTTCGTAACATGTAGGTATTTTTGAACTAGGTGCTCATTAGGTATTTTTGAACTGAGTGTGTTCACTACGTATATTTGAACTGAGTGTGTTCACTAAGTATTTTGAACTAAGTGTGTTCACTAGTTACTTTTGAACTAAGTGTTTACCAGATGTTTCGGACTACGTGTTCACCAGATATATTCTATAAGCCTTGGTAATGATGGACTTCGTGTCGATTCCTTAGGATGATCCTTAGGACTAAATAAACGAGGAATAACTTATTCTTAGGGTAGATCCTTAAGACTAAAGAAGATAATGGGGATGGGTAATTGGGTTGATTGTTTGATTGTTTAAACATAATAATTATATTATTGTGGGTTGAAAACCCTATGTACTCACCAGGTTTCCCAACCTGACCCACTCAATTTATTTATATCACAGGTGTTGATACGAAGTCACTTTACACTGAGAGATTTAAAGAGATGTAGATCACTAGTGTAATTAAATGTAAGTTCTGTTTATGCTTATGTTTCTGTATTTATGATGACATCCCAAACGTTTTAAAATGAATAAAGTACGTTTCTTCGAAAATGTTTTAATAACGTATTTATCATGTTTTTCTGGGAACAAATTCCGCAACATTTTTATTAAAAGAAGAACTCTGATTTTTATAAAGCATAAACAAAAATCGGTCTTTTCTGGCCGTGAAAATGGGGATGTCACATTTTGAGTTGTTGATCGATACGGAAGAGTGAGGGAGGAAGGAGAGAAACTGAAACAGGGGCGGCAGCCTTGGTTTGTCGGATTCTTTCCTCACGAACACCCCCACCTGTTGTTGTTTTCCATTCTTGCTTCTCCCTTCTCGATCAGACGAGGATCAAAGAACCTCCATCGATTTCTGTTGATGTTATTGCTTTTGTGATTGATTGTCGGAGCAGGAGAGGGAAAAGGGGGTTGTTAGTTGACAAACGGTGGCCAACATTGGTGATTCACATTTGATACAGGTGGTTCTATGGTGGAGTAGTGGTGGAGCAGTGGTGATGTTTCAAAATCAAGAGGCTTGGGCTATGAACTAATGTAGATGAAGTACCCGTTTTTTTATCAGTTAAAGGGTGTTGGGGATTGAGTAGAAGAAGATGACAAAGACTTTCACGAGAGAGAGAAAGAGAGAGAGAGAGAGAGAGAGAGAGAGAGAGAGAGAGAAAAGGTGGGCCTAATGAATTATTTATTTTGTTTTTCTATTTTTTAAAATAGGAATAGGTAAAATTAATTCTAAAAAGAAATAGAAAGGGCATATTAGTCTTTTTATATGGCTAAGGACCGTTTGTTAAAAGTTTTGAAACCACTGGAACCATCTGTGAGGTTTTTTGAACTTAAGGATTAAAGTTGATATTTTCTAAAACCATAGGGACCATTTTTGAAGTTTTGTCTAAAAAAAATAAAAAAAATTTCATTTTTTTTTAAAAATACGTAAAATATTCTAATAGAATATTACACTGTATATATTTTAAAAAATAATTTTAAAATGCAAAATAAATGAAAAAATCCAAAAATTCTTTATATTTATATATATATATATATATATATATATATATATATATATATATATATATATATATATATATATATATATATATATATATATATATATATATATATATATATATATATATATATATATATATATATAGTCTTTGCTTTCATTGGTCACGACATTATTACAAATAATGTCACTATCTATATGTTAATTCCCGATGAAATAGGACGTGGTGTCATAAAAAAGAAAAAGACAACCCCTATTTTTATTGGATATTCGGAAACATGTTTGGATCCGATCAGATTTGATTTCTATTGACCATTCAATCCCATTTGAAACTGGTATGAATCCGGAAAACAAAAATATTTGTGTGCACCTCTACTTTTAACTTTATTGAGATGTTAGGCAAGGATGCTCGGAAAAACTGTGCAGATCTACAATTGTTCAACAAAGGTTTATGGACGTATCCTTATTGAGATGTTAAGAATGCTTAGAAAAAAAAAATCTTGGTAATCCATTCATGTTTGATTATATATATATATATATATATATATATATATATATATATATATATATATATATATATATATATATATATATATATATATATATATATGGAAAACTAAAAAAACCCTAAAAATACATAAAAAAAAACCTAGACATCACAAAACTTTTTCTGGACTTTACACATCAAAAAATCGCATCTTTTTTTTTAAATTTCGCTGAAAAAAATCAAAAAAAAAAAATTAATTTCAACGATTTTGTGTTAAAATGTGCGATTTTTTCAAAAAGGTTTGAATCCGATCTGATTTGACTTTTGTTGACTAAAGTTTGATCTTATTTGAAACTAGTGTTGGATGATTTTAATGTTATCAACATATTTTTGTGTAGTTAGTATCAACATAGAGACATGTTGAGTATATTTTACTTTCCGAGACTGTATGTGCAGGATGCACACTTGAATTGATAACTATGAACTTAGAAATACGATGGTCCATGCAGCGGCGTAGCCACATAGAAGCAAGGGTGGGTCTTAGCCCACCCATAAAATTTTTAAGTATATATCTATACTATCTTATAAAAGAAATCTTAATATTTCTATAAATAGAATCAATATGATAATAATATTTTTTAAGACGTTCAAGTTTTTAAGCTTAAAGTACAACCAACTATTAATATAATAATATTATAATATATATTTTACAAATGATAATACTAGGGATACAAGTATTAATAACACATTTAAATTCCTTATTTTTAGGGATTGAATTAGTATTTTCATTAATTTTGACTCAACTTGTACTCCTAAAATAGCTCTTCTCTGGTATCTGGTGTATTCGAAATCTAAAACACTTCTTTTCGACAAATCGTTTGAAATTAAAAAGCTCATTCAAATTGAAGTTCCCTAATTTTTTGCATAAAATATAGTTAACTGGAGACTAATTTAAATCTTCATCTCCTTTGCCTCCATTGAATCCACCACCACAATATTTTTTGGTTTTGGTATTGCACTTTTTATTTTTGTGAAACTGATCGATAATGGTGTAAGTGTTTTTAGAAATATAACATGTCTCCGAATAAAACTAATTGCTTGAAAGAAACTATTCGCCGCCGCCGCTTTGCGTGGGCAACGGCTAGTATATATATATATATATATATATATATATATATATATATATATATATATATATATATATATATATATATATATATATATATATATATATATATATGTATAATATTTTTATTAAATAAAATGAACTAAGGTTGTGATTTTACACACCTCATTCTAAATTCTAGATTTTATATATCGTTCATATTTTATAAATTATTGGTTCATGAGCAATGCCACAAAACCTAAACGAAATTATATTTGAGAAATAAATCGGGTAGATATTTTCCCTCTAAGAACCCGATAGTTATGTCATAATGTTGTGGTGGTGGTTATTCCCTTATAACTTCGCGGTCAAAAATATAATAGCGGTCACCGGATGCTAATTGAAATTGCGGTTCTCGAGGTGATATAGCGTTTTTTATATTATTTAGAATTTATATAAATTAGAGTATTAATCAGTAAATCATACGTCAAAGTTCAACCCGACCCAATTAGTTAGTTAATCAATAAATCATAATTCACATATCATATTTAGTTAATCATACTTCACATATCATAATTATTTAATCGTACTTTACAGGTTACCAATGTCATGGTTAATTATACTTTAACACAATCAACAAGAAAATGCAAGACTTACAATTTTATTATATTTTAACACAATTACAATTAGCATATAATGATTAAGTAATTTGATAGATAATCATAATGTAGTACTTTAAGTTTTTAATACAATTAACAAGACAACACATACATGGTTTCATTGGAAGTTATGACAATCACAAAATTACAATTTTATCCAATGGAATGACACAAAAGTTTTGCTTTGGGCAAAGAAATAACACAAAAGTTTTGGTTTAGGCTAAGAAATAACAATTTTATTGAATGGAACGGCACAAAGAATGTTTTTTTAAGTAAAATAGCCCAAAAATGGAATTTATTCAAATAGCGGTTATAGCGCCGCTATAAAAATGACCATAATCGCGGTAAATAGAGGTAAATCGCAGCAGCACAGCTATCCTAAATCGCTATTTCAAAATAGCATTTCTTTACCTCCGCTGCTATAACGCCGCTATTGACTGCATAGCTTATAACTATTATTAAGCATTATTTTGTCCTATAACCACCATTTTAAACCGTCATTTTCCATGTACAAAATGGAAGATGGTTAAAGCATGCAAAGTTTTACCAAGTTTAGCAACCGAAAATCGTATTCTTCTCTATGCTTGCAAATTGTTGCGAAGAACACATAACACAATCAATGTATTTTGTATTTGTAAATCAAATTAGTCATGTAATATGATTCGATCTCTTGGATTGTCTCATGAATCTGCATTCATGTAACCCTAAGAATAATGGTCGAATTACAGATTTCGGAAAGTGATTTCCAAATATGAAGAGATTATCCAAGTTATTATTATTCTAAACATTTAAATTCTAACGATCGGTACGAATCAGGAAAAAAAAATCACTTTGTCCACCTCTACTTTCAACTTTATGGAACGTCGGACAAGGATGCTTGAAACAATCGTGCACCACTACAATTGTTCAACAATGAACATGTAAGCCTTATAGCAAATAATCTCGATAACCCCCCTTCACTTTGATTCTTTCACTACTTCTATTTGTGAAAGAGGTGTGGGTATGACGGTTTATGCACGTATCCTTAATGATTTGTTGGCTAAGGATGCTTGGAAAAGGAGAAATCAAAATCAAAGCCATCAGCATCACCTCTAAATACGTGTGGTCATCCAAAGAGGTGTGATCAATGCAAAATCTTTGGACATGACCATTCCTCTTGTCCCAATCATATGGTTACTAGTTACTAGTTACTACCACTTCTCCAAAGCCGATACAATCTACTCCCAAATCTAAAGATAACGATGGCTTTCAAATAGTAGGGAAAAAGCATTGATCAACAATAAAAACAAACTCATCAATTGTCAATTCATAGTAAAAGCTCAACACCAAGACAACACATTCATGAATTTCCACTACAATACACTCCAACCCGTCTATTTGTACGATATGGGACCCGATCTCGAAACCGCAAATCTCGGGAGTGGACTCGGGCCTCTGCTTCCCGATGTCGACCCTTCATTCTTCAGTTTCTGACTCGAACTATAATCCAATGGACCCGAACGTCTTCCATTCCGATGTTTATGATCGTTTCCTTTTCCATGCCCCTTGTCATTATCATTGAAGTAACCAGAATCTTGTCCCGATTGAGGGGTGGAATCACCATACGGATTCCGGACAGCCGGAGAGGAATGTCCCATTGATAGAGCCGGGGAGCTCCGTGGGGACATGCTTAGTAGTGACATCGGATTGGAATGAGTGTTTCCGTAGTATTGACTGTAAATGGAACGAAGGATTGCGTATGGGACGTGTTGCTCGAGTGAAGTCCGTGGTAGGTATGGAGAGATTGAACATAATTGGTCTAAGAAGATTAGCTTTGCTACCAAATGAGACCTGTAGATACAAGGGTAAAATGGTCATTTACTTTCATTCAGTCCAAAAAAGTCATGGTTCATACTATTAGTATTAATAACCTGTCGATTTCGTTCCAGGAATCGAGTGCAATTCCCGCAGAGATTTTGACAAAGAGATGCATTGTGGATTTTATGTTTGATTCGACAGACTGCTGATCTGGCGTTTCCGATTCCACCGTGTCGCCAGCATGGCCATTTGAATATAACTGTCTCTGTTGATGTTCTCTTTGAACCCTAACTAGCTCACTTCCCGCAATCACAGCAGAAATACACCTGTAAATCAAAGTGTCATTATAAATAATAGTATATAATAAACAAATAGGTTAATATATTAAAATTTTAATATTACCTTGCTAAACAGTGAACATTTGTATTGAAGCCACCTGTCTCAACATTAAAAGCAGTAGTATTCCAAATACTCGAAGTCATAAAAGTGGAAAACAAATAAGCCAACAAACTCCACGAAGCATCACTCCCACCACCGACCTCCTCCAAAATCTCCCTCACCCACTCGGAATCATGATCCACCACCACCCCAACACCATTCGCCACCCTCCTCATCCGCCTAACCACCCGTTTCTCCGGCACCTCCACCGGTAAATTCCCTGCAACTCCCGCCAACAACGAATGAATCAAGGGTGCACCTTCTAGAAGCACCGCCCCGGAAGCTTCCGCCAGCAACGCGTCAAACGCAATCGCCTGCCCGGCCTGAATACAGAACCCAATCACCGTCTCCACATCGATTATCTGTCTCACATTCGCTTCCCGCTCGATCCGGTCACCCGAGAGAATGCTGCCCGAAACCGCTTCTAGAGATTCCCGATTTGCCCTAAGAGACGAGTCAACACAGTTCAAAAGGGCGGCTGTGTGTTCTTTTAGCATTCTGTCCAGCCTGTCGACTCCGTATCCACCGAATATCCTAACGAACGCGTGTAATTCCTTGAGATCTGTAACAGCTTCCGCGAAATACCCGCCAACTGGGCGTGCGCTTTTGAAGCATCTGTGGAGTGGCGCGTACAGGATTCCTGCTCCTGAGATATCTTTTACTATGTTTTCAATGTACCAATTGCAGACAGCTTCGATTGCGGATCCCGTTTGTTGATCGTTATTGGGTTTATCGAATGTGTGGAGAGATGAAACGGGACCCGTGAAGGATTCGGTTAACAAAACTTCTCGAATCCCCTGTGTGAGGTCCATGCTCATATGCTGTTCCGCCATTAGGACTATGCTGACGTGTCTACGGATTAGGGATTCGAGAACTGTGGGGCGTTGAAGATCTGTGTCTGATTTTAATACGGTGTGTAGACGCCTTCTGAAGTTTCCTAGGATGCATTCTCTCATGTACTGTGTTTCAAAATGTCATAAGATGAAATAGTAAAATATTAGTTTTGTTTTATGTCTCATTAAAAATAAATACATTTATTTGGATTATCATTACCTCTCTCAAGACGAATACATGATTTAGAACACAGATAGGCTCCATGTCATTCAAAACTGAGCAAAGATTTGTTAACCTCTGCATGGCAGCTTCTAACCTATAAACACATAAATAATGTTGTGTGTGAATTTTAATTTTGGGGGAAGAGATAACAAAATGTAACAAGTTATAATGTTGAGGGATCAGGAATGTTACATTTTAATGGAATTATTATTTTCAGGGTAGCTTTCATAGCCTGGCAAATGTATACCAGATACCCTTGGGGATTTTGCTGAAGGAATAGAAAGTCTGGATGTCAAGTTCATTAGAATTGCTGCTTGTTCTGGAAGAAGCTGAGATTTTTTTAAAAAAAAGAAATAATAAGTTAGGTTTATCAAATTTAATACATGAATTTGTTAAGTTTTTAAGGAAATTGAAAAAAGAGTAAGAACCTGTGTCTCCAAAGAGCCAAAACCTCCTTCAGAATCAAGAATGTTGATTAGGCCTTCCAATCCTCCCATGATTGACTCAATGAGTGACTCAACATATAAAACAGCATCTCGACCAATTCTAGTTAACTGTATCAACCAATCAATATTCAGTAAATTGCCCTTCAAAAGATATTGATAAAAACTAAAAAGCACGCATAAAATTTAGAGTAAGTTACACTTTTGGTCCTTATTTGAGGTTTTTGGTCGCTGTTAAATACTTTTGGGACCAAAAGTTGTCATTTTACTTGGAACAAGAACAAAAAACGTTACAAGAACCTCAAAAAATGACCAAAATCGCAAATGAAAACTTTTTTGGGACCAAAACTGAAAGAGAAAAGATTTTGGGATCAAAATCGACAAAACCAGGTAAACCCGGGGACCGAAAATGTAATTTAATTTAAAATTTATGAATTACCTCTTCTGGAACAATTGTAGAAGCACATTCAGGAAAGCTGCTAGCAACACCAAGCCATGCACAGCAATGTTGGGGGCGTCCTTCAGGTCCAAACATGGTATTCCTGAAAACCTGTTTTTCCATATTTATCAAAAATATATTTTTATTTACAAATTCTCAAAACTAGCATAAATAAACTAAAATAAAACCTAAAACATACAGTTGTAAGATGTTGATGGTAGAAATAAAGCCTTTTCAAACTCCCATGTTTTGAAAGCTGAGATTCAAGTTCATCAACACATCTGCCATTCATATAAGAATTAAAATTATATATTAGGTATGTATACAAGTGAGTTAAAAAAAAAATAAATAAATAAATTTAAATATAAACTTTGAGCACCTTGACCAATTGTATAGAGCATTCCCTTCAGATAACAAGCCTTCTTTTCCAGTAGACACTGTTGCTTTCTCCAAATGTCTTATGTTAATTGAAGATCGTGCAGATGTAACAATCATTAAAATCGATAACCAGTCTTTACGTAATTCCTGTTTATTCAATTTTTTTTTTATACATCATAAACATGACTATAAATGAATAAATAATAACAAAACTTGAATGGATTAAAATTAAAGATTACTACTACTTACTGATAGATCACATGTAATTGCAGAGATATTTTCACCCTGTGGTTTTGGAATATTTTCAAGATGGTCAACGATTTTTTGGAAAAGTCCTTTAAGAGTGGTGTCCAGGTCAAGAGCCACCATGCCAGGTGTATTCAGGAGGAAGCGGATGCGGCCCGCTGAAGATGACAGGTAGGATAAACCATACCCTCTCACAGCTGTAAAAATATTGTGTAAATATTTAAACCTTCACCTCAAGGGTAAAAAGGTAATTAAACATTTTATAAAAACCCTCACCTGCAATGTATTTGCGTACTAGACAGCAAAGGTGATCCATTCCATCCAACAAGAATCCTATTGTGGGATCATTTGCATTCTACACATGTTGACAAGTCAAACTTGTTAATTAATATTATAAAAATATATATATGTAGAAAAAAGAATAATTTATCACTTACTATGTCTACAGCAACTATACGATTGGTTTTGGATTTTGATGAATTAATTCCAACATGTTGAAAATACCATATCACTTCACTTTGAGCCAATGCCAATGCAGAAAATACCATCTATATTACAAATATTTATTAAAAAAAAAGGTTAATAGTTATATTATATCATTGAAAAATATAGATTGTAGTGTGTGTTTAATTATAATAAACCTGAATATTAGGAGCTAATAAACTCGGTTGATCAGTGAAAAACAAAACCATTCTTCCAATCTCTTGTTTTAATAATATTCTCCTCTCATGATGAATTGCATCACATGATAAAATTGCTTGATCATGCACTTCACTAAATAAAACATACAAACAACAATTATTAATTAAATTGATCAGATTGATTAATATAATTCCCATGTTAATAATAATACCTTATCATTTTCTCAACTTGCTTTGCAACACTATATTCCAAATCAGCTTCTTTTTGCTTTGTACGCCCTGATTTTGCCATTTTCTTTGATTCCAATATTCGTGGCATTACATATAACTGATAATCCTCATGCAACAATATATACTACATTTCAAGAATATAAAAAATATATATATTAATTTCCTCAAACAAAAAATTATCAACTATCATTTAGAGATTAATTACCTCGTCTCTATATAAAGTAAGAACTAGATTTTCCTTCAATACAACCTGTAAACATGATTAATGTAAACAAGAAAATTATTAAGTTTATAAAAATTTAGGAATTGTATTTATATTTTTTACCATAGCAATATCAATGCTGGTTACTCTAAGAAGCTCATCAGGACAAACAAGATAGCCAAACAGTGCCCATTCTCTATAAGAAGTTACATTTGCCAAATCTTGAGCTCTCTGTAAACAAAGAAAAAAGAATAAATCATTATGATTTTTATAAAGGAAGTATATAGTTTTTTTTAAAGTAAAAGTAAAAAAATATATATTGTGCACCATTGGATGTGCAGAGTTTGTGAGAATGTCAGGATATCTGGGATGAAAGGGGCTAAGAAAACCCTCGTTTCTAAGCTTTCGTGTATCTGTAGACAAAAATATAATGGGACCCACAGCTTCTAGAACCTGAAAAAAAAATGGGTTTAGTGGACAAATTGTAATTTAGTTTCTAGAAAGTTCTAGAAGATATTCATAATCAAGAAACGAAAATGACCTCTCCAATCCGAGGACTAACAAAATTCAGATCTTCATGTAACCCTTTTAATGGTGGATCATATGCATCTATGAATTGAACCAATCTGTAATTCCATGAAAAGATATAATAGGTGGATAAATATTTATATATATATCCTAAAGTGTATGAATTTAAACACATAATGAATACCTATAATAAAAATCACAGTCTCTGTCATTTCTCAAAATAGCATGGAAAAGGTTGTACATCTGGATCATCATTTTCCTTGGTAACTGTAATCAAATAGTAAATGAAAAATGAAAATTAGTATGCATCATCATGTAATTTTTGATACCTATAAGATATGGAATTGGAAAAACAATATATAAAAAGTTATAAACAATAATAAAAAACATAGATTATCATACATGGCCTATAGACTTGCCTTCTCAGCAAAGAGATTGACACGAACAAATGAACAAAAGAGGTCCATAAATGCATGTAAGATAAGAGAGTTCTGATGTGGCTGCAAAAAATAAAATTAGAATTTAGAAATATAAAAAGTTAATTTGCATAAAAAGCATAAAATATATAGAAGCACTCACCAACAGGGTAATAACAGTGCTGCTAAGATCCAATATGAGTCGCAAAGCCTGTTCTCTGAATGCCACAATATCAAGTAGTAGCTACAAAATTTTATCCATTTATCAAAGAATATAAAACCATTTTTCACATTTCTTGAATGTGATTAACAATGGAGATATAAGAGATTAAGAGTAAACTCCACACCTGAATCCATGGCTCCAAGCTTTGTAAGTGAACTTCAGCTTGATCATTTAAAGCATCCAAAGCAACTTTATCAACCTAAAAAAGTTAATTATCGAGTTTATGTTTCTTAGAAATTAATGGAAGAATTAGAATGAAACCCAAGAAATAATCAAATACAGAAATACTTACACGTTCAAGTTGCAATTTACTATGATGTTCTGGAAACTTCTTTGAAAGGAGGATACAAATCTTTGGGCAATTTGGGAAGACACCTGCTTTCCAAAATGCTTCAGAAAATACATGATTTACTGAATCTGGATAATCCAGGATTTGATTCAATCTATAGATTTTGGCCATTAATCCTTGTGCAACTTGGGTAAGTTGATATACCCATTGAACATTTAATCCCTTATGAGATACTCCAGGAAGCTGGAATGATACTTCTGATCCATTATTCCGGGAGGTTCTAGAAGGCATTGGAGTGCCCATTTCTTGATTCAAGTATTCACTCCATCTTGAAGGACCTTCAACCTCCCTTGCTCTTGGGGATGTCGACAATGCTTCTTGTGTTGATAAGTTTAATCTGGATTTTGGCATTTGCATTGTTCCTGTATAATCCAATCCCAATCTATCTGAAATTTGATAACTCGTTTTCAGAAACCCTTCCAGAAAGTCAACATGTATGCAATTTCAAAATTAGGGTTCAGACCCATGCCATGTACGTTTATCAGACATCAAATTAGGTACTAGCTAAGCAATATGTTCACAACGAAGGATGCCCTAGATCTTAGGATGCTCACAATTGCGTTCATAATCCAGTTTTATTGCAGTTTGTCATGAGTTACAACCAAGTTCGAATATTTGTGAGTGTGTTAGGGAACTCCAATTCCAGGGGCATGGAACTGGCTTAAGGTTTTTGTGCAGATCCATCAACTACAATGGTGATAATCGAGAAATGAGATTATATAAGGAAGAAAGAGAGATAGTACCTTGAACGACGACAAATGTTCACGAACAAAGCCGGAGCTTAAGGCTTAGAGCGAGAATGGAGGTTGAAAAGTGAAATGGATCGACAAAACTTGTGGAATCCACTAATTCAGATCTGGGTTTTTGAGAAAGATTGGAAGTGAGGTTTATGGAGCTTAGAATAATGAGAAGTTGAGGTTGTTGATAATGATATGGTATGATGAATTTTCGCTGTGCGCAGCACTCACTTGGATTTTCAGTTTGTCTGACGCCGACCAACCGAGTGCCATAACCACCCTCCACTGCTTTCAGAGGAAGTCAACAAACAAATTTTATTTTTACGATAAACCTATATCCATACATATTTTGCCAAAAAAATTCATTTTTGTGTAAAACTAAACACAAACATTTTTTCCAAAAATAATCATGGAGTCATGGCCCATTGACCACTCACATGATTTTTTTTGGGGATAATGAGTTAGGAGGTTAATAAGGTTTCCAGTTTATCCTTACTGGGTCATTAAGATTTGTTTTGTGCGTATTAGACTAATATGGTTGTTATTACCGTTTAGAAATAATCATTTTACCGGTTTTTAACCAAAAAATGGGTCTATGTTGCCTTCGTCTTCTGAATCCCAATCCATCAAAACAACCTGAAAAAAACACACATTATCGTTATTCGTTAACCTCTGAAGAACAAACAACTATAATAACATAATCTTCAAAAAAATTACGCATACCCTGTGAAATCGACTCTCCAATAACCTAATCTTCTTCTCCCAATAACCTAATATTCTTCAAAAAGCCCTAAATTTGCGATGAATGATGTCGATTTTCTAAAGGATTATGAGAAAGTGTACGTTTACATGCAAAAGGGTGAGGTAAGATGATGGGTACACTGATCCAAGTAAACGGACGTAACGTCCGTGCCAACTCCTCAATTAAGTGTTAAATCAGCACATGGGTAACCAGCTAGTAAGGGTGCAACCTCTTAAATGAGATATCTGAAACATTTAGTGAAAGTATTCGACTTTATTACCACCAAAACTCATCCAATGGTAAACCGACACTTTTTGGAAAAGTTAATGGTTTTTATGACAATTTCCCTTTGGTAATCTGATATCATTAGTTACTTTGATTATTGATGAAGAGTAAAACTCAAGGAATGAGGCTTTAGAAAACACTACCATAGTTTTTGCCATACTCATTCTTCATGGGTGTTTAACAAAAAACCATTATACGAGCATATAAAACATAAAAATTATTTAATCGAGTTTTGATCATCAGCCATTTTTATAGATTTCCTGAGCGCGTTTCTGAAATATTCATAAAGAGGAAATGGTAAAACTTTTAGAGTTTATATATTTTTGAAAATGTTGAATACACAGAAGTCATACGAAGTAAGGACGATTCTCATAACCCTATATGAAGACTCATTTGTTATTTTTGGAAAAATGAGTTTTTGGACTATTTTTTGGCACAAAGGATAGGGAAATAGTTTTTTTTTTTTTTTTTTTTGAAAGATCTCTATCTTTCTATATGTATGTATATGTTAATTTAAGATAAATTTTATTACACATATTTGCTATGATTTGATAAATTACAATTACCATTCTGTGTATAACATTTTACAACTTGATTACTACTTATAAAACCATGTCAATGAATAGTAAAAATTTAAAATATGAGAAATGGCATCTCTATGTCAATTTATGTGACATTTAGGCTATTTGGACCAATTTCTAAAGTATTTTCTCAAAATCGAAACCATTTTGTAATTTTGTATTAGATGGAAATTGTTTTTATAATTCTTTATAATAGATCATTTCTAAAGTTGTGTCGATTTTGAGAAAATACTTTAGAATTTTGTTTAAAATAATTCTTTTGCTACTTTGAATTGTGTCCGAATCCACTCAAGATTGGTGTTTTTTTTAATAGAACATGTACTTCGTTGGTGTTTTTTGAACATATATCTTAATTTGATAGTGTTTTTTTAACATGTAATACTTGAATGGTTTTTTCCGAACGAATTTGAAATTTCGATGGTTTCTTAAGTCATTTTGCCTACAATTAAAATATAAATGACAGAGCAAATTATATATTATTAGTTGACATTTTACAATTTGCAATATTATCTAAGGAATTCATGTATATTATATATTATTAGTTCTTTTCTTTAAAAAACCTTTTTAGAATTTCATAAATTCCCTTTCAATTTACTAGCTTTTTACAAATTTATCTAAAAGAATTCTTACAATAACTTTAAAATGTATATTATTAAATACTACATATAACCAAACAAATAATTTGTATATAAATAATTAAAAATTAATTGTGATATTAAAACAAACATTGATGTGTTTTCATCTATTTTGAATCAAGCACCATGAGTTAATTCATGTTTAACAAAAACAAAATAAAAGATTCTTTCCACTAATTCCCTTGTATTCTAAATATCATTACAACTCCAATTCAACCAACAAAATCGCCATCAATGCCCATTCCATCTCCTGCCCTCAACTTACACACCCCCTGCCCGAACCGGTTTTGACCTTCCGGGCGGGTCTACATATAAGAAACTCTACCATTGACCTTTTTAAGATTTTGACCAAAAAAGTCAAACAGAGTTCCACAAACTCAATCCTCTCATATTTATGATTCAAGGATGGATTCCAGGAAGAAGAGGTACGGGTGGTTTTTTCTCTTTTATTTTCTCGACTAAAACGGCTTGCGTAGTGAGAATGATAGCAGCAATTGAAACTGCATTTTGAAGGGCACACCTTGAAACTCTACAAGGGTCAATGACTCCTGCTACAACAAGATCTTCATATGTATCTGTCATTGCATTATACCCAAATTCCCATTCGAGTCTCTTCATCTTCTCAACCACCACATCACCATCTACCCCTGCATTTGCTGCTATCAGTTTTGCAGGAGCTTGCAACGCCTGTAAATCCATCATGCATGTGTAAATCACCATTTTACCCTTCCTCATATATTACTATTACTATATTATACTAATATACCAATACAATTGCCGGTGTGGATATATGCTAATAATGAAATTTACAAAAACAGCCCCTGGATTAATGGAATAATTACATGTTTAGTCCCTGTAGTTTTTATATATAATTTTTAACATGTATTAATTACAGTTTTGGTTTCTGACTCCATGTAGCTTTTAGTTTCAATAACTATAGATTTGCCCCCTCTAGTTTTTAATTTCAATAATTACAGTTTCGGTACCTGAACTTTATAATTTGCAATAGTTACAGACTTACAATTTTGATCCATGTATTTATTAATTTAAGATAGTTATAGTTTTAGTCCCTGTAGTTTTGAATTTGTATTAATTACAGTTTTGGCCCCTTTAGTTTTTAATATCAATAGTTACACTTTCAGTACCTGTAGTGTATAATTTGCATTAATTCACAGTTTTGATCCCTGTAGTTATTAATTTAAGATGGTTATAGTTTTAGTCCCTGTAGTTTTGAATTTGTACTACTTACGGTTTTGGCCCCTGTAGTATTTAATTTTAATAACTACAGTTTCAGCCCCTGTATTTTATAATTTGCATGAGTTACAGTTTTGAACCCTGTAGTTATTAATTTAAGATAGTTTTAGTTTTAGTCCCTGAAATTTGAATTTGTATTAATTTCAGTTCTGGCCCCTGCAGTATTTAATTTCAATAACTACAGTTTCAGTCCCTGTAGTTTATTAATTTGCATTAGTTAACAGTTTTGGTCCCTGTAATAAATGATTAGTAAGTAACTTAGTCTAGTAAGCTATATCGGTTATCTTTTTGACTATTTGACTTAATGCAGAAAGAACACAGGAAACAGAAACATACAGATGCTATGATGTTGACACCACTTTCTTCATCTAGATCTTCCATTAACTTTTTAATGGAGGGAATTTCCTCAAGAAGATGAATATAAGTGGCCCCACCACCAGGCACAATACCCTCATCCATGGCTGCATACGTGGCGTTTTTTGCATCCTCAATTCTTAGCTTTCGATCTTCTAATTCCATCTCAGTGTGGGCCCCTACCTATAACCAAAATTCTTTCACTTCATTCTATATAAATTATTTAATTATATAATCACTTTCTCACAAATGTAATAAATAAATAAACTGACCTTGATAATGGCAACACCACCAGAGAGTTTTGCAATTCGTTCACTGAGCTTTTTAGAGAGATAAGAACTATCTGTTTCTGAAAGATCTTTCTTTATTTGTGAAATTCTTGCTTTGATTTCAGCTTTCATGGATGAATCAGCTACAATAGTTGTGTAATTACTTGTTATAGTTACTTTTTGTGCAATTCCAAGCTGATCAGAGGTTGCATATTCTAGAGATAAACCCAAATCTCCAGATAAAAAATCAGCTCCTATTTTAACATGATAAATGTCAGCAGAAAGGTGGCATATAAATAATAAAAACAAGTCTTTAAAATGTAATATACGAAATATTTAAATTGTTAAAAGAATTACCTGTCATGAGGGCAATATCTTGAAGTAAAGCTTTCTTTCTTTCCCCAACACCAGGACATTTAACAACAGCAACCCTAAGTAAACCTTGATTTTTGTTAACAATTAGGGTTTCAAGAACTGAGATTGAGATATCTTCAGCAAAAATGAGCAAAGGGACACTTAATTGTGTACACTTTTCTAGCAATGGGACAATTTCTTTCACAGATGATATCTTTTGATCTGTTATCAGGACTTTAGCATTTTCAAATTCCACAGATAAATTGTTCTGATTTGTGACAAAATGAGGAGACATGTATCCTTTGTCGATCTGTAGGGAAAGTATTCCTGAATAGACATTAAAATATGAAAATGAAAAAGATAAAAAGAATGTATGAATCAATTATCACAAGATGTGTTTCACTTGATACCTTCATTCCTTCTTCAACAATCACTGAAGTTTCACTTGATGAAGAAGATTCAATGGAGATTATTCCATCATGACCGATTTTATCAATGGCTTCAGCGATTAAGTTTCCAATAAATTCATCATTTCCAGCAGAAATGGAAGCTATGGCTGTGAACAGGAAGAAAAGAATCTTTAGAGTTTAGAGAATCTCATGGAAGAAAACACTAAAAAGAAAAGAAATTTACCTTTGATATCATCTCTTTTGCTGACTGGAATCGATTTCTTTTTCAAAACTTTGATCAATTCTTTTACAGTCTTCTCCATTCCTTTCTTTAAAGAAATGGGATTTGCTCCAAAAGCTACAGCCAATAATCCAGATTTGATCATTTCTCTTGCAAGAACAATTGCAGTGGTGGTTCCATCTCCAGCTAAATCATTTGTTTTAGTTGCAACCTACCAAAAAAAATTGAATATTATTACTGAATAATTACTAGTTAATGTCTGATTAGCAGAAATACCTCTTGGATAAGCACTGCTCCTGCGTTTTCAATTGAATCAGGAAGCTCTATGGCTTTAGCAATGGTGACACCATCGTTGATAACTTTGAGTGTTCCAGATTCAGAAAGAACAACATTTCGGCCTGTATAGATCAATCACCATAAGTAAGATTATGGATTTATGATAACTATTGATGTAAGATGGAGGTGTGATATACCTTTTGGTCCTAAAGTGACAGAAACAGCATCAGCGAGTTTATCTATACCAGCAACTAAACCTTCTCTGCATTTTTTATCGAAAGAAACTCGTTTTGCTCCTGCTTTAACCACTACCATTCTCTTTGTTAAAACCTGCTTCCTTCTCCATAATACTCCACAAAAGCTTTGTTTTCCAGACCCTTGCTTCAATATTTATTTGAAAAAATAAAAATAAAAACACAAGTCAAAAACCTCAGGAAACCTAAAATTATACGCCAAATCCCGATTCCACAATTAGAATGCGATAATCCATTTACAGAAAAAGAATCCGAATTGATGTAAAATTAAACGATATTATTGAGTAAATTGCTGCATCAGGAGGTGGATTATAACTGCGGGCACGTATGAGTACAGTAAGAATAAGACAGAAAGAAGAAATAACATACATGGAGCGAACAAGATACCGGATGGATGAACAGCGAAGGAGGAGATAAGAGAGATGAAGACATGCGTCGATTCTTTGCTCGGATTTGATCACCAAACGAATTTCCGTGTTGAAAGAAAATGGGTCGCAATTCGGTCCTGGTGAGGTTTATCAAGGGTTTAAAGAACTTGTGTCTTCACATGAAGAGTAAGAAAATAGGAAGATGACTATTGACTACTTAAGTTAATAACTTAATTTTAGAGAGTTATTAAAAGGGAAATTTTAGTCATTCATATTATTATTATTTTTTAATATTATGTGTAGATTTTTTTTTTCTGAATACAAAGTAATTTTTGAAAAATATTACATAGTTTGTTAATAGTTATAGCGAGAATGGTTTTATTTTTTACTAAAATCAAAACCGAATAAAAATATTTGGTTTTTCATCATGGAAATATCAAGCCATGAGTTTTTTTGGTTTTAGTTTCTCGTTTTGTTTTTCCTATTTCAGTTGCTTTATCCCTCAATAATGTTGCTAAATGTTAACAAAAACGCCTAATTTTCTTAGATATAATAAAAATGCGTAACTAACACATGTTTATTATTTTGATCTTTAATAAATCGTAAATTCATAATCATTTTTTTTAACTTCTAAGACAGTTAATCCATCAAAGATATACATAAAATGACATAGTTTTTGGTATTTTACTATTTTAGTTTTTATATATAAAAAATCAAACAGAACCAAAAAATCAATTTTCTAAAACCAAAAATCAAACTGTTTCATTTTCAAAACAAATTGTTTTTTTTTGTTTTTTTTTTCGGTTTTTGATATAGTTTTGGTTTTTTTGCACACCCTTGTTAACCATCATCTTCATATTTTCTTCAATCACAAAGCATTTGACATACCTCATAAATTGAAATCAAAACCTTTTTGAAAAAAAAATCCAAAAGGTATTTCATATCACCATATCATTTCTTGTGATTGAAGTAAATACGAAGTAAGTGGTTTTTAGGGATGTGCAAAAAATAAAAATTATAACGAAAACTTTAAAAAAAAATGGAAATAAAAAACCAAAACATTTTGAAAAAACAAACGTTTGCTGTCTAGTTAAAAAATTAGAATAATTATTATACATTTATGGTTTCTATTGAAAAAATAAAATGATAAACCTGTATATAAAGTATATAAATCATGGGCAACTATTATTTGCAAAATTGAGGTAAAGTTTATTCACATGATAAATTTAGTCTAACATTTATTTGCAAAAATGGATGTCTTTTCATTTTTCAAGTATGTAGTAAAGTTAATCCAAAGATAACTATGACGTGTTAAATAATTGTATATCCAATAATGTTGGTTTAGTTCATAGTTCATACACTAAACTATGCTATTGAATTATTACTTAGAGTTTAGCAACATTTGTGCCATTTTTTGCATTACAAGAATAAATGTATCATTTCATAACATTGTCGAATCTCAAAAACGTTTGATGGATGCATTTGACATACTTGTAAGCAAAACCCCTTTCAAAATTCAAAAATTTCAAACAATTGCCAAAAAACCCAAATGCAAACCACGAAAAACATGCAAATACAAGTCGATGTAAAACAACTTTAGTGCTTATCTTCTTCTTCACAGAACTTTGAATACTGTTCAGAGTCCATTAAAGAGTTCACTTCATTCGTGTCGCTTATCTCCACTTTTATAATCCATCCATTCTCATACGGACTTCCATTCACCTGAAAATGAAAACAATCTTTTATCATAATCCCATTCGATCTTAAGTTGATTGTTGCAACATTAGATGACTTACCAAACCGGGTTCACCAGTGAGTTGTTCATTTACTTCAACAACCTTGCCGGAAACAGGGGAGTTGATATCACTAGTGGCTTTGACACTCTCAACAGCACCAAAACTGCCGCCCTGAGTCACGGCGGCGCCAACCTCCGGCAACTCAACATACACCACGTCTCCTAAGTGATCCTGGGCATGGTCCGTGATACCGATGGTGCAAGATTTACCCTCCACCTTCACCCATTCATGAGACTCGGCGTACTTCAAATCCTTCACAACTGAAAACAAAGTTCAAAATCGAAATGAACATCATCGAATTTCCGGATTTAATTTATGATTTTCAAATGCCCAAATGTAAAACCGACAAATTGAATAGCTAGAGAGGATCTATAATCTATTATCTATATCACCTTGTATGATCCAATTTAAACATCGTTTCTAGAGAATGATAATCGAATAGAGGAATCGAAATCGATATAACATCAGATCAAACGAAGGAATTGGAAACAGGGGAATATAAAAAGGTAAAGGTGACGAAGGTGGGGTGATTGATTACCAGAAGCGAAACCTCTGTTGAATGTGGAGATCTTGAGGTATGAAGCAGCTTTTGATGCCCATAATCTCGATGCCATCGCCGTTTTTGAATCGTGAATGATTCAGATTCAGTGATTCACCAACCAATTCCCCTTTTCTCTCCTCTCTGCTAATGCCAATATAAAACACAAAAGAAAGAAAGTGTTTTGGGTGGGTGTGCAACTTCTCTCATTAGTCTTGTTTTTTTATTGTTTCCGGATCACCGAATGAGGGTTGGTGGGTTGGTGGAATATACCAAATTGTTTTTGATTTTTATAAATAGGTGTTGGGGTGTAATATTTCTTTTGATTCTTGAAAACTATTTTATATATATATATATATATATATATATATATATATATATATATATATATATATATATATATATATATATATAGAGAGAGAGAGAGAGAGGTAGGTTCAATTGAGAAAATAAAAAAAGTTGAGAATAGGGAATCATTCTCAGCCACTCATTTAATATAAGCATAAAAAAACACGGTGACAAACTTGTAAATATGTTAATAACCTTCAATCTCAAATACATAACTACAGAGATTTCGATAACAGTTCGTTCATAATCAAAAATTTTCCTCCAACTTTCAATAATCATCCAGATTTCTTCAACTAAACCAGAATTTTTTTGTTGTTCATGAAATTGGAATTGAAGTTCTTGACTCGCAGTCACAGTCGACATTGAAGGACTCAGAATCGGCACTCACAGGTTTCCAATCGGATTTTCGAAAACCAAAATCAAAATGAGAAATCGATCATACATAGGATGTCGCATCTGAAGTCGAAATCGGAAGTATATGATGATTTGGAATTGATAACTTGATGTTTTTAACATTTTTAAAATAGTTAACTTCTATGCACTCCAACTATTTGATGAAATGCGTATACTAAATTATCACGTTATATTCACATATGAATACGTTTTGTCACTTGAATGTTGAATCAGTATATGATTATTAAAAACACAAAACAAATATGCAAGTCTGTATGTTATTCATATGTGAATAACATATAAAAATTATATATATTTGTCAATATACCTTCAAATATTTATAAGTGAATATATTCACAAGTGATTATACCTTGTAATATTCATATATGAATATATTGTATAATATTTATAAGTGAATATATCATCTAATATTCACAAGTGAATATACTATATAATATTCACATGTGATATACCATTTAATACTATATAATATTCACATATAAAAATATCACTTAATACCCATAAAGTGAATATATCATCTAATATTTACAAGTGAATATATTATGTTAATATTCACAAGTGAATGCATCGTCCATATTAAAATTTGAATATACTATGTTTATTATACGTTATATTCATATATGAATGATACTTAAATTGTAAAATAAAAAAATAAAAATAAAAAAAAATAAAAAAAAGATCATACTTTTTATTCATAAGTGAATAACGAATGTGCTGTAATAAAACCTGATGCATTTTTATTCACTTATAAATAACGATAGCTGAAAATATAAAAAAAATAAATTTTTTATTTTATCTTAAAATTATATCAATATGGATGTCTATTTGTAGAGAATAAAAAATCATGAATTTTGGTATATTTAAAATCATTTTTTGATAAAAATAGCTTCTAAAAAATAAAAAAAATGAAAAAAACTATGTTTTTGTATATATTAAGATAATGATTCGCATAGTTTAAGAAAATATGTTTTGTTGGAAAACACATGTGCATTCTTTTCCCATTTCCGCTAGTACGTTGGAGGTTTTTGCGGCAAAAATAAATGATTGGCTGAGAATGATTCCCGCATTCTCAACCTTTTTTTTTCTCAATTGAACCCTCCCCTATATATATATATATATATATATATATATATATATATATATATATATATATATATATATATATATATATTATCTTATAAAAGAAATCTTACTATTTCTATAAATAGAATCAATATAATAATAATAGTTTTTTAAGACGTTCAAGTCTTTAAGTTTAAAGTACAACCAACTATTAATATAATAATATTATAAGATATATCTTACAAATGATAATGTTAGGGATACAAGTATTAAAAACACATTTAAATTAGTATTTTCTTATTTTTAGGGATTGAATTAGTATTTTTCATCAATTTTGACCCAACTTGTACTCATAAAATATATTTTCTCTGGTATCTGGTGCATTCGAAATCTAAAACACTTCTTTTCGACAAATCGTTTGAAATTTAAAAGCTCATTCAAATTGGAGTTCTCTAATTTTTTACATAAAATATAGTTGACTGGAGACTAATTCAAATTTCCATCTCCTTTTCCTCCGTGGAATCCACCACCACAATATTTTTTGGTTTTTGCATTGCACTTTTATTTTTGTGAAACTAATCGATAATAGTGAAAGTGTTCTTAGAAATATAACATGTTTCCGAATGAAACTAATTACTTGAAATAAACTATTCGCCGCTGCCACTTTGCGCGGACAAACGGCTAGTATGTATGTGTGTGTGTGTGTGTGTATATATATATATATATATATATATATAGAGAGAGAGAGAGAGAGCTAGGTTCAAATGTTTCTAGCAACTATTGTGTGCATGAATGCACCAATAGAAATTTAGAAAAAAAATAAATCATTAAATAAATCATTTAAGGGTATTATTGTAATCTTTTCATAATTAATTATGGTAGATAATTAATATTCCTGATTCTTGCGAATATAAATTTAGAACATTAGCCCTAAATAGAACTCACCATCCTTTCTAATCCACCGATTTTGCTTCTTCTTCTACAATCGATCAATCAAGAATCAAACCCTAAATCACGAAAGTCCTCATAACCACCGTTTTCTCCACATACGCACGTACACCCTCATCTACCAAATCTGTGATTTCGTCTCCATCAATACCATCAGACGTAGCCACTGACGACACCATCCTCCGTCCTTATAGCCACCGCCACTGACTTATTATTTCCTCATCGCCTAATTCTAATTCGAATTTCTAGATTGAACCTATATTTATGTTAACTTCTTCGTTTAACCCTAACCATTCCAAAGATACAGACACCTCCATCATCAAGAGACTAACATCTGTGGCCTGCTTCTTCCGCCATATCCTTATTGAATCATGTATGCCATCTAAAACCCTAGGCCACCGGCGACTCAATCAACAACACGCTAGAAATCAGCAAATCCAATGGAAGACGTCGCCTTGTAAACTAGGAGGCTGTGTCGGCCGAAATCCTATATATCATGGTATCATCAATTCCTTTTTGTATATGGCTTTTTGTAATTGATTTTAAAATTTAATCGGGTCTTTGTAATTGAATTTAATCGGCATCTGATTGAATTTTTGTTAGTGTGTATATTGCGATCGTCGATTCATTGCATATAATGATTTGCTCTAACCCATTAAAAGGTAGTATATTTTAATGAATTATGATTGCTTTTGTAGTTTTGAAGGTTATTTATCAAAGAATATATGCTATGTATTATATGGTGGTTTGCTAAGCTCCTGGAATCTATAACAAAAAATTGATTGTCATATATACAATTTATACTATAACAATTTTCTTACTTGTAAGTGTATTATTAAATTTGTTAAATAATAAAATAATTCATACTTATAATTGGTTAAATTGTTTACTTGACATGACGTTCCTCTAAAATTATGATGTTTGGTTTTTTTGGTTTCATAATGAAATTGTTGTTGCAAATTTATATTGTTAATGGTTACATTTTCTGTATGAATTGAGTTATTTAAAACTAATTCTTTCAGAATGAGAGTAATATTCTTTTAGAATAAAGAGGGTTTTAGTTTCAATAGGCTACTATTCTTTCAGAATGAAGAAGGTAAAAAATATTCAAAACCATTATGCAAGAATAGTTTATTCTATAAGAATTTTTATTGTTGGATTCTATTAGAATGCATTAAATTGTTTAATTTTTGAAACTTAATTATCTTTTCTTTGTGGATTCCGGTTTTAAAGAGGCTAACATTGATGTGGAGAAGGAAGAAAACATATAGAATAAGAGTGTATTATACCATAATGTGTTATGCTACAATGTATAAAGTGTTGCTTAAAAACAATATTCTTTTAGAATAGATTAATGTTTTTGTTAGATTTTGATGTTTTTTTTTTTTTTTCAGAATGTTGTTATTATTCAATGAATCACAATCATACAATGTAATTATTTGTTATATTATTTAGTTTAAGAATTGATTTGTGTATTCTTTCAGAATGTATTTACTAGTTTATGTTTGACATTCTATCATTCTGACAGAATAACATCGAAAAATATATTTACTAGTTTATAGTTGGCTATCTAGCATTCTGACAGAATAAAATCGGATTTTTAAATTTGAATTAATTTAAAATATTCAAATTTTTAAAAAATAAAGGAATTAATCATCCTTAAAAATCCAAAATTTTCCTTTTTTAATATAGGTTAATTGACTAAAATGTCCTTATTCTGAAATTTATGTGATTATATGGTACATGCTATCATATTCTACTATCATAGACCCTTAAATCATAACCTTTGATTATATTCCATCCGATGGTCCAGATCTGTGCATTCTGGCATACAATAGTTAGTAAAAACAAAATAACCTAACCCTATATATATATATATATATATATATATATATATATATATATAGGTTTAGGGAATATAAGGGTAATAGGTATCTACTTGGGTGTAGAACCTAGAAAAACGACACCGTTTGTGGGTAAAATAAGGATCCTTTTTTTGGGGGGGGAAATGATTTAGGAGGGTAAGACTAGCGATGAGCATAGGCGGGTACCCGCCTCATTTGGCGAGAACCGGAACCGGCGGTTCCAAAGAAGTTAGAACCGAAACCGGAACCGCTTTAGGCAGTTCTTAAATGTTTAGAACCGGAACCGGCGGTTCCGGTTCCGGGAGCGGTTAACTCGGTTACATTAATTTTGTTAACTTTTGTTGATAAAACCGCAATTTAGTTCGATCCAGATCAAGTCAATTCGGACCAAATGCGGACAACTTCGGACCAATATATTCTAAACAGGTCTAAGTAACACACATGTTTATATGACATTATATATATATATATATATATATATATATATATATATATATATATATATATATATATATATATATATATATATATATATATATAACCGGTTCCGGCGGGTACCCAACAGGTAGCGGTTCCGAAAAAACGAGAACCGGAACCAGAACCGCTTAAGGCGATTCCATAACTTTAGGAACCGGAACCGGAACCGCTTAAGGTGGTTCCAGTTCCAAAACCGGCAGTTCAAAGGCGGTTCCGGTTTCAAAAGCGGGTACCCGGTTCCGATGTTTATCCCTAGGTAAGACTACTCTCATTCACAACTAAAATCAACCAAACTATCCATTATTTAAATAGTTTCTCTCTCTTCCACATACCCAACCCAACTAAATCCAACTTCTTTGACCCATTAGCAAACCAACTCAAACAACTTTTTTATTATATAAATAATAAATTTTAACATTATTTTTTATTCTATTAATATTTATTAGAAAAATTAAAAAAAAATATTTAATTTAGTTCTATTAATAGATTATTTATTTTAAATATAAAACTAAAAAATATATATTTTATATTTATAAAACAAACTTAATAAAATTGATAAACAAAGTTACAATCAAAACATGAAATACAATATTACAGATACAAAAGATGCAAACTACATAATTATCCATAAATTCCAAATTTTTGCCATATATGCTCAATCAAATTGTTTTTCAGAATGTTATGAATTTGTCTATTGCGAAGTTGTGCCCTATTGGTCATATAATTGGATAGGTCTGCAATTCGTTGAGTGGAATATTCTAAATTTTGATCGTCATCTTCAATATAGGTTCTTCATTTCCGGTTTGTAGGCCTGTCATTTAGAAATTCTGATGGATCATAATAGTGAAGGTATGTGCAACGTTCATCCTCTACAATCATATTATGAATGATAATACATGCAATCATAATTTTTCCCATCATATCCTTGTCCCACAAAAGACATAGGTGTCGAAGAAATGCAAAACGAGCTTGTAGAACTCCAAATGCTCGTTTAACATCTTTTCTAGCAGCCTCTTGATGTTCAGCAAACAACTTGTGTTTTCGAAGTTATTGACTTGACAAAAGCAGCCCATGAGGGATATATTCCATCAGTGAGATAATATGCCATATTATTTTCCCGACCATTCACGACATAACTCACATTTGGTGCCCGGCCTGCTAAGACATCATTAAAAATAGGAGACCGATGGAGGACGTTAATGTCATTGCACGTACCTGGTGTTCCAAAGAATGCATGCCATATCCATAAGTCATACGATGCAACGGCTTCTAGCCCAAGTAGTGGAACAATTTTTCCATGTCCAATGCATACAATCAATGGAAACCCACGTTCCTCCCCCACATGAAGTAGTCTTGCCAAATCAACTTCATTTAGCCTTCTAAGATACTTTTCACCGAAACAT
Organism: Lactuca saligna; assembly: GCF_052625555.1. NCBI lineage: Eukaryota > Viridiplantae > Streptophyta > Magnoliopsida > Asterales > Asteraceae > Lactuca > Lactuca saligna. Next base: position 125,817,478 of record NC_136418.1, on the reverse strand, counting down.
GCAAGGACACCTTCTACGAACTTTATTACAGCATCCCTTGTTACAGTTTCACTCATTCTTATATATTTATCTTGTGCATCTGCTGATGTCCCATATGCCAAGACCCGCATAGTTTCCGTACATTTCTGCAATGGTGAAAGACCTTGTCTACCTGTGGCATCACGCCTTTGTTGAAAATATAGGTCATTGGTTGTAACATCTATCACTATACTGAGAAATAGTGGTCTTTGCATACGAAATCTACGCCGAAAGGTTGCTTGATCATATGTTGGGTTGTCAACAAAGTAGTCTTCCATTAAACGTGCCTCACCTTGCTCACGTTCTCAATCACAATACCTCCTTCTTGCTTTGGGAGGATTTATTGTGAGCAACCCATATCTCCTTCTACCATCATGTGCAAGTGTCCATCTATTAAGTGGATGACTCTCCAACCTTTCTTGAGCACGTGGATTAAACTTCCCAATTCCTTCCATAATGGAGTTGAACTTTCGAATTTGATTCTGACTCCCGGCACGATAAGGTAAAGCTTTCAATTATGAATTACGAAACTTGTCATAAAAGTTGTTGATGAAATGTCGTAAACAATACCTTTGAAATTAAAAAAAAATGTAAGTTAATGAAGCAAGTTATTGAAATGTCCTAAAAGAATAGTTAAAGAAATATAACAATACCTATGAAAACCATGTGACTCTAACCATGGAGATCCATGCTCATTGACAGCCTTAATAATTCCACCATGACGATCAGATATTAGACATATGCCTTCACGGTCTTTCACCACATGATTCTTGACATGATAAAGGAACCAATCCCAAGTATCATAAGATTCATTTTCTACAATAGCAAATGCAAGTGGCAAAATTTGATTATTGCCATCAACTCCCATTGCAATTAGCATATTACCCTTGTATTTACCATACAAGTGTGTACCATCAATGCTAATCACTGGTCGACAATAGTGAAACCCTTTGATAGAGGGAGCAATGGCCCAAAAAACACGCCTAAATTCAACTTCATCCATATCGTTCGATCTTGAAACACACCATTCAACTATAGTTTCTGGATTGAACTTTTGGAGTGCGCCTATATATTTTGGTAAAGCAACATAAGATTCTTCCCAGTTTCCAAACACATGTTCAATTGCTTTTTTCTTTCCAACCCAAACCTTCTTATATGAAGGAGTATAGCCCAACTTTTCAACTATTTCAGCTATCAAAGTCGAAATACTAATAGAAGGTTGCTCTTTTATAAGGTGTCTAGTTTCCATAGCAATTAAGCTTGCATCTAGGTTCGGATGGTCTAGAGAAAGCTTAGAGTGTAAACAAGTGTGCGGACCGGTATACGTTGTGATTTCAAAATAACCAATATGTTTACGTTTACTTGCATGAAGCTTCCATCTGCAACCAGATTTTAAGTACAACTTGCATCTTAGACTCCAAATAGTTGGGCGTGACTTAATGACCTCAAATTGTCTATGTGTCCTAATGTTATGGATCTTGATTGCTATAACAAGTTCCTCTTTATCCTTGAAAGAATCTTTTCCCAACTCTCGGGTAAAATCATTCTTACTCGTTGATTGTGTCATAATCCAATTTTCATCAATAGTCAAATTTGTTCCTTCCATATTAGTAAAAGCCGAAGGTAATTCAACATTATTGTAAAAAGATGCTTCATCATCATCTTCATCTCCAATTCCATCTTCCAATATTTCATTTAACTTAACAATATTGTCTATATTCATCACATTAGTCACAACAACAGCTTGAGAAATTATAGAAAAATTCTCACTGTCAATCATGTCTATAATAGAATTCATCTACAAACAAATAAAAACAAGTAAAATTTGATCAAAAAATGATCATATGAATTTGTGATAACAAGAAAAAAGAAATATAATAACATTATTGCAATCAATTCCATCAAAGAAAAAAAAACAAGTTGTGACGATAGAGGAGGGTTCCAGAAAAATAAGTTGTAACATTATTACAATCAATTCCATTCACAAAAGCAAAATAACATTATTACAATCAATTCCATTCAAAAAAGCAAAATAATCAAAACATAAATTGATCAAAGCAATAATTCATCCTAACTAGAAGAAAAATCGAGACAAATAAGATTAGAGAAGCAAAAAGCAATCATAAACTTAACAATTAGAATCCATAAACAAATAGAAAACTTAAGAATCAGAAACAAAATCGATAATTTTGCATACCTTGCAGGTTGCCGGCGAAGAGGGAGGAGACGCAGACAGCCGGCGACGATGGAGGAGGTGCAGGTGGTCGGCGATGGTGGACGATGCTATGACAGAACTGAAGGTGGAGCCCTAGTTGGGTTTACGATTTTTTTTCCTGATCATTCCCGTAATCGAGTTCCAATGTTCGAGGGACAAAAAAGTGTTTTTTTTAAAAAAAAAAAAAAACAATAACATTAGTATTAAAATTAAGATCATACTATTTTGATAAATATTTTTGAAACAACACTAATATGGTAAATATTTTTTTCCATTGACACTATTATGGTTAAAAACTTCAAAATTGTGCCCCTCTACTATTACCTATTATTTATGTATTTTTTTATTGACATGAGAAAAAAAAACATATTATTTCTTTTTTACTTCTAAAATCAAATAAATAAGTAATAAAAATATATCATTTTTTGATGCCCACGCCAAGTTTTTTTTTGAACATCGATCATGCGGGAAAATTGTAGATACATATAAAAGACTGTTAAATTTGAGGATTTTCTTGTTTAAACCAATTTTTTTTGCAAATAGACATACAACCTTTCCCAAATTTTCTATTTTACTTGTTTATCATAAGTTAACCTGCAAATCGGATGATATAAAAAACAAATGAGAAAAAAAATTGTATTTTTAACTGGGAAAATATTTTTTTAGGCTTAAACCGAAAAAACATGAAAATTCTAGAGACTTTCTTTTATAAAATCGACCTGATTATTTAAATTTAACCAAAAGCACAGGTCATTTAGAATTAGAACAAATAAAAATACATTTTTCTCAAATAAGTTATTGTGCAAACATAGACAAAACTGTAAAATTGATCCTTGTGGTTTGCAAAAAACTTTGAATGGGATCCAAAAAGTTTTCAACTTGCATTGAAGGTCCAAAATCAAAAAATTTCTTTGATTTTAATCCTTGAAAAGTTAAAAGGGTTATTTTGCCCTTATTATTTATTTTTAACATTTTCTTTATTTGTTTTAATTGTTTTATTATTAAAAAGAAAGCAAAAGAAAAGAAAAATAGGACGGGTCCACCCCACCTGATCTCTCTCTCTCACACACACACACACACACATATATATATATATATATATATATATATATACACACATGACCTTTTCTATTCATATCGTCTTCCCCACCCTTCATCTTCAACCCATCTTGCTGCATCTTCCACAAATCAGAGACACAACATCACAAATACTTCACTCAGTGAAGAATTTTCAATTTGTTCACCTTATGCTTCTTCCCCTTGAGTTTCTTCTCTGAGATCGATTAAGACCAAATTGGTGATTCTAGTTCTGATTTAGAGCCCAAGTCGTAACCCTAGCCCTTGCCAAAGTCTGATAGGGTCAATACAGAAGAAATCGGTCGTTAATAGATGGTTATCGGTGTCCGAATCAGCTTCTGATCGTAGGGTATCGGGATCGTCTAAGATGGGTCCTGGTTCTCATTGAAGGTTAGTGTTAAAACTGTAAAATTGTAAAGTTTTTTTTAGAGAGTCATGTTCTTATCGCCATCGACCCGGGCAGTTCACGCACCCCCAATCATATCGTCTCCACCACCACATCTCGTCGAATCCAGCAGACGTCGAATCCAAAGAAGAATTCCAACATAGTTTGGGCTTGACTGCCATGGATATTGTAAATTTAAGATTGAAACAGGGGAGGGTGGGTTTTGTTTTTTTGAGTTGCAGTTGCTTTTCAATTGACCCAGATGAAGAAATTTGAAACTTCAGAAGAAAATATTTGATATAATGGTAGCGAATTTCAGTTCTTGTTTCGAGTTAAAGATGAAACTAACCTTCAAAATGAGACTATGAAATTGATCGGACAAATTGGAAGGAAGTGAATCAGGGTTGAGGAAGACGACTTGATGAGAGAGAGAGAGAGAGAGAGAGAGAAATCGGGTGGGGTGGACTTGCTTTCTTTTTTTCTTTTCTTTTGCTTTCTTTTTAATAATAAAACAATTAAAACAAATAAATAAAATGTGAAAAATAAATAATAAGGGCAAAATAATCCTTTCAAATTTTCAAGGACCAAAACCAACAAAAATTATTGATTTTAGATCTTCCATCGCTATTAAAAACTCTTTGCAAACCACAAAGACAAATTTTGAAGTTTTGTTTACAAACATATAATAACATTCATTCTTTTTAGATATGTGATTCGATTATGTTTCTTGTCTCCATTGGACCACCAGAGCAAAAAGAACTCTATTTTTCGTATAAAGAATGACAAGATTATTATTAATTTACTCCACACTCTACAATGTTATTATATAATAACAAACAAACCATAATTAAACTGAAATGCTAGAAGCAAACACAAAAACTCTTCAACGAGAGCAAACACAAAGACAAATTTTGAAGTTTTGTTTACAAACATATAATAACATTCATTCTTTTTAGATATGCGATTCGATTATGTTTCTTGTCTCCATTGGACCACAAGAGCAAAAAGAACTCTATTTTTCGTATAAAGAATGACAAGATTATTATTAATTTACTCCACACACTACAATCTTATTATATAATAACAAACAAACCATAATTAAACTGAAATGCTAGAAGCAAACACAAAAACTCTTCAACGAGAGCAAACACAAAGACAAATTTTGAAGTTTTGTTTACAAACATATAATAACATTCATTCTTTTTAGATATGCGATTCGATTATGTTTCTTGTCTCCATTGGACCACGAGAGCAAAAAGAACTCTATTTTTCGTATAAAGAATGACAAGATTATTATTAATTTACTCCACACACTACAATCTTATTATATAATAACAAACAAACCATAATTAAACTGAGATGCTAGAAGCAAACACAAAAACTCTTCAAATATTAAGCATATAGTGTCTTTTATAACTCGATAGCAACTCAAAAATGCTTCATTTAATCAAAAAATTCATCCAACTATTCAATTCAAACATCAAATTGTTCCATTGAAACAAGCAAATTTCACTATATCACTTTCCACTACTTTGTCTCCCGAAAACAAATTTCACTATATCACTTTCCACTACTTTGTCTCCCGAAATCGCGAAATCTGCGAAAATATAAAATCCCACCCCCTTTGCGGAGCCGATTTCGGCGTGGACCCCGCTTCATTTCCCTCCAACTGACCATCAAACTCTCGCCAAAACTTAATCACATGAAGAGTCTCTTCCTCCGTTGACCTTTGAACCACAATCTTCGCACCATAACCTTTATCCCTCATTTCAAGACAAATCTGCAACGGATCATTCGCCGCAAGAAACAACATATACAACCACCCTCTATCCGACAACAAATTATCCGCCACCAGCAAAATCCTATCAATCACACTTCTTCCATTTTCACCCCCTGCCCACGCCGCCGACAACCCTCCGCCGCCCACCTCCTCCTCGGGCGTCGGCACGTACGGCGGGTTAACCACCATGACATCCACCATCCCCGCCAGGCGTTTCTCGAGCCCGGAGGTGATGTTGGTTGTCAGGATCTCTGCGTGGACCCCGTGTGCTTCGAGGGTTTCGCGTGTCACGTTTGTGGCGTGGGGGTTGACGTCGGTTGCGAAAAAATGAGGGGAGTGGGAGTTTGATTCGGATTTAAGGATAAGGGCAAGGCTTGTGATGATGTAGCCACTACCGCAACCGATTTCCATGCAAATTGTTGGGCGGTGGTTTATTAATTTTTTGCGGTCGGCTAGTAGCGCGTCTACCAACGCGTATGAGTCATCGCATGGCGCGTAGACTTGCGGGTGTGAGCTCACGAGACGGATTTGGGCGATTCGTGGGGGTATTTTTGTCATTTGTCTGAAATTAGTTGAAGGATATGGATGAACATAACAATATTACCATACTACATATGAAATTATAGGAAAATAAAATAAAAAGTGAGGTAAACAGAGAAATGAAGGGGGGATGAATGGCACTTTTTTTTCCTTAAAGAGTTCATCATGTGTCAAAATCACAAGAAGAACATCCAAGCTTTAATTTTGACGTTACAGAATTTGATTATTTTGCTTAAATTGTTACTTCGAAAAGAGATGCACCAAGGAGGAGTGCATTATATAATTCTATGACATTAACCTAATTTTCCTTCTTTTGCAATAATTTGTGTAGCATTCTTTTGTGCAATGATGATTTTGCGAGTTATATCTTATTTACTGATTAAGAATGAGAGAATTTAAGCGCAAATCAGCTAACATTTGATCAAAATGCTCAGAATAACAAAGATTACACAACAGCTATAACCTGTGAAGCAATTCCTGGTGTTCGTATCATGAAAAAAAACAGGAAGATATTAATCATTGGGGAGACATGAATTAAGGATCTAACAATTGCATAAACGTACCAAAATGACCATATTAATGCTTCATACGAAATTGGGCGCTGGAATTCTACGGATTGAAAATAAAGTTACCTTGAATGAACCTAATAGAGGACCTCTGCCGGAAATTAGCTTCGTCCCTGTGCCATGAAGCGAAGGATTTTGCCGGAGAATCGGAAAGTACGCCGGAGAAAAGGAATATGGGCGAATTAAATGAGAATAAAGTGATAAACAGAGAAATGAGCGGGGAAGGAGTTGTTCTGTTGAATCGGGTTCAGTTGATCCGTTTCATGAAGCGGATTTTCAACCCACTGATAATGGGTTGGATTGAGATTGACCCATTTGAATTTTCATCTGATGGCGGCGAAATGATTTGTTATTTATTGGCTGAATCTGTTTGGGGTTTGGACGATTTGAACGTTAGTTAAATCGCTAAGCAATTTGGATATTTTTGAAGATCAAATCAAATCAGCATAAGGCTCTATTGAATTTGGATTCTTCTGGTTATCAAAAATAAGCAATCAATTATTAAAGGGTGATTTTATCCTTTAAATAAAAGATGATGATTTTAAAAGTAATTATAAAAAACATGGTGGAACTAGTAGGTGTCTCAAGGGATCCCACGCCACTATTTGATTTCGTATACAAAGAGTAAATATGTTTTTTTAGTATTGTACGAAAATTACTGCGTAACTACTATTAGGTCCAAGTCCAACATAGATAAATATCAGAATTTTTCTGTACCATTACTATTAGACAGTTATTGGTTTCGCCATTGTGAAAAATATATTTTGAATAACATGTTGTGTCGTGTCGGATCAAAGACATTAAATGAGTTGAGAGGGCTTAACCCTAACTCAACCCGTTTAATTAGTGTGTCATGTCGTGTCACCTGTTTACTTTTTTCAGATTAAGGTTTAGACCTTATAAACATGTTGTGTCATATCTACTTGAAACATTTTTAAAAAGTTGGAAAGTAGGAGAAGGGGAGGCGAAAAGAAAAAAGTGAAACGCTGAAGTTGAGAGGTGGAATGACAAAATTCATTGTAAGTTTAGAATATAAAATGTAAAGAGTTAGAGTTCGGAAGCAAAAATGATAGGTGGTAATGAGTTGTGAAATAAGTCACTTTGAAAGTTTGAAGCACTTTTAGACTTTTCGTTTCTCCTAATCGGATTTACCTTCTCCCATTCCAAATTTCATTTTAATTTAATTTCTTGAGTACAAGTCTATAATATATAATATATTTATAGAAATATAAAAATTATAAAAATGTTATATATAATTAAACAGGACATATTTGAGTCATCTTCGAGTTAAAAGTTTTGATCATAACCCAACGCATTTAATTTCAATGCCACGTCGTATCAACCCGTTTAATTAAACGTGTTAAAATCTCTTATCCAAACCCACTAATTTCATATCGGGTTGTTGTGTCGTGTGAGGTTTCATCAGGTTTTGTCATCATAAGTCAATTGAGATGGAGATTAAGTCGACGAGAGAGAGGTTATTCCAACAAGAGCATAGACGAAGTCTCTTGAAAAGAAGGGAGCGGGAATCGATGTTGTATGATGTTAGTAACATAATAGAATCGAGAAGATAAGCCATTCATCATGTAAATGACAAGATGCTTGTCGAGCAACTTAGAATCGGCATCAATGATCTCTAGTAAATAGGCTATGTTCTCGAGTTGCAGACCAACCCTACTGATCCTACCCACAACTCTAACAATGTTAGTGTCGGTGTTGGTGCCACTGTTAATGCAAGTGCACGTGTCACTTGGTAATGGTTGTGACAAGGTAAAGGGATAGGTGATGGTGGTGTTTCTTGATGACTCTTATTCCACGATAGCTAAAGCTCCTCAACAACACCATCAAAATACCAATGTGGGTTGCCTTGGTCAGCCTCCCCTTTATCTGTACCGCAAAGGTTTCACCAGCTGAATCAAAAGAATTCCATATATTAAAAAAAATAAACCACAAGCCTCAAGTATTGATGGAACTTGTGATATACTTTAAAATATTGATTTGTAAAAAAAAAGTATATATGGCATGGTTTTATTGGAAAAATTAGGAATGATTAAACCGTAAAGAGGATTTAAACATCAAGTCAACTGATATACCGACACAAACTTGATCGTGGTCTAGGTAGTCACGGAAAACCTTTGTGCACACCACCCGACATTTTGTGGTTTTCCGTGTTCATGGTCAATTGTGGTGCACACAACGAAGGGCAACGACCAATAGGGAAAGAGGAGTAATAGTGCATGCTTTAGAAGGAAAAAGATAATCAAAATTTTCAAAATTTGCTGGTTCGGTCCTTAGATTTTCACATGTTAACAAAACTTACCCCAATTTCTATTGTATTTTTGAATTAAAAAAATAAAATAAAAACAATGATGAGAAGTAGAGTGCTAGTGGAGAGTATCTCATAGGTTTAATGATAGTGGTGATAATATAACACCCATCACGATGCCCACCACTTCATTAGTTAGTGATGGGTATAATGGATGGTCTCATCTTATCTTTTATTCCTATTAATTAATAACATTTAAAGACATTTATCATTATTGCACATAGATAAGAGGATATATAAGAACAAAAGTAAAGGAATATTTAATTTCTCATAAAAAAAAAATTTCAACCATAAAACTAAACAAACCATAGTGTTTATGTTTATTTTTGTCTATGTATGAAAAAAAAAAAATTGGAAGTTAACAATTCGATTATAACGTTTCATTAACAATAACTTTGGTCTGTCCTTTTAATTTTCAAAGATATGTGCATAGTAAAGACAGTCCTTAACGAACTACTGTTTTCTCAAAACCAATGCTCAATTTACAAGATTTTGTTGTAGACGATAAATGCATCCCCCACAAACTTCATTTTTGGTAAACTCATGTCCCGAAACAAGTAAAACATACTTTGTCTAGTTTATCATCAATACTTGTACATTAGGCTTCTTTCACGGCATTCTTTCTACTTTATGTTGAGGTAAACGCATTTTTATTTTCAGCACACTTTGCAAAATATGATATAGAAAAATATAACATGAATTTTCCTGAGGTGAATCCAAACCCAAAATAACAAAATTTCAACATACTTTACTTTGTCCCTAAAAACAAGTTCTAACTCATCCACAACTAAAACCAAATACCAATAATCATGTAAACATGAGACACAACACAACCTACCACCAACTCATCCACAACAAGACATCATCACCAAATACTTACAACTATACAAAAATGGAATCAGCATCAGACACCCAAAAATTGTGTTAAACTTTTTTTTTTCTTCTGCTCAAATGACAAATGTTTACATGCGTATCAACCCTCAACCCAACCACACTTCTTCTCATCTTTCAACGAATCACCTCCTGCCATGTCATCAACACCAACTTTCCCTTCCAACACTTCACATTTTTCATCATTCCCATTTTCTTTCGCCGAGCTTTCAACCGTTTTTTTTCTTTTTTCACCTACTATTTTTCTTAAACAGCAATCATTTTTCAAAGGTGTATTTGTGTTTGATAACTCTTTTTCAACAAAAACTGGCCTAACCAATTTCTTACGTTTGCTACAAGATTTTTTGGATTCATCATCAAGATTTTTGTTTATTTTCTTGCGACGTTTAAAATCCACAACTCTTGTTTCTTCAACAACTGATTCATCATCACCTTCTTCAAATTGTATAGATTTTTTTGTATTTGGAAGAAGATCATAATCTACAATCTTTTTGGGTCTTATATTATCATCATCATCATCATCATCATGTTTGAAACTCGATTGTCTTTTTCCACTTCTCTTTATTGGGCTACTCACAATCTTCTCCAACATTTTCATCACTTTGTTAACTGATGCATCCAGCTCATCATCTTTTTCATCTCTTTCATGTTCTTCTTCATTAAAAACTACTTCTGGAGCTTTAGTTAATCGATCAAAAACACTAACTTTACGCATCTTTTTTTGGCTTCTCAAAAATCCAACATCTGAACCTTTCTTTTCTGACTCATGATAATGATATGAAGCTGTTTCGCTTTTAAAATCTGGATAAAATGGAGGATGGTTATCAATATCAACAGGATTCCCAGGGGTAAAATAGGAATGTTTATGACAAAATTCAGGGACTTCAGGATCATAATAAGGTCTGTGACAAAAATCAGGAACTTCAGGATTGTAAGGGGTATGCAGTGTAATCACTGAAGGATCACCAGATGTCAAATAAGGAAGACAAGATTCATATGTGTTTCCAATGTTAAAAGGGTGTTGAAATTGCTCTGATGATACTTGAGGAACAGGGATAAAATCGGAATTATTTTGGTTAATGTGAGATAAAGAAGTAACATTAACATCCCCAAAACCAAAATCTTCATCATAATCTGTCCCTCTTGGTTCATACTGTGGGTGTTGTTCAGTCAATGTTCTTTCTTCTCTTTCCACTCTTTCATTATGACCAAAATACCCTCGATCAAAACTACTTATAACATTATATTCATCTTGTATCCTATTATACTTATAGCCCTGATCATCTATTTCTTTAACTTCACCTTCTCTAACCCTATCTCTAATGGTATTCCTATAATCACCAAATCTTCTAGCATCTCCCTCTGAGGGCTTTTTAGGGATTCTTTTGGAGTGGAATAGAGTTACAAGTTTATATACCTGAAAGTTTTGAAAATTAAGCATATGAAGATATTTCTAGAATACATTAATATGTGAGCATAAAAGATACCTGATCTTTTGATAACCCAAAATTGAACTTCTTCCATGAGAAGTAATTTTCTTTAATAGCAACTTTGAACTCATGTTCAGAAAGAGGATTGCATTTCCACACAGGGGCAAAACGAACCTGCATAATAAATAAAATCTAGTGGAAGTAAAAATAAGAGATAAAGAATCATAATTGTTAGAGCCTTTGTGATTCTTGAATGCTTACATAACAAAAGATTTAAACTTTGTGAGCCTTGTTTAGATCATACAATCATATCATACAAATAATGAAATAGAAACACATACCTGAGCAGGAAAGCTTTTTCCTGATGATTTGAATGCATTAGGTTCAATGTCGATTTCACCATTAGAAGTAGCACGAAACACTCCATGAAGTTGCCTCCTCTCAAACTCAAAAAGAAACAGAATCATTCCTTTTTTCACATTCAACACAAAATTAGACTGAGCTAAAGGTAGCCCAAGCAACTTACGTTGAAAACACTCTTTCTTTGTTCCAGCATTTGACATAAATATTGCACCATAGCTTGGAACATCTCCTGGATCAGTTTTACCTTTATACCCCATTTATCCTCTGCAAACTGCCAAGATATTCAATAATGGAAACACCATGGCATGTCAAGTAGTAGTGTAGAAAACTAGGAAAAGATTCCAAAAAACCAAGTTCTTGAATCTAGAAAACACAAATAGTCAAATAGACATGTGTGTGGTTAATTATGGTTCTGTATGTAGGAGTAACAAAAGTATGAATGCCATCAAGAAAGCAAGTGATACAAAAGCTAGAGAAAATGAGGAATAACCTCAATCATAGTCAATCTAAATGATCATCAATAGGCAACCAAATCATACTGTGATTTTGTGTCTTGCACATATGTGAAGCATTTGATCAGAGGGACCTTAAGAAGTACCATGGTAATGCATAATTTGTATACATAACTATGTACAAAACAAATATTCCCTCTGTCTCATAAAAATGCAACACATTGAATGTTGATTGTCCAAGAAAATACTCCTTTTTTGTTCTTTCATGGATGTGCATCTAGATTGACTGTAGTGATAAGAAGTAAGAGCAACCATGTTGAAATGTTTGGAAAAAACATATATTGATTTATTTTTTTGGATCATTAAGGTTGAGATAACTATAATTAGATACCCTGTAACATAGTTGATTGAAACTATTTACTGAAATATGTGTTAAACTATATAATAAACCCTAACTACAATCAATCAGGTTAGTGATTCTGATTATTCATGTCAATTGGCAATCCTCAGAAAATACACATTCAAACACCCTCTTAGAATTTGAAATGATCGACAGTTTTGCATTATTTGTAAAGTTTTCAAGACATCTTAGTGGTGTTTCTAATTCTATGTGCCTTATCAGTGTAATACTTCGACATAAATGATCAAATTCAGACAATGAGTTGATAAACGCAGGAGTTAGATAACTATACAATAATCGCAATGATTTTGAATACAAAGAATCAGAAAATCATAATTAGGACATATTTCTATCAAAACACTAAAAACAGTTCATGTCGCAAATAAAAGAAGAGAAAATGTACTTCTTAAATAACAACTCAATCTACGAACCGAGGTAGTGTAATAAGCAACTTCCACGGCAAATGAGCAACCATTGATAGAAAAAGAAGAGATAATACCGGGTGAAGCGGGGAAAATTAAGCTCAGTATCATAAAAACCTATTAGAACCCGACGCACAGCCAGAAATCTAGTAATCGTCAGCTAGGATTTAACTAAGCATGTAGCAAATGACGAAATGGGGAAAAATAGCAAAAGATAAGTCGAAAATCAAGCCATCATGCAAATTTAAACCTAAAAAACTCTAATCTCGATCTTCAATCGGAAATGGAATACAATGTAAATACGACACTGATGATTCGATCAACAAATTAGTAAGAGAATTAGGGTTTTCACCGATTAAAAAAGGCGAAGACGCTGCCAGAAGTTTGTGCTTGAGTTTACGAAAATTCTGGAAACCGTATCGTCTGCACCCTTAAATACGTGAAGGAAGAAGGGGCGAAACGATTGGATCGAATGTAAATGAGTGAATCCGTTTGATGTAGAAATGAGGAAACAGACAAAACAAACAAAAAGTTAATGACATAATCGTCCATCAATTAGGATATAACAAGGATATTCAAGAATTTATCACTTTACACAAAATAACCCATCTTTTGCATCTTACAAAAATTAACCATTGAATAAGAAATATGTTATTTTAGATCCGCGATTTGATTTGTACTCACCCGTTAAAGGGTCTTCTGTTTAAAAGAAATCTGAAATGTGGTACCCATTACATTCGGGAATATCATTTTAGCTTCTCTCCACAACAACCAACATGATTTAGATGCATAAGAGATTCTTATGTAGGATTTAGTTTTTTCTAGCTTGCACATCTTCGCTGCATCTATCACAAGATTAAATTTGAAAAAACAATAGTATTAAACGAGAGCCTTTGTATGGAATCCAAAGAACTTGTCCTAAACGGATATGGTTTTCATTTCAAATACATAATATGCATTTGTTTCTCGGTAGTTATACTTCAATGAACATGTCTGGAATGATTACAAAAGTCTGAAATCCAAAAAAAAAAAAAAAAAAAAAAAAAAAAAAAAAAAAAAACATGTCTGAAAGAAAACAATGTTTTGAATACAATAAACATATTCAAATTACATCACTCAGTTTTTGTTTTACTAACAATTAGCCAACCCTATGTTAATTAGTATTAACTTAATATACGGACTAAAATGACAAGAATTATATGGATACGGGGTTAGTTTATAACATATGAAGTGTTAACCAAGTATATAGGTCAACTAGCAACTTAGTTGAAAGAATAAACTTAGGATGGGATTTTAGTTATCAAAACTCTTAAACTAGTTGAATAAGCTTATCATTGTCCTCGTTAACCGATTAACGATAAAAAAGGAAAGAGGAAGCTCTGGATGGTTATTTCTTCATATCTAAGGAGATTGATGTTCAGAGTGTTATCTAATGAATTAAATATATGTTTTCACCATTGAAGCATTGCAAGATATAAAACTACTTCGTCTATACTCTTAGATCGAGTTAGGGTTTGGAACTCAATCCAAATTCAAAGATTGAGTGAAATTAAGTTGTGAAATCAATTTCCAAGTTCAATATAACCTTCAACCCCTTAAGATCAAGTCTATATAGTTCAAGATTATGTTCTTAAAAATTGCTTCTTGGTTTTTCTTTTGTGCTTGAATTTCATTTTCTTGATTTGATGATCACTTAGTTGTCAACAAGACTCTTTTTTTCTATGAACTTTGTTATTGATACAGTCGACAGATCATTCTTTCATACCATGTATTGCACATCCTTAGCATGCAACTCCCACGTGACTAAATAAATTAACTGATGATTTTCTACAAAGATAACTTATGGAATTTTTTCTAGAGCTATCTAAGAAATTTAGAATTTGGAATGTACACATGAAACCACAAAAATAACACCATTAAATATATAAGTATTCGCACTTTTTTCTTGTCATGTTCGAAATTTTAAACTACGTTGGTCAAAAATGTACCAGATAAAAAAACATCAAAATAAGCAATTTTCAAATATGCTCCATATAAAAAAATCAGCATAAAATTTAGAAGCATTAGAAGATTTTTTTTTTAAACAACTTTATTTGAGAAATTATTAGTGATCTTCATAAAATTCATATTTTTTTAAAAAAGATGGCCCTTCATAATTTCTTGAGAAAATATTGTTATATTATGATATTGATTACATAATATGGTATTTAGGTGAATATCGGTAGAAAGTGTTGTTCCAACAAAAACAATGCATAAATCAAAAGAAAAACAATAACTAACCTTCTATATTTGAGATTCTCGTTCTTGCCCTTTGGACCCAAAATCAAACAATGAGAACAACCAAGCAATGAAAGTAAATATGAAACTAACCTTCTATATTTGAGATTCCTGTTCTTGCCTTTTGGACCCAAAATCAAACAATGAGAACAACCAAGCAATGAAATTAAATAGGAAACAAACAATAGATTTACGTGGTTCGACAAGATTGCTTACATCCACACTAGAATAGATACTCTTTTTTGTATTAGGTTAAGAGATTGACCTCGCTTTTCCCTCTGCAACATACGTAATGTTTTTCTGTAACGCCCGTAGATCCGGGCTAGTCAATTTAGAGGTAATAGGGGTCGAAAATAACTTTTCGACAAAAGATTATTTAGAATAAATAATCTTAAACAAGTTGTAGAATATGTCACAAGGTTTCCGTACATATAAAGAGCGTCGAAACCGGAGTTATAACGAAGAAGTTACGACCCGTCGAAGTTTCACGACGGAACTGGCACAGCACCGGAAAGCGTAAATAGTGATTTTACGATGGAGGACTTTTTAGCCTTAGTAATCTAAACCAAAGTTGTAGTATATGTTAAACCGATAACATCCATAAAAAAACGCCCAAATATGACTTTGTATGAGGAAGTTATGATTTTTCTAAGATTCGACTTAGCAGTGCACGGCCCGAAACTCGAATTTTAGTTCGAGCAGTTTTTGGCTTACGCAACCTAAATGAGAGTTGAAGATCTCATTAATAGGAAATCAACGGTAAAAAGACAGACAAAAACAGAGTCCGTATGTAGAAGTTATGAATTTTACGCAGACGTTTAACAATATAATCTCCTTGTACTGTTAAATTTAAGATCGGTCAAGAATTAGCCAACGGAGTCAAAATGAAAGTTGTAGATATTATTTTTACCTACACGTGGATATAAAGAACGTCAAAAACGGAGGTCGTATGTGAAAGTTACGGATTTTAGAAGTCGGAAGTGTGTTGTGCGAAAATGGGTGATGTAGCACAATCTTGGCCATTGCTTTCTCCCCAAGTCTTGCCACTAGATGGTGACATGTGGCACCAAGTTCAGTCATTTTCACCTTATAAATAGAACCTCTCCCACCCTCATTTTCTTCACACCTTTCTCATTCTTTCTTCTCTTTACTCTCTCTCTATAACCTCTCTTTAGCCCCGAAAAGCCTAGGGAACCTCCCTAGCACGAGGCGGAAGCCCGTAAGTGCTCGACGGCTCCGAGAAGAAGAGCTTTTCCGCACGGGAATGCTGCTCCAAGCAAAGTCTGATTTTCTATAAAACCTGCTGTAAGTGAGCTACACATACGCTATTTTTAATATAGTTTTTATTTAATTATATTAACGTTATTAAGAACATATAATAAGTAATTGAGCTATTATTATGGGTTATATAAGTATTATTTAACGGTTATATAATAGTAATAATAGTTGTACTATTAATTAGTCTCGGTGAATAATAGACTAAACTCTAGTGGTAATAATACTAGGTTTCGTCGAAGGAAATTATTTTTTTCAAGAAGTGAAGCGTTGTTTGAGTTTGGAATCACCATCTTTTCAAGTGAGTGCATAGTTACTTTCATCTTACACATAGATATGAAGTATTTTATATAAACTACGTGCTATGTGTGCATGTTATCTGTATACTTGTTGTCTATGTTGGATGAACGTTTTTATACATGTTTTAGATGATTTAAATTGTATACGTATTTTATATACACGAATATGTTGGGTATGATACGGGTAGATGAATGATGAGAGATAAAAGATGATGTGAGTAAACATTGACAGCTATAGACTTAGTGCATAACTAATAAACATCGGCAACTATGGACTTAATGCCTATTGGACAAACACCGGTAGTTATGGATTTAGTACCTGTTAAGGAATTGGTAGCTATGGACTTAGTACCTATTCGATAAACACTGGTAGCTATGGATTTAGTACCCGATGAATAGACTATAGCAGCTATGGAATTAGTGCTTTATGAACGAACATTGGCAGCTATGGATTTAGTGCTAGTCCTATAACCCTGAAAGTAAGGGACTTCGGAATAAACGAATGCATAATAGATGACTCTTAAGATAGATCCTTAAGAGTAAAGAAGATAATGGGGATGGGTAATTGGGTTGATTGTTTGATTGTTTAAACATAATAATTATATTATTGTGGGTTGAAAACCCTATGTACTCACCAGGTTTCCCAACCTGACTCACTAAGTTTATTTATATCACAAGTGTTGATATGAAGTCACATTACACTGAGAGATTAAAGAGATTTAGATCACTAGTGTAAATAAATGTAAGTTCTGTTTATGCTTATTTTCCTGTATTGACGATGACATCCCAAACGTTTTAAAATGAATAAAATACGTTTCTTTGAAAATGTTTTAATAATGTATTTATCGTGTTTTTCTGGGAACGAATTTCGCAACATTTTTATTAAAAGAAGAACTCTAATTTTTATAAAGCATAAACAAAATCGGTCTTTTCTGACCGTGAAAATGAGGATGTCACATTTTCCAACTCACTAACCCTAAATTTCTTCACTAAATATCACATAACAAGGATACATTGGCCATTTAACTTGGTCCAAAATAGTTGGTCCATAAACTTAAGTTACTAAAGCAATTTCAAGCTTACTAGAGTCGTCTCAAACTCACTAGAGTTGTCTCGAGCTTACTAGATAGACCACTTAGGTTGACCATTAAAAATTCTCCACCTTGAACAACATTTGATAGACCTTAAGTTTTGGACGATACACCAAAGAAGAAATTGCACAATCTTGAAATGTAAAACTCAACCTGGATGCACCATTTGACCATGGTGTCCTACGTACCCTCATTTGAGATCAAGCCACCATAGTTCACTTGACTAGGTGATAACTCCACCTCACCCTGACACTGCCCTATAAGGTCATTGGCCTTAAGGGCAATCAACACTGATAAAATATTAAGCAACTTCAAGCAATGCTTAAACTTGCCACATGATACCACCTTGGTTAACATGTTTATCGGGCTCTCCTCTGTATGCACCTTCATAAAAGATATATCACCATCCTATATGACATCCCGCACAAAATGATATATGACATTTGTATGTTTGGTACGTGCATGATAAACTTGATTATTAGCTAAGTGAATTGCACTTTGACTATCACACCACAAGTCTACACAATCTTGCTTAAACCTTAAATCATATTAAAAAAAACCAACAACCACGGTGCTTCCTTTTACACCCTCTGTTATAGTTATGTACTCATCATCTACAGTAGAAAGTGTCAATGTTGCTGGTCGTATCGATCACCAACTAACTGGAGAACCATTGAACACATAACCAACTATAGATAGACATCTATCCAGATCACCAGCGTGATATGAGTCCAAAAATTCAATAATTCGACATGTATTTCCACCAAAGCATAAACCAATATCAGTGGTTCCTATCAAATACCTCAAGACCCATTTCACAGCTTCCCAATGTGCCTTCCCTGGGTTCTCCATGAACCTACTCACCACACTAACCGCTTGAGAAATATCAGGATGTGTACATACCATGCCATAGATCAAACTGTCGACTGCATTGGCATAAGGCACACACTCCATGAATGTATTATCTTTCGTTGTAGTGGGAGATTGTCTATTAGAGAGCTTAAATGCGGTGCCAATGGATTCAACACTGACTTGGCATCTTGCATCCCGAACCTCGCAATAACCTGCTCAATGTGGCCTTTATGGCTCAAGAACAATTAATGGTTCGACCTTTCTCTTTTAATCTCCATACCCAATATTCTCTTGGCAATTCCCATGTTCTTCATCTCAAACGCTTTACCATGTTGAGATTTTAGTCTATCTGTCTCCACCTTGCTCTTCGAAGTAATAAGCATGTCATCCACATATAAAAGAAGATAAATATTAATCACCTCCATGAAGCTTCCGCATGTAAACACAACAATCATACAAACTTCTGGAGAACCCATGCTTCAACATGAAACAGTCAAATCACTTGTTCCACTGTCGAGGAGATTGCTTCAATCCATATAGTGATTTCCTTAAGCGACATACTTGACTTTCCTTATCAAGAACCTTGAATCCCTCAAGTTGATGCATATAAATTTCCTCGTCCATTTCTCCATGCAAGAAAACAATTTTTACATCGAGTTGTTCTAACTCCAAATCACCCGAGCAACAATACTCAACAACACCCAGATGAAAGTGTGTTTCACTACCGGATAAAATATATATCATTATAGTCTACTCACTACTTTTGTGCATACCCTTTTGCTACCAGTCTTGCCTCGTACCTTATATCACCGAGTTCGGAAGGATCCTATTTGTTCTTGTATACCCACTTACAACTAATAGCTTTCTTCCCCGTGTACAATGAGACCACCTCCTAAGTTTGGTTCTTCCAAAGAGACCCCATCCTTTCTTCCATTGTAGCCAACTAACTCTTATTATTGCCATTTTGAATAGCTTCCTCGAAGGATATCGACTCATCATCCTCCATCGAGAGTGCATACTCAACCAAACTTGGTTGCCCGTAATGCTTCAAGGGTTGATCAGACCACAACTTATGAAATTTCTTATATGCTCGCCTCGACCTAGTAGAGACTGAATTGTCCTCGAGCTCTTGTTTTTCTGGTTTGTGTACATGTATTGCTGAATCATCTCATGTTCAATATCATCATGAAAACCACCATGATCTTCCTCGTGAACATGACTAGAACCTTGTTATCCTTTAGGTTCTATATCAACTACCTGAGGCTTAACCGTCTCAATGTCATCACCATTTGACATCGTAGCTTTCGAAGAAGCTACATTTGAGTTCTCATCAAAGGTAACATCTCTACTGATTATAAACTTGGAATCTCTCAAACACCAAAGACGATAGCCTTTCACACTTAATGCATATCCAAAGAAAATTGCCTTATTAGCTCTTGCCTCAAGCTTTCCTTCACTAACATGGTAATAGGTTGTGCACCCGAAGATTATGAGTTTCTTATAATCTGCATGTTACCCTGACCATACTTTATAAGGTATATATCCATCTAGAGACACATGAGGAGACCGATTGATAATGTAGTAAGTTGTAGCAACCGACTCTGCCTACCATTCTCCGCCCAAACCAACATATGATCACATACACATTGATCTCTCTCTCAGTGTGCGATTCAACCTCTATGCGACCCCATTTTGCTGTGGTGTTTTCCTGATTGTCCAATATTTAGCAATTTTCTTTTTGAGCATAAAATTCCTTGAAGACACCTAATGTATACTAGTATCGTTATCAGATCAGAGTGTATATGGTACAACTCATCGAAACCTACCAAAAGTTAGTTTATCTATTATGATTATAGGGGTGAGTATTTTAGATTGGACCAGTTTTACATAAATCGATGAACCATGGACTAGAGTTGTTGAGGTCGGTCTAGGTCCGGTTCATAGTCCGATATGATCCAAAGATCCAAATGTTTACCCTTAATCTTACACATGTCACGTGAGATATCATCAAATGAGATAATGAAAAATTGTGAAAAAGCCTAACTGGCTACGAAATGGGCTGTCTATCTAAGAAGGAAAATAAAAAAGAGTTTTAAGATGGTGTTCAATTATTTTGAGATGATATTTTTAAAATCCTTTTTAGGTTAAAACTATAATATCGTTTTTTTTTTCTTTTGCCATCAAAATGGTTTTTAAATATTTTTAACACAAATTACTTAAGAATGATTTTTTTGACATTTTTTTTTTCCCGGTTAGTCTTATGAAATTCTTTGAAATGTTTTTTATTCATTTCTCAAAAATACAAATATCATTTTTTTTTCCTTTTAACTTTTTGTTGTGGGTCAGTCTCCCTTTAATACTTAAATTGACTGAAATTCGATTCCATCGCGTCATCTCCTCTCCCGCCACGTATATTAAAGGGTGCCGACGATACTGTTTCCACAATCTTCGTAAACTCAAGCACCAAATCGCGGCAGCGTCTCGTATTTTCATCGGTCAAAACCCTAATTCTTCTTCATTTATTGATCGAATCGTCAGTTTTCTTGTTTACATTGCATTCTTTCTCCGATTGAAGATCGAGATAACTGTTTTCCTGTTTCAGTCTGAACATGGCTTGATTTTCGATTTATTTGTTCTCAAAAATTTTCCGTCTTCGTTTGCTATATATTTTGTTATATATATTTTTTAATTATCATAACTTATGACATGATTATCATGTTTGATTATTATAACGTCTTAGTCTGGTTAACCATAGTTGATGATTACTAAAATTCTTACTGTGAGTCCGATTCTAATGTACGACACTGAACTTAGATTCTTTTTTTCTTCAGCCACTGAGTTCGAAGTTGCTTATTACTCCTTCTGGTGTTTGGACGTTCATGTAAGGTGATTATCGCACTGACTTGAACTGTTTTTGGGGTTTCATAGAACTTCGTTTCAATTCTGATTAACCGATTCTTTATGTATAAAATCATTACGATTAATGTAAAATTCTCTGAATCTTGCTTTAATCAACTCATTCTCTGATTATGATTCTTTACTCTAAGTATCATCTGATTAGGCACTACTGTTTTACAAACTTTACATGCCTTTTGTTTCTATTTTTGTATGTTTAGGAAGTTCACTGAGGATATGGGGTATAGAAGTAACATTGTTCCAGGAGAGCTTCCTGGCTATGGTGCAATATTCATGTCCAATTCAGGAACAAAAAAAGAGTGTTTCCAACGTAAGTTATTTGGGCTACCTTTAGCTCAGTCTGATTTTGTGTTGCATGTGAAAAAAGGAATGTTTCTATTCCTTTTTGAGTTTGAAAAGAGGCAACTACATGGTGTATTTCGTGCTACCTCTAATGGTGAAATCGACATTGAACCCCATGCATTTAGATCATCACAAAAATCCTTTCCTGCTCAGGTATTGGTTTCTACTTTCTACACTGCTAACAATGCTGCTCTTCATGGTTTATGTGTTCAATATTTTATATATAACTAAGACTTTTATGTTAAGGATAAGGTTACTATTTCATGACTACAAGGTTCACTCACTCACTTGTTTGAGTCATGCAAATAGCTTCTTTTAGAAAATCACAATGTAAAGTGTGTGAATAAAGTAGTATATAGTCATTGATTTTGTAGATGCCATTTATTATGCAGGTGCCCTTTACTTCTGTATGGAATTGCTATCCACTATATGAACATGAATTCAAGGATGCTATTAGAGATAATTACTTCTCATGGAAGAAGTTCAAATTTGGTTTGTCTAAGCATCAGGTATGTCTCTATACTCTTTAACATATATTTATGTTATTCTGCACATGTATATATTCTAGAAATGTTATCATATCTCGTTAATTTTCCTCAATATAAAACTTTTCAGGTAGATGAACTTTTGAGATTATTCCATTCCAAAAGAATATCTAAAAACAACCCTCCCAGAACTTGCTTGAGATATGATGATAACTCAGGAAAGAGAGACTCAAGATATGGTGATAATAGGAAAAAGGTTAGAGAGAGGATGAAATTTATAGAAGAAAAAAATGGTCATGGTTTTGAAATTGATGAAGTTAAAGAAATAGATAATCAGGGCTATAAGACTCTTATGAAGAAAAGAGCACATAAAGATAACAAAGAGGTGCTCTTAACAAATCGTATGAAGGAAATCGATGATTTTGGTGATTGTGGTTATAGGAAGTTAGATAAACGCCTTGATCATACATTAAGGGGATTAAGAAGAGTGAGTGATGAAAGTTTGCATTTTCAGTGTGATATAAATAATGGGAATAAAAACTTTTTGGTAGATTGTATTGCCTACAAAAAGAAATATAGGGATTACAGTAGAGTACAAGATGAATACCATGTTATTGATGATTTCAGTGAAAATCATTCAGCACTGGATAACCTTGGTAATAGCCCTAACAAAGGAACTCAAAAGATTGTTGATGGATGGTTTTTTCCAACAGTAGAAAGTCAACAAAGAAGGTTGACCAATCACCCTAAAGGGGTCACTCTCACTACTGATGTTTGTCAAAACCCTAATTATGAGCCAAGAACACCATCATTTGAACCAAGAAAGGAAGATTTTGGGATAAAACTTTGTTCTGATGAAGAATTTGACTTGAAAAATGCCAACCAAAATCTTTCAGATTTTATCCCTGTTTCAGAAGCATCCAAACATTTTCAAAATCGTTTTGAAGCTAACAATATCGAAAACTCATATGAACGCAAGTTTCTGAATTTAACATCTTGTGATCCTTCAATTTATCCAAGTGAAACAATTCCACCACATTTTAGAAAACCTAGAAGCAAAAAATATGTGCGTAAAGCTAGTGTTTTTGATCACTTAAATTCGGCTCCAAAACCACTAATCCATAAACAAGAACATGAAAGTGATGAAAAAAGTGAGCTAGATGCATCGACAATGTTGGAGAAAGTTGTAAGAGAAGAAAAAGAATCAACTTTTGAACAAGATGATAAGAATGTAGATTATGAGGCTTTAAAGAAGGAATCCGATGTGAAGGTAGAGTGTGAAGGAATAGATATAGTTGAGGAAACAAGGGTTGTGGATTTTAAACGTCGCAAGAGAACAAACAAGAAGAATCTTGATGATGAATTTAAAGAAAATAACACATCAGGGACAGATTCGGATGTGGGGATGTGTTGTAAGCGTAGGAGACTTGTTAGACCAGTTTTTGTTAAAAAAGAGTTGAATGTTTCTAATGATGAAAATGTACCTTTGAAAGATGATTCCTCTTTAAGAAAAGCATGCGAAAGTGTGAAAAAGATTGAAGGTCAGAAACATAATATTGAAAGTTGTTTGCAAGTTGAACAAAATGGAAATGCAATAGATTCGGAAAAACAAGAAGAGATATGGGGCTTTGATGACATGGCGTGGGTAGTTTCGTCTAAATACGAGCACAAGATGTGTGGTTGGATCGATGAGTGATCCTTCATTGTGACAGGAGGGAACTTTAAAAGGTTGATGTGTTTTTGATACTTTATTGTGTTGACCAGAAATGTAAAGTAACCCACTTAGGTCTTAGTTGTTTTAGCTATATGGTAGCTAATCGTTTAAAGTTTCCTCATTTTGAACATGTGTAACATCAAGTTGTTTTTGCTAAATGACTTAGGAGGGTAATATTATCTATTTGTTTTGTTTACATGGGGACAATTTTTTTAATACAGTTGACCAACAAACTTTTTAATACAGTCAACTTTACACTCCCAATTTACTTTAGAACATCTAGAACATGATCATGTTAAATCCCTAAACTAAAAAAAAAAACCCGATTACCGTATGAATAGGGTAAGAGGAAGGTTAGGACTCATGCAAGACTCTACCAAGAGGGGATGTTTCCATCGATGGCATTCAACGTAAAATAAAAATAAAGAAAATAAATAAAAAGAATAAAGATAATAATGCGTTTGAATGGTCTCCTATACAGCCAACAAATTACATCAACATTAGCTCAAGCCGTGAGAATGATGTAGGGGAGAAGGTGATAAGAAGGCTCATACCGCATGAAAATCATGTATATAAAAACGTCACCACACAAGTTGAGGGAAAAAAAAAAAAAAAACAATATAGAGTAACTAAAGGAAAAAAATATATATTTAAGCTTTGAAGTTATAAATAAGAATGAAGATTGTTGAGTAGATACGGTAATGACCATAAATACAACCAAAATCGGATCGGATGCTAACAATGAAATGATATTTTATTCTAATAGTTTCTAGGGAAAATGACTTAAAAACCCAACGAAGTTTCCAAACCATTCAAAAAACCCCAATCATATTTTGTCTGTTCAAAAAAACCCAACGAACTTAACATTTTGTCTAAAAAGTCCAACAAAATTTCAAACCGTTCAGAAAATTCCAATTTTGTTTTGTTTAAGTTCGTTAGTTTTTTTTTTGAACAGTCAAAACATGATTGGAGTTTTTTAAACGTTTTGGAAACTTCGTTGGTCTAACAAGTTATTTTTCCGATACGTTAATAAGCCACGTCATCTGTTTCTCTTATTTGACTTTCAAGAAATTGTAACTTAGTTGGGTTTTTTAGATAAAATGTTAAGTTTGTTGGGTTTTTTTGAACAGACAAAACATGATTGGGGTTTCTTTAACGGTTTGGAAACTTCGTTGGGTTTTTAAGTCATTTTCCCTAGTTTCTATATGACCTTTTCTTGAGCTAAACCGTTTTCGAATCGGATCCAACCAAAATCAGATAAAAAGTTTTCTTTTGCACCTCAGCAAATGATCAACTTACTTATCAAAAGTCCTAGTATAATCTTCTTTTTATTATCTTTGTTAGCTATTTCAATTGTCATCATGAGTAACTTGGTTTTTGATTATCAAACGATTTTACATAAGATAATTGCTATGCCGACACTACTCCATGCCCATCCTCATTCTTGTCAATTACAAAATTAAACCATGGCTTCAATATACTTTTTTAATTAAACCATGGCTTCTATATACATATATTTGTTTGTTTATCTTTGTTTTATGCAAAATACTTTTGTAAATTTATTGACTCATTGTCATGAGATATTCAAAAGGCATGCATAAACAATTTTAGTACGATAAAGAATTGTAAGGCATATTATCAAACACGAGATAAACGAAGCTTTTAACGGAAATTCAGAAAATGTCACGGTCCACCGCCGTCTTAAGAAAATGTTGAGAAAACTCCGATCACGGCGGCGGCCCCGCTACGGCACCCATGTCTGCGCCTTCATCGCAGCCTTCCTCCTACTTCTCTCCGTTTCTATTCTCTACAATCGCCTCAGCACCGATCGCCATTCCCATCATTCCCGACACCATAACTCCAACGAACTAACTTTCGATCCCCTCCTCGAAGAAGCCGACCCTAATGATAGGAACTCCTCCGACGACCGGATCGACGAGCTAGACGATGGCGTACAGGAAGATCCAGATTCTAGGGTTCAGGACGAGGAGGACATTCTCAGAAATCTAGATGCTGACGAAGATGAAAATGATCAGTCTAGGGTTTCAAAATACTACTTCGATCACGTTCAGGGTGTGATTCGACGCTCTTTTGATAAGAGGTCGATCGATCAGTGGGAAGATTATGCTAGTTTCGATTCGAATTGGGATAGTAGTACAACCAGCATTAATCTGGCATTTAGTTCGGACGATGTTGCTTTGGATGATAATGTGAGGAGAAAAGTAGCGGAAGTGAAGGGGATCGAGGATGCACTTCTGTTGACAGTGGGACATAGGGTTTCGCCATTAAGGGAAGGCTGGGGAGATTGGTTTGAAAAGAAGAGCGATTTCTTAAGGCGAGATCGGATGTTCAAATCAAATCTGGAGTTGTTGAATCCTTTAAACAATCCATTTTTACAAGATCCTGATGGGGCTGGAGTTACAGGTCTCACTAAAGGTGATAAGTTGATTCAAAAACGCATCATTCATGAATTCAAGAAGGTACCTTTCAGCAGTAAAAACCCAGACAACCCAGATACAAAATCCAAGGGAACCAACGGACTATCAGAAGAAAGGAAAGGAGGGAATTCGAAGGTTGAAAGTGTCCATGAAGCTAGCAAGGCTGAAACGAAGATTGCAGAGAGGAGAACATTGGATGACAATGGCGATAGCAAAACACAATTTGAATTTTCTGGTCAAATCTATGCAGATGGGAAGAGATGGGGTTACTTTCCAGGTTTGAATCCTCGTCTATCTTTCTCAAACTTCATGGATGCATTCTTTAGAAAAGGAAAGTGCTCAATGAGAGTATTCATGGTATGGAATTCTCCACCATGGATGTTCAGTGTTCGACACCAAAGAAGCCTCGAAAGCCTGCTCTTTCACCATCAAGATGCTTGTGTTGTCTTCTTTTCTGAAACATTAGAGCTCAATTTCTTTGATAGCTTTGTAAAAGACGGGTAACTTCTCAGTTCAAATATCCATTTAAAAAACATTTTCTGATCTCTCTTCTACTTATACATCTCAATTCTTTTGTAGTTTCAAGGTTGCTGTTGCAATGCCAAATCTGGATGAGTTGCTGAAAGATACACCAACACACGAATTCGCCTCTGTTTGGTTTGAATGGAGAAAGACAAAGTTTTATCCTACTCATTACAGTGAACTCATCCGCCTTGCTGCCCTTTACAAGTAAGCAACTTTCATGTCTCCAATTGTTTCTTTTTAGTGCTTCTTCATTACCATTAATGGGTTTTCCTTTTTTTTTTCTTTATCAGATATGGAGGGATCTATCTTGATTCTGACATTAAAGTCCTTAAACCACTTCATTCTCTATCCAATACACTGGGCTTTGAAGATGATTCATCAGCAAGTTCCTTAAATGGAGCAGTTATGGCATTTAGAAAGCACAGGTAACAAATTAACAAAATGTCAAAATTGACTGAATATTTTAGTTCTTATATTTGATAATGTTTTGGAAATTATTGTATACAGTCCGTTTATAATGGAGTGTTTGAAGGAGCTCTATGCAAGTTATGATGAAACCAGTTTAAGGTGGAATGGAGCTGATCTTTTAAGCAGAGTAAGAACAAAGTTTCTACATGAAGAAAATCGTGTCAAGAATCAAAAGGAACTGAATCTTCAACCATATTCAGCTTTCTTCCCTATAAGTCGTAACAATATTACAAGGTATGTATGTGTGTGTGTGTTTACTTATTATATTTCTTCATTTTACATGCAGTTTGATACTTGTTATTTTTTGGTTTATGAAATAGATATTTCAGAGCACCTACAACGGATGTTGAAAGATTTGATGAAGAGGCTTTGTATAAAAAGATTGTTAATGAGTCATTTGCATTTCATTTGTGGAACAGTTTAACACATTCTTTAGTTCCAGATCCTGAAAGCCTTGTAGCTAGGCTTATCAATCAACACTGTATTCGTTGCTCTGATGTGTTGTAAATTTAGAATCCCTTATTATTATATATGTAGATGGGGATTCACAGAGTGTAAATTATTTTTGTTAGAAGAGCTTATAATTGTATGATTGTGTTTTTTTTTTTTTTTTTTTCTTTCCCAAATGAACACTGTTTGATAAATTACTAAAGAAGATTGTATAATGATTTAAAGTTTCTTGGAATCTTGTGTAAGAGAAAATTCATGGTAAAACTGTTGAAAGACCACATTTCCAAACTTAGTACAATTCCTAGCTTTTGTTAATATTGTTAATCTATTTAGGCCTATAAATACATGAAACGTTTTACCATTTTGCAATCAAGCAAACAAAATCATCATGAAACTGTAGAAGCGTTCTTAGAATTTTATTTTCAATCGTTCTTACTTCCTCTCGGACTTCCATTATGATTTTTCCCCTACCAAGTATACGTGGACATAGAAGTTTAGTAGGTTATAAGAAACCACTTAATTTAGGCATGATGGTTTTAAGCTATAGATAAACTAATGTCTCCCATTTCGTATCAAATGAAGCATGAAGCCATATCTAATAAAGGTGCATCGTTTTTCCTACCTTCGGTACACTGTTGCAATCCCAAATCTAAACAAATGAAATTATTATCATGATCTAGAATAAGGTTGTGTTTATTTTTTGGCGAAAGGTCGTTTTAACCTTTTATGTTTGCGGGAGGAAGGACATTTGCGGAAAAGACTATTTCTTTTTCAAAAGACAAAAAACATAAAAAAAAAAAGTTGTTATTTTTTTCTAGAAGACGCAAAAACTTATGATTTTGGAAGAAGTTTCCTAAATTCTAACCCTAATGTGACATTTCTTTTTCCATCGCCACCGCTGCCAACCAACACCAGCACCACCATCGCCGCCATCACCAACACCACCCATCTTTTTTTATGAAAACTTTAAAAAACAAACAATTTTTTATGAAGACTAGAGATATCGAAAACGCCTTTTGGTCTGAGGTAAATGTAACAATTGAGTCTGCCTAGTGGTGCACAAACCATTTTTTTTTTCAAACCGATCCGGTTCTTAGAACCAGTTCGGTTCAAGTCAACATGGTCAACACCGGTTCAAGGCTAAACCGGTTCTTCAATAAAAATATATGAATTTTATAGACCGGTTCGGTTCCTCGAAAACCGGTTAATTGGACTTTTTTTGTTTTGGTGATTTAATTTAAAATGGACAGTAAAAAAGGAATTGCTTTATACTGTTACTTTCCTGCAAAAAAAAATAGAGTTTGACAGTAAGAAAAGATAAAAAAAGAAAAAAGTCTGTATGCATAAAAGTACACGCATGTGTCCATCATGCCTTTGTTTTTTAGTAGCCATGCCTTTGTCCATCATGCAATATATATATATATGGAGTTCCTTTGCCCGATGAAAGCAAACACGACAAGTGGTGGATTGGAGAAGCTGCAATAGCAGTGGTGGTTTATGGCGCTGATTCCAGTGGAGATGGTGAAGGTAGGCGATGATGGTGGTGTTCGATGGCGATAAGGAGCTGTGATGATGACGGTTCTAAACTGGTTCCCACTAAACCGGTTCTAAATCGGTTCCTACTAAACCGGTTCCAACATCTATAATCTCGAACATGTCCAAACCGGAGGTTCGGTTTCAAACCGGATCGGTTCTTCCTGAATCGGTTCACGTCAAACCGGTTTACCGGTTTATGAGGCGGTTCGGTTCCCGAACCGTTTTTTTTGTGCATGCCTAAGTCTGCCCAACCAAACTTCCATATATTGACATGTACTTTCTACATGTGGACGACGTGTGCTATAGGAAATTATGCTTAGATCCCTTTTAGAGGACATTAGGATGGATACCACCTAAAAACCATCTTCTATATATTGGGAATGTTCAGATAAAACAATAAATAAAGAATTTTTTTCCTAATTATCATTCCAACATCATTGGTAATGTTTCGATCAAACTAAATTTTGAGAACACCATTTTTATCCAATCAAAAAAACATATAACTAATTATAACTTACAAAGAGTTCTAACAAACAAAAGCTTACCATTTATGAAAAGATAATAAAGTACCAAGCTTGGTTCACATCTCTATCATGCATTAAACATTGATGGATACTTAACGGGTGTTTGTGATTGCTTTTTAAACTTTTAAATGACTTTTGGCAAAATGGCTTATTGACTTATGACTTTTTAAAAAAGGAGTTTATAAACATGTATTTGGATTAACTTTTGTAGTTGAAAAAATCAATAAATCAATAAGTTAAAAAGTGTTTTTATATGTAAAATGACCCAAAAATGACTTGTGACTTTTCCAAAAAGCCAGGTTTTTGGAACTTCTTGAAACCTCCATTTTCTCCCTTGCCAAAAAGTCATTTCAAAATAAATTTTCAAGAAACCAAACACCTTTTTAACTTATTGGCTTTTTGAAAAAGCCAATAAGTTAATAAGTCAATTTCAAAAGCAATCTCAAACACCCACTTACTTTAAGAGTTGATTATGAAGATGGTCTCCCAATAAATGGATGAATGCATGTCTCTTTTTAAGTGCAAAAAAGCTATGACATCTCATGGAGTAACAACGAGATCCTCTAACAAGCGAGATAAAATAAGAGCGATGTATAGTGAGAAAGCTCACTCGTGCCTTTACAGTTTAGAAGATAAAACTTTTTTTTTTACATCCCACCTCCTAGACAAATATGTTGAATAAGTTGTCTAAGAAGATGCTACAAGCCATTGATGTTCATTTGAGTTTTGATGATGAATCAATTTGTCATTAATAAAATAATTTACTTGTCTATTGGAAGTATGTATCATATAACAAGATATTGAATAAAACCATGTCTATTTTATATATAATTACCCATTTAAAAATTGTATACATTTTATTTGAAATATGTATTTGGTAACATGAAATTTCAGTAAAAATTACCATGCTGTCTTCATTTAAGGAAACAATCATACATTTAAAAACTAATTTGTTTATATTGATTTGGTAATACACTTGTAAATTGATTAATGGTGTTTTACAAGTTGTTTTGTTAAAGAAACAAACTATAAGGTGTATAGAGATTCCTTAAACTCCGTTACTATATTATATTAGGTGTAAGACCCATGTATTATATGAAATGTCTAAATATTTAAAAACTTTGGATTTATAAGAAAATAAGAAAAATAATGAATTATTACAATTGATTTTTTTATCTTTTAAATTTAAATAAGTAAACAAAATAAACTAATAAGCTTTAATTTGAGAATTTTGAAATAAGAATGTAAGTCGATTAATGAAATTGATATTCATTTATTACTATATTTATTGTAATTATACATTAAAGTATTATGTGGAATTTATTAAAATAGAAACACCCATAAAATGACATATAGAAAAGAAATTAATTCAAATTAATCACAAAATGATATTTGACAAATTGAATGAGAGTGTGATATGTGGAAAAAACATTTATTTATTAAAGTATATATATATATATATATATATATATATATATATATATATATATATATATATATATATATATATATATATATATATAATAAAGTGGAAATAAATAATATACTTTTTAGTTTTATGTTTTTGGCCATAATGGTTTAGTATTTTAGCACTTTTAGTGCTTATGTACAAAAGAAATACAAAACTAGTTCTTGTAATTTATAGAAAAGGTCATTGTGCAAATTAACTTTACATAAATGTTCCATGTGTTGAAGATTTTCGTATGTTGGCAGATTTGATTCGTATGTAGAAAATAAATTACTAAAAACGTCCTGATATTTTATAGAAAATGTCCATGTGTATTTTTTTTTTACAGAAATGATCCATATGTTTATTTATTTATTATTATTATTATTATTATTATTATTTGCAAATTACGTTTAAAAGAATTAAATAAATAGTCCATACCTAATAGAAATTTTACATTTGAATTTTCTACTGAAGTGTCGATTGTTGACAATGAAATCTTCATCGGGTTCTTCAACATTGATGTTACGTGTATGATGACACTCCCGCTAACATTCTTTCTTTTTATCTTCTAAAATATTGTGCTACACGTGGTGACGAGATATTTAGAATAATTATTTGGTGTTGATGATGTTGTATCAGTTGGACTGGCTGGAGTGACAATAATCTCTTAAATTATTTCTTCTTTATCTAAACATCACATGTAATTATGAAATGCCCATACTTTATGGCTATTTGGAGAATACACTTATCTGAGGATGTTTTGACATTCAAGCTCTTTGTATACACGAACCATAACCTTTTCTCTTCTGATGGTTTTATATAACATATTTTAATTTTAAAAGCTATAGTTTCATAGGGACAAAGTGTCATATTAAACTTTGATTTACTACCTCATTCCATCTCAGATTTTCTAGATCGGTAATTGTGTCTTTTGTTTGAAAAATGTTGTTTTTTTATCTTCCCCGTGGCACTTGTGAACTACGATGCATGGTTTTAATAAACTCCACATTTTAATAAACCCACCAACATGTAAACCATGTATGGTGTAGAGAACCACTTTTGCCGACATTTTTGAAAAGTTGCACTTCTTAATTATAGAAGAACATAAGATCGAAAAACTTTTGACTAGCTATACAATTTGTTGCTTTTTTAGTATTTAATACCCTTAGATAATAAGACTCTGTCATGTTTGGGGTTTGTTGATAAGACCGATCATTGTTGTTCATTGATGTTTGTAAGATCTATTGTGTTTTATGTTTTATTCAATCATATCTGAACTAGATCTTGTATTCTTTTGAAATAGCTGCAAAAATAGAGATGAAAATGCTTCTCTAAACCATACATGGGTTACATGTTGATGGGGTTATTAAAAGGCGGAGTTTATTAAAACTATGCATCATGGTTACAAGTGCCATGGGGGAAGACGAAAGTAACATTTTCGACTGAAGCACACAATTATCAGTTTAGAAGATTTGAGATGGAATAAGCTAGTAAACATAAAGTTTGACATGCCTCTTTGTCCTTATTAAAACATTGTTTTAGTAATTAAAGATATGTTTGATAGAACCTTTGGAAGTGAAAAAGTTCTAATATGTGTATACAAAGAGATTGATTGTCTTAACTTCATCACATAAGTGTATTCTCCAAAAGGTCGTAAAGTGGGGGCATTGTGTAATCCCATCCTCTATGGAAGATGTGAAAACCGATGGTTTTGTACCATCCCAAAAAGGTGATCTCATTATTGGAGATGGAAATGACAAGGGTTTAATGGAAGTTTTCTTCTTAGGTAGGAGACGATGAATCCTGTTGGGATTGGAAAGCTCTTCTATGCAACATAAAATAGAATCTCAATAGGAGGAACAACTCTCATACTCAACTATTACAAAAAAAACCAACCATATTTCTAACACTCCTACTCTAGGATTATGCTATGTATTTCTCTGTGTTTTGGGTTGCATCATTACTATTGATGAAGCCTCTATTTATAGTCATGCAAGCCATAATTTCTCCAGACATTATTTATTGTGTTCACCATAAGGTAGGAAGAAAAACTTGCCACACTAGCTTCTTCATTGTTAACAAAAGGGGCTATTGTAGTTTTGGAGGCTGGCAGGGCCGGTCCGTAGATTTTCCTTGCCCTAGGCGAAAAAGACACAATAATACCCTTAGACCTTAGTTTCTTTTTTTTAGAAGTGAAATAAATTTTTTTCTTAAAAACTTAGCAAAATATTTGATAAACAAACACAAAGACTTATTAAAATGCATGATATACAATCAACATAACAAATTAATAGAATATTACACAAGGATACAAATAAAAATATACATAGAAGGACATTTAAGACTAAAGATCAGTATCCATTGATCCTTGAAAATAAGAGACTTTGAGATTGAAATTCCAAATATAGCATACATTGAAGTATACAAAAGAGAAAATTTTCAATGTACATAGTAAGCAATAAAGATGCTTCACCTTTAACCAAATCTTGCAATAACTTCTAACTTCTTGACATAGTTGAACCAGCAGAACAGTTTTTCCCAATAATTGTACCTTTATGGTTTCTAATGACTCTAATTTTCTACAAACAAGATCAATTACGGCAATAGGCTTGCCCAATACTAACCAACTTTTGTTTTGTTTGTGAGCATAATTAACCAAATCCAAAGGTTTACACCATCAACTTTTGCCAATTTGACATCATTATCTTTTTAAACTGACCAGGGACATACTGGTCATTACTCTAGATTTGTCACTCCAGCAATGCATTTATGCACATGAACTTCCAGAAAAGTCTCTACTTTAGTATCTCCCACTGAAGTAAACATACAACGGCTATCACTAGTAATTTGAAAAATCATAAAATATAACTTAATAGACATTTATTAAACAAAACCTTAAACAATTACATGGAAATTTATTAACTTCATCTTTAAAAAAAAGAATATCAAACGTTGACTTTATTACCTGGAAATTTGCATGCCTAGGCTCCTCAAACAACAATACATCCTGAAAATTAACCACATTAGTCAGCGAATCATCAGTCATATATTGTTTGTAGTGGTGGTAAAGAGTGAACAGAGATTAGAAACTTCTTTACTCATTACAAAGTCTTTCCACATCATTTGCCAAATCCTTAACCTCAATATGTTCTTACGTATATAAATAAATGAAGAAATAAGAACACCAAATTAAAGAAATATATAATTAAGTCATCAAGAATAAATAAATCCTTAACAAATCTAGTGGTGGTTATGATTAAGTCCAAAAACGAACCTATTGATAACACAACATAAATTAGAATACTCAAGAAACTCAAGAAAGTTTTTGCTTTTAGAACCGGAAACTAGAAACACAAATACATATTCTGAACTTAAAAAAAGTTATGGTCTTCATAATGCAATTTATTCGGGATTTGAATTTTCAATCTTCAAGCGACTCGTCTCCTCGTTTTTAGAAATAGTGTGAAAGCGTGCCGACTACTCGACTTCTGAAATTAGCACTAATTTTCTTTTGCCTCCTTCAATACCTTCTATTTGATGCCCTAATACTATTGGACTCAGACCAACGATGCATCTGGATCAGAAATCAGGCCTAGATTAATACTAACCCATAAGAAGTCCATGAAAATTGATGCCCCTTGACATCTTGATCACCCCTGGGCCATGGCCCAACTCGCCCGGCCTTTGGGCCGGCCCTGGGGGCTGGAATACAACAAATCTTCCCCTCCAGTCTCCTTCCAGCAATCCTCAGTCCAACTATGTCATCATATAGTTTGTGTTTCTTTTGTGTCAGCACCTTGGTCAACATATCTGCAGGATTGTCATTTGTGTTGATGTTGTACAACTTTAATTATCATTCCTTGACTGCTTTTCTAAGTTAGTGATAATGAATATTTGTGAGTATGGTACATTGAATTCTTGCTTAAGTCCATAGCACTCTGAATATCACACTAGATGATGTACTCTTCATGTGGAATGCCTAATTCTTGAAGAAACTGTTTTAGCCATATATGCTCCTTCCCAACTTCAATGACAACAATGTACTCGACTTATGTTGTTGAGAGTGCTACACACTTCTGTAACTTGGATTTTTAGGAGATAGCTCCCTGCCAAAGTGAAAACGTAACTTGATATAGAATTCCTATTATCAAGATCTCTTGCTATATCGACATTTATATAACCTTCCACGATTGGCTTTACTTTCCTGTAACATAAACATACTTTTGAACTAACCTTCATGTATCGAAGTATCCACTTAACTGCTTCCTAATGTTTCTTTCCACGATTAGCTAGGTATCTACTCAAAACATCAAAAACATGAGCAATATATGCTCTTGTACACACCATTACATACATAAGACTTCCTACAGCTGAGGAATAAGGGACCACCTTCATCTTTTTTTTTCTTTCTTGGAAGAGGGACGAGTTTTCTTACTCAACTTGAAGTGATTATCCACCAATACCAACGAGCTTGGCATTTTCCATGTTGAACCTTTTGATCATGCATTTGAATATTTGATACAGTCCTCTTGTGATAAGAACAATTTTCTTGATTTTCTATCACAAAAAATTTTCATGCCTAATATCTGTTTTGTTGGGCCTAAGTATTTCATATCAAAGAACTTAGAAAAATCCTTCTTCAAGTTGTCGATCATCGTTGCATCTTAGACCACTATCAACAAAGTCGATTCCTTCTTTTTATTGGAAACCTTTGACAACGAGGCTCGCCTTATACTTCATGGTATTTCCCTTGCCATATTTATTTAACTTGAAAACCTACTTGTTTTTCAAGGCTTTCCTTCCATTGGGGAGTTTCACCAACTCATATGTTTGATTCGTTTGTAAAGAATTTATTTCTTCTTCCATGGCCTTATGCCAATTTTCTTTGTCAATATGAGATTGAGCTTCTTGAAAGCTCTCTGGCTCCCCCTTATCGGTAAAAAGGATGTATTTTGAAGTTGGATATCTTGTGGATGGGGCACAAACTCGTTCAAATTTTTGAAATTGAGTTCCTTCGTTTGCAACTTCTAGTAAATGGATTTGAAGTATTGTGTGTGTATGTGTGTATGTGTGTGTGTGTGTGTGGGGGGGGGGGTGAGCTTCCCCTGCTCAACACCTTCTCGATCTGCATCATCAACTTCTTCAGTGGAAGCATCATCTTTTTTTCAGATATTATTTCTAAGAATTTGGAGTTCAGTTGCTTGCTAACTTCTCTAATTCTGGGTCCATAGCATCTACCCGAAATCTTCATCTCCATATCAAATAAAGATGCACGTAATGGATTTGAGGTCCAAATTCTTCTACAATTCACTTGATACATGTGTAAACGCCTTGCATCCAAATACTCTCAAGTGAGAATACAAGGTATCTTTACCCGTCCATATCTTCTCCAGAATTTCAAAATTCAACAGAATGGAAGGTGACCTATTTATTAGATAGCAACATGTATATACATCTTCACCCTAAAAAAGGATTTAGCAGTTTAGCTATGCTAAGCATGAACAAAACTTTCTCAATAATGGTGCAATTCATCCGTCTGCTACACCATTAAGATGTGGGGTTCATGGGACGATCGTTTCATGTATGATGCCATGTTTTGTGCAGTATGTAGAGAACTCACAAGAATAGTACTCACCTTTATTATCTGACTGAAGATATTTCAACTGCTTACCTGTTTGTCTTTCCACCATTGCATGAAAAGCTTTGAAGCGGTCCAATACTTGGTCCTTTGATCTGAGACAATATGCCCATATATTTCGCGATGCATCATCAATGAATGTCATAAAATAACTATTTCCACCAAGAGATTTTACTTCAATGGGTCCATATATGTCGGAGTGGACAAGGCTCAACAACTCGGAGTGGTTCATTCTTGTGGAACTAAAAGAAATTCTATCTTGTTTCCCAAATAGGTAGTATTCATAGGGATCCAAGGCAACATCTTTTTCCATTGAAATGGAATCATTCTTTGCTAGATTCGCCAATCCCTTCATGCTCGTGTGGACTAGTCTTCTATGTCACAAGTTTGGTGATGTCTCTTCTTCAACAACATTGAGACTTAGCTGGAGGAGCTTTACATGGGTTTTATAAAGTGTATCATGAAGTTGTTGATGGGTTTCGAGCCTAGTCAAAGACAAGCTCGAGATAGAGGAGGCAATAAACAATTTATGATCTAAAGACTCGAAAACATGCAGACTTAACTCAAACAAATCTAAGAAACTTATTAGATATAAAATAATAAATCATACCTTTGCTTTCTTGGTGGTTTTCTTTTGACGAGCCAATTGATTGAACTAGAGAACCCAACGTAGATTTCATCTCTTATGATCGCACCCAAGGTACAAAACCTTTGCAGACCTGAATAATTCTTGAACAACTAACAACAAACAAATTCGATCAAATGAATCTGTGGTGGACCACAATGTGGTGAATGAGTAACCACAACATGGGAACCGCACTTCGGAAATTCTAGGGTTTTTGAGGGTTCCAAACTTTGGTGAATGAAGCGTATTTTTCTCATGTACCAAAACCATGTTTTGACCCCTCTTTATATAGGGAGGTGATTTGAAACCGTAAAGATAGTTATCTAGTATAATACCCCCTTCATCCCATATTAATAGTCCATGTTTCCTTTTTTGGGTTGTCCCAAAATAATAGCCTACTTCTAAAAATAAATATATCTTTTACCAAAATACCCTTCATTATTAGTTAACCTACCATGAAATTAAATTCAACAAAAGGATGAAATTAAATGCAATAAAATGGTAGAATTTGTCATTTAATTCAATAAAGTTAGAGGTAATTAATGTTTCCTTAATCTGTGTGTTTTTTTTTTTGTCTATAGACAATAATTTTGGGACGGATGGAGTAATAATTATCTAGGTATTTCAAATCATTCTGGAATCCACATTAATTTATTTTTAATTAATTAATTAAACTAGTAATTAATTAACAAAATGAGTCCCTCATATAAGTATCTTTCCAGTTCTGTTATATTTTGTTCTTGCATGTAACGCAAAAGGACACTGTTATTTATAATAATATTATCAGGTTTGTTATGGCTATCAGGTTTGATACCATGATTGAAAGACCTATTCTCCATTCTTTCTAATATTACATCATATTTTTGAAGGATCAAAACTTTCATACTTCACAATATTGTTACTCCAAAACATGCTACATGCACATTTATAAAACAATATATTTACATTGATCATTTATTTACATAGACTGGATACAAACCGACTATTAAGATCTTTACAAAGTTTTACACATATTACATACTTTCCCAGGAATACAATACAAAAGTTATAATATTATCTATTCTACATCTTCGACCAATACAAAACTATACTGGTTGCTTATCACCTACAATAGTTTTAAACATTGAGAGGGATAAACGGGTGACGCTTAGTGAGTTCAATAAAAGTTACAATATAACATTATGCCATATACATATCAATATGACAGAAGCATAGAGGGACAAGGAAGAAGATAAGCAAATGAGTATCATATGACAGGCTTTCCATATCAACAAATAATCATATTCAAAGATTTGAATTCAATGAGACACAATAATTTCAACACTTGATATACATCAATAAGGCTTCAGCCTAAGAGGCGTAGAAAATATATGATTTCAGAATATTATTTCACTAGAATACACAAGCTTTTAGCCATGTCTTTGTATTCTATTATGCCAAAGTGATGCTTATGCATACACTTCATGGCCAAAAGCTACATACCAGTACCCAAGTGATGCTTATGTCATACACTTCGTGGCCTAAGGTATAGCTCATTATCATAATAACATGGGAAAGCACATTGAACATATAACACATAACATACAATTGTCCCTATATTGAAACTCACCGTGATATAACTGGGTTTAAAATAGTAATTTGTGCAGCACTTCGTTATAATAATAATGTTTCTTCTATGAAAACCAGGAGCTTTATTGAAAACTAGGCCCTATGAGGGTTGAGCTTTAAACTGAAAAGATAAATTTCTCGGGCTCCTCGGGCACTTCGGGGCGTGTTTCGGGTGTTGGAAATGATCTCGAGGCTTCAGGGGAAGTGGAAATAGTGAATATATGAGTTTAGGGGTGAAAATGGGCAATTTTCCAAAATTAACCAGGAGATCTCGCAACCCCCCTTTTATAGGGTGCGAGACCAAAGATCGATGGCTGAGAAGGCTCCACGCGGTAGCAGATGCGAAGGCCAGGTGGCTCGTGCGAGACTCGAACACGCGAAGGGGAACGCATTGCTCCGCGGTTGGACCGGCGCTTCGGATGCGACGGAGTGCGACACGCGTCGCCAGCTGCTCAGATGACTCACCGAGATCGGACACGGGGCGTGCCTGGAACGAGTGGCGTGGCTTCTTCCGGATGAGGCTTATCCATGCGAGATTCCTCGAAATTTGTGCCAAAATCCTCTAAAATCCATAACTTTCGCATGCGAGCTCCGTTTTTTATGTTCTTTATACGCACGTGTAGGCGGGAATATATTCTACAACTTTCGTTCAGAATCCGTTGTCTAATTTTTATTTTATTTTTAACATTATTATTTTTAATAGACCGGTACAGGAAAATCCGTTAAAAATTCGTAACTTCTTCATCCGACGTCCGTTTTCGTCTTTCTTTTTACCGTTGTACTACTATTGACGAGACCTTCGATTCTGGTTTAGATTGTTTCGGAAAAAAATCACTCGATCTTTATTTCAAGTTTTTAGTTGTCTACTGCT
This sequence comes from Lactuca saligna, assembly GCF_052625555.1. Classification (NCBI taxonomy): domain Eukaryota; kingdom Viridiplantae; phylum Streptophyta; class Magnoliopsida; order Asterales; family Asteraceae; genus Lactuca; species Lactuca saligna. The sequence continues at coordinate 125,777,229 of NC_136418.1, read as the reverse complement.
ATACCGAAACTTAGAAAAATCAGAACTTCCTCATACGAAGTCAGATTTTAACGTTCTTTTTTTTATCAAAATTCACGGTTTAACGAATACTACGACTTTCATTTAGATCACCAAGGCTAAAAAGTAGTTTATCAAAAACTCACTTTTTACGTCATTCGGTGTCGTGCGGTTTTGTCACGAATCTTCGATTGGTCATAACTTCTTCGTTATTACTCAGATTTCGATGAGGTTTTCGCCTAAATGTTTCTAATGATAATCTTTACAACTTTCAATAATAAAATTTTACTTATTTCAAAATTTATATCTTCGTTACATTTCACTATTTGACATTTGATTGTAATCTCATAAGACTTCCAATATTTTCCGAGTGATTCTAAACATAGTTTAACTTCAATTCTAGTAAAAACTATCTATTAGAACTCAATTAATCAAAATCACATAATATTTCATAATATTATTTAATATAAAACACAATTTCAAAACGTGTATGTTACAAAGAAGGAAGCCACACTTTGAGATCCAACGTTGCTTCAAGCTTTTAAGCTTCTTGATGCGCTTCCATTTCCTATAAAAACACCAAGAACACACTCTAGGGATCTCAATCTCAAGGATTTGGAGGTTGAAAGGATAAGGGTAAATGGTCCATAAAGATGTTTAAATACTCCTCAAACCCAAAAATTTAGGTTTTCACCCGGACACTAGTATGTCCAGCGTACATATGTGTATGCCCATCGTACTCGCATATACGCTCAATGTACATCTCATGCCCTGAAATTTACCATTTTTCCACTAAAGATTCTTAGGGCTATTTCCAACCAATCCAAGGACCAAAATGACATAATTTAAAACCAAGGGAAGGATTTGAAAATACCTGAAAGTTGGGATATTACATTATAAATATGAAACACATATACCAACTTCAAGAGGATGGAATTTTGAAGGAAAATGAGCTTGATTCATTTGATATATGTGAATCCTATTTATATGGGAAAATGATTCACAAGTGTATTTATCTATTAGTGGTTAAAGAAAAAAAAGGCTTGACAAAGAATTATACATAAGTGATGTATGTAATATTTTCAATCCATGAATAGATTTGGTGATAGATGCTTAATCAATTTCACTAACAATTTTTTATTCGTTATTGTTGAAACCTTTGATTTGCTCAAATTGTTTCGCAGTGAAGATTGAAATACAACTTAATGAGACTATCATTAACTTTTCATTGTGATAAAGAAACTGATTTTTGTAAACCAAGTCTTCTAAGAACATCTTAGGAGTTGTGGAATCGATTCACAACTCATTCCGTCAAAAACACTCACTCGTCATTAGTATAGGTCTTGTGGCACAGGATCACCTGGTCACTTGGATCTATCTTTTGATGTTCGAGATAGCCTTCGTACTCTCTAGTGGGATAGGGTAACCTGGCCACTAGCTGAATGTTGATAGTACAAGTTTTTGAAGAGGATACAAATAGACGTTTTAGCTATTATATGATGTTTTTAAAAGAACTATTTACTTTATAAATTTTTTTAGAATTATGCTCACTGCAACAAATATATATTGAATATATATTTCCAACTAAACAAGTAGATTAAATATTTTTATTAGTCTAAGGATGTAATGGTTTATCCTTATTTAAAATGAATGGAGATATAGAGCTTATGTTAGACAAAAAGCTTAACCACTCTATCTTCTACTAATTGCATTTATGTAGATTATCATAAATGATTGCTTAGGATTAAATCTCTACTAATCCCATTAAGTGTCATTCTAGAAGATAAGTACTTAGAAATTTCTTTTCCTTAGTGGGAGCTATATGGAACTTTAAGAGCTAAAGAACCATAAACTAAATGCATCATAGTTTGGAACTAGCAAGTTTTCAACTCTTGTTAAATCTGCTCAATAGTTGATCAGAAACAATTAAAGCACATAGAGATGCATTCATATGTGATTATCAAGTATGGGCTTGATTAATTTTCCTCGATATATTGTGAATATAAAGAGTAAGTGAGTTTTTAGAGGAGAAAACATACATGAATGAAAATCTTTCCAAGATTTAAGCTAACATCTCAAAGTAAGAATCTTCTTTTTTATAAGATAATTAAATAGTGTGATTTAATTATAAATCAAGAAGACTCTTGTGTTTTGTACAAAGCTAGTGGGAGCGAAGTAACATTCATAGTCTTATATGTAGTAAACATACTAATTCTTGGAATAAAGATCTATATAGATAGATCATGACAACTTAAATGATTAAGTAAAATTGCATCAATTGTCAAGGATCTTAAAGGCTTAAGATAAAGGACTCTGATAGAGTTATCTTGTCAAATACCACATGACATGATTTTGAGCATCCCTCAAAATCCTAGTATAATGTTTTGAACTAGATAATATGATTATATTTGTAACACCCGATTCCTGGTACGCAGTTAATTCTAGAAATCTTTATATTTTCACTGGGGCTCGACGAGTTGGTGGACTAACTCGTCGAGTAGAGTCGTGACCCGCGGGAAGTTTAAGTGACCTACTCGACGAGTCGGGAGACTGACTCGGCGAGTAAGTGTTTCTGAGTGAAACCCTAAATTTGAGGGTTTGCACCCTATTTAAACAACTTATATCCCCCATCTCAGCCTCCATCGTCCCTTATACTTCCAGAAACCATTATCTTGAAACCCCTAGCCTTGTTTGAGTGTTCTAAGGAAATTTTGTGCATTTGGTGGGTTGTGAAGCTTGAAAAGAGGAAAGGAACTTGGGAGTTCAAGTTGGATCTTGGAGATCTAGATATTGTGTTCCATTTCCAGCTCATTTAAGGTAAAAATCTCCTGTCTTGATCTTCCATGTAATTAATCATCTTTAGGGATTGGATCTTGGTATATTTAGGGCTTTCTAAGCCATTTTCGGGTTGTGGAGTGCAATATGGAGTTATGACTTCAGATTTGGGGCCATTAGGGGTCTTTATGGTATAAAGATGCCAACTTTGTTGCCATAAACACCCCATGAACCTTGTAGACCATTATTATGGCTTTTTGAGGCAAAGAACCCATGCATGTGCACCAAGCTTGAGGCTTTACGTGTAAAATCGACATTAGGAGGCCAGATCTATGGTTTTGATGTGTTAATACCCATTTAAATCGATTGTATAGTAATGGTCAAGGATGGACTCGACGAGTCGTGGTGTAATGACCGCCAAATCCCTTCTGTCGAGGGACCGGATGATAGTATGGAAGGTCGCTCAATTGTTTAGGCTCTTAAGGGCCCTGGGAATCATGGGACTCGATGAGAGTTAGAACAAACTTGGCGAGTCCAAGGCAATCTCCCAATCTTTGAAGATGGACTCGACGAGTTGTTCCGTAACGCCCGTAGATCCGGGCTAGTCAATCTAGAGATAATAGGGGTCGAAAATGACTTTTCAGCAAAAGATTATTTAGAATAAATAATCTTAACCAAGTTTTAGTATATGTTACAAGGTTTCCGTACATATAAAGAGCGCCGAAATCCGAGTTATAACGAAGAAGTTAAGGCCCGTCGAAGTTTTTCGGCAAAACCGACACAACACCGGGAGACGTAAATAGTGAATTTACGATAGAGAACTTTTTAGCCTTAGTGATCTAAACCAAAGTTGTAGCATACGTTAAACCGATAAGATACAAAAAAAGAACGCCCAAATCTGACTTCGTATGAGGAAGTTATGATTTTTCTAAGATTTGGCATAGCAGTGCACGGTCCGAAACTCGAATTTTAGTTCGAGCGGTTTTTGGCTTACGTGACCTAAATGACAGTTGAAGATCTCATTAATAGGAACTCAAAGGTTAAAAGACAGACGAAAATGGAGTCCGTATGAAGGAGTTACGAATTCTTCGCGGTCATTTAACAGTCTAATCTCTTCCTACTATTAAATTTAAGATCGGTCGAGAATTAGCCTACGGAGTAAAAAGGAAAGTTGTAGATTTTATTTTTACCTACATGTGGATATAAATAACGTCAAAAACGAAGCTCATATGCGAAAGTTATCGACGAAGCTTAGTCTCTACTTTTTTAGCGCGACAAATTAGATACAGTTTTGTAAATCGGAGATAGATTGAGAATTAGCCAACGAGGTCTAAATGAAAGTTGTAGTACTCGTAAATACCAACGTGTGGATATAAATATCGACAAAAACAGAGATCGTATGCGAAAGTTATGGACGAAGCTTAGTTTCTACTTTTCGAGCGCGACGAATTCGATACAGTTTTTGTAAATATGAGATAGAAGGAGAATTAGCCGACGGGGTCTAAATGAAAGTTGTATTAATTATAAATACCAATGCGTGGATATAAAGAATGTAGAAAACGGAGCTCGTACGCGAAAGATACGGACGAAGCTTGGAGACTACTTTACTATAAAATTCCTATAAATAAGAGGTGAGCTCTTCATAATTTCTTCACACCATAAGCCTTTCTTTCTCTCTCTAACTTCTCTCTAGCCTCCCTAAACCCCTCCCAAGTCTAGGGAACCTCCCTAGCACGAGAAAGAAGCCCCGGAGCGCCCGGCGGCCCCGATAAGAAAAGCTTTCGGCTTGGAAACGCTGGTCCAGCGAAGCCCGATTTTTAATAAAAACCCGTTGTAAGTGAGCTACGCCTATACTATATTTAATATACCTTTTATTTAATTATAGTAACATTATTAGGACCTTAAAATAATTATTTGGGCTATTATTACGAGTTATATTGAGTGTGAAAGAACCTTGGATCAAACGATTTATCAAACAATAGCTACTAATAAGAACAATGAAGTTTCACAAAGAACTTTCACTAAGAATGATAATCTCACAAAGAGATTATTGTTCGCACAAAGCGGCTATTAGGGATTGTGAAAAGATGACGTCTTCACAAACCTTACAAAAGACTATATAGAACTATTATAGATAATCCCTACAAATCAGGGATGTTCCAGCTAACTAATAAATGATAATTATGGAAACAAGATAAATACTAAATATGTTACATTAAAAAAGATATACACCGAACAACTTGTATGCTGACGCTGGATTACGTGCTGATGCTAAGTGATCAGTTTCAAACATCCTCATATTATAAGGTTCGACCTTACAGAGTGTTATTTAACGCTTATATAATAGCAATAATAGCTAGACTGTTAATTAGTCGCGGTTAACGTTAAAACTAAACCCTAGTGGTATTGATACTAAGTTTTGTCGAGGAAAATTGTTTTGAGGTAACGAAGCGCTGTCTGAGTTTGGAATCATCACTTTAACAAGTGAGTGCATGGTCCCTTTCATCTTACACATAGATATGAAGTATTTTATATAAATTACGTGCTATGTGTGCATATTATCTGAATACTTGTTGTCTATGATTGATGAATGATTTTATACATGTTTTAAATGATTTAAATATATATATTTATTTTATATCTACAAATATACTGGGATAAAACATGGGTAGATGAAATAGTTGGTGTGTGATGAAATAAAATGATGACAGATAGGTGATGATAGGAAGGTGATGATAATTAGGTGATGGATAGGTGATGATGAATCGCTGATGTAGGATGAAAGATATTATAACCTTGTCCGGCAATTTGGAGATGTAGTCATCTACTAGAGTATAGATGGCAACCACAGACTATTCTTGTAACAACCCGAAGCTGTTCATCGCCGAAAACCCATTCTACCTGTATATCGAAACGTTCCGATGTTGTTTTTGGGTTTTGTTAATCAAAATTATATGTTTAATTAATGCTAATGAGTGTCCAAACCTCTTAGGAACTCATGAATTTAGCCCAAAATGTTTATTTCAAAAAGTTTAGAAACGTCCCCGCCGGGTGACGGAAACTTAATCGGGTGCGACCTAAAGCCCCGTTTAATGCCGGTATCGGGTAGAATTCCTCTGTGTCCAATTTTTAGGACCTATATAAACATGTTTAAACATTCATTTGAAGCTTTTTTCTTCCTCTCTCTACTCTCTCTCTCTAACCTCTCTCCTAAATCCAAGTTTAAGGGTCCAAAACTCAAATTTAAGGCCTCAAATCTCTAAGGTACCTTCCCTAGCTTGTTATGTAACCTCCCTAGCCTTCAAATTCGAGTTCAAAACATGGAATAGGACCACATTCATGAGTTTACGGCCCTGGAACAATCCTAGGCCGTGAACTCATATGAAATGGGTTTTGGAGCCCAAAAACCCTTCCAAAACACAATTGGACCTTAGTTATGGCTATATGACTTCATGGAATGGACTTATAACATTTTAGACATGGATTTTGAGTGATTTGAAGGAGCTTACGGCCAAGGCACATGCTTGGGCCGTAAACTCATATATATGGGGTTTTTATGACCTTAAACCCTTCCAAACCTCAACAAGACATGGATATGACTTCTAGAATAATTGCTTTAGCCTTGGAACACTTTAAACATAATTTTTGAGGGATTTATATGATTTTACGGCCAAGGCATGTGCTTGGGCTGTAAACTCCTTGAAACATGGTGTAAACTCATTTTAAGGTGTTAGAAAGCCACTTTAACACCCCTAAAGCCTTGGAATAATTTTTAGAAGTGCATATAAACAAGTTTTTGGCCTTAAAACACAAGGAATCCCTCTGTAGGAGAGTTTACGGCCATGAGGGGGGTCTCATGGGCCGTAAACTCCAAAAACCCCTCAAAAGTCCCATAAAAATTCATGAAAGGCCTTGAAACAATTTTAGCAATCACATGTGATTTGTTTGGAACCAATAACACACTTATTCATGGGTATTTGAGAGTTTACGACCATGAGTCTTATGCTAGGCCGTAAACTCCCTTAAATAGGTCCATTTGGTGTTTAAAAATAATTCCAATCCCTTAAACCAAGCTTAGAAATTATTCCCTAAGTGTTTCAAGCCACTTTGTGCCATAAATCACCCCACCATGAGTTTACGGCCGTAAACTCCCTAAGGAGTTTACTTTTGGAGTCCCATTTCAATATCCTAGCTATATGTGTCCCCAAATGTCACCCGGGTCCCTCCAAACACTTGTATCAGGGTGTTTTCACGACTAGAAGTAATTGTCCCTATCAAATAATCAATCTAAGTCCTAATTAGATACAAATGTGTATCTTTACATTATACTTAGGAACCACGTGCGTTTGCAAGCCCCGGACCAAACTTTAGCATCCGAAATCGTCACATTTCTCGTCCGATGAGTTCATACCCCTATGCTTTTTCCGTGTTTTTCAATGTTTTCAGGGGGGGGGGGGGGGGGGCGAATACAAGCAAACTATAACTGTTTTCAAAACTTAACATTGATGTGTTTCAAATAATATCTGGCAAATTTATAAATACTTTTACTCCTTATGTATTATGTTGAGCATAAGGGATAATTTATCAACTACAACTAAATGGATTTTAGTTAAGAAAATAACCAAACTAATCAAATTATTATGGGAATAATTTGGGGTTCTATAGTTCTCTTTATATCATGTACTGATATCTATATAAAGTTATTAGATAAACTATGTCTGATTCAGTTTATCTCCGTATCACTTGAATGTATTACCAGATAGTTTCATTGTATGTATCTATATTCGTTGTATTATGTTTCATAATCTTTTGTATGTTTGATATCGTATGAGAACCCTGTGAATAGTTTAGTACTAGTTTGTGAGTTAGTCACTACCCTTTATGGATGATCAGTAAATCCTCCCCGAAAGTGTAACCAGAGTCTCCTGGAGGGAGAGCGAGGAATTTGTGAATAGATCTATTCGGGACTGACAATCCCACACCTTAACTGCTAGCTACAGTTAGGCGGGCACGCCTGGGGTGACAAATTTCTGGATATCATTCGACGTCTGATAAGCGTCAAGGAGGTCTCGTTGTCGTATCAGCATGGTTACCCGACTCACAATATGTATTAATAAAAGTTTATTCATAGTATCGTTTTGGGTTTGGTTTTGACTTTGTTTCGATTCCGTATCTACTTTTTACATGGTATCTGTAACTTGTACGGGATGTTTGTCCCATGGTTTTTAACTATATCTTATACGGGATAGTAATCCCATGGTTTTGGATCTATATCTATTACGGGATAGTAATCCCATGGTTTAAAATTATATCTTGTCCGGGATAGTGATCCCATGGTTTTCAAACTATATCTATTTCGGGATAGTAATCCCATGATTTCGATCTATATCAAATACGGGATGATAATCCCATGGTTTAAATCTATATCTTGTCCGGGATAGTAATCCCATGGTTCCCAATCTATATTTTCGTATATATCAAATTATCTTGTATCTAGTCCGGGATGGTAGTCCCATGGTCTTTAATCTGTATTTTCATATGTATCAAACTATCTTATATCTCGTTCGGGATAGTGATCCCATGATCTTCAATAAATAGTTTTGTGTATTAAACTATACTTTGTGATATTCAACCGAGCTTACATTTAGGAAAATATGGGATTTTCCTGGGGTAAAATACAACACGTAATCGAATTGGTAACAAATGATAACTAAACTAACTTTACATAAGAAAATATGGGATTTTCTTGGATAACAAACCTTTTCGGAAAACTAAAGGAAATTGGTACATTTTCAGAAAAACAAACATCTTATGAACTCACCAGCTTTATGCTGATTTTCAAACCGCTTGTATTCTCAGGTCCAAGTTAGACAGGTACCCGATGATCTCTTTTGGTGAAGACGGAGTGCGTGGAAGACTCGTCTCGTTTTTGTTCATATGATATATGTATAACTTTTGTACAATTTACTTTTGAAACAAATGTAAACTTCATATATATATGTAATGTAATGGTTGTTTACTGTGATTACTATGTACATTGGATTTGATACACAACGTGGAGTCCACCCCGGAAATGTTTCCGCCTTTGATTTTCGGGGTGTGACAATTCTAGACAACCCGTGGAAATACCAACAAACTTATAACCTGTAGGTGATGAATTATGAGTCTAGATGATGTTGTGACTGTATATTCATGTGATGATACTCTAACCCTTACTATGAATTACGAGTTCATGCGACGTAACTACGTATTCATGCTTTAGGAACGAGCATATAAGGAAATGTGAGGTAAAAATTGTTGGATTAATGTCTAAGTCCATAACTATAATTGGTAAGACTTGACCCGACCCGGCATGGTCCATTTGGGTTGCATGGCATCATGCACTTGGATAGACTATAATGAGAGAAATAAGACACTTATGGTTATTAATATATTATAAGTTCTAGTATATTAATAATAAGAATAATAAGATTATTTAATTAGTATTGATCAAGAATTAATCTAGGATTAATTAAGTGATCAAAAGAAGACTAATTAAATATATGGGTTGATTGTGTAAATCATCCATACTTATATAGTGGGCTAATGCTCTATGGATTATCTAGTTGGGCCAAAACCCATATGATGCTCCATGGATGCTCCATGGTGTATTTGAACCCATGGATCCAAGGAAATGGAAAGTCATGACAATTAGGGTTTACCCTAATTGTAACACTATATAAAGATATTATTCTTCCCAAAATCGGTCACTAGATTATTCTAGAGAGGGCTAACCGATTTCATGAAGTGTTCTAGTTTCTCTCAAGTTATTCCAAGTGTATTTGGTGTTGTGTGAACCATTTGAGGTGTCACACTTGAGGCACTAAGCACTCAAGCTTCATGAATACAAGCACTATCAAAGAGGTATGTATTCTATCTTGTTATATCCATTATTTTGTATGCTAGATTAGGATAATACCTTGGATGTTCATATTTGCATGTATAATAGAGAAAACATAGATCCAAGGTATTTAGGGTTGCATGTACACTTAGGAGTGTTAGAATGCTCATAACCCAACAGTGGTATCAGAGCCAGGTTTGTTTTCTTGTTATACCTTCAATAGAAGCTGAAAAATCGAGTTTTGATGCTGTCAGCCCAGCTGACTCGCCGAGTCCATGAAGGGACTCGACGAGTCCAAGGCAAAATGCATCCAACTCGCCGAGTTGTGTTCATGCACTCGACGAGTTGGACCCCAGACAGCATATCTTCGAGGTTTTTGGCTAGAAATGGACTAGGAACATTACCCTAAGTTGTTTTGAACTTATAAACTTGTTTTTAAATGTGGTAATGTTCATGCTAATCCATTTTCAAGATAATTGTCAATAGATTCATGTTTTGTATTAGTTTAAAGGTTAGACTAATTACATGAAAAAGTTTGATTTGAATTATCTTGTTCTTATGAGTTGCTTAGATTAATAGAAAAGTTGAGTGAAAAAGTTGTTTTCAATCCAAATTAATCTAAGAGTTGAGTATAAAATGTGTTTGTGTAACTTATCCTTAAGTTACATGAAGAGTCACATTAAAGACTCATAAAACTCATAAAGTTGGCAAAGGTTACAAAAAAGATGAAGAGTCTTGTCCTTAAGTTATGGAGGTTCAAGAGTCACTTCATTAATAAATAAATAAATAAAATATGTAACCTTAATTAATTCCATAAGTTATAAAATAAAGAAAAGATTAATTCTTTATTAGTTTAAAGTCTTCCATAATTTGTCCACAAGTTATGGAACTTGAAGAGTTTTTGGATTAAAACTACTTTAAATACATAAGTTATGGAATTAATTAGTTTTGAATAGTTTCAAAACTTGCCCTCAAGTTTTGGAATTTGTAAAGTTTTCTCTTATGAATACTTTAATTCCAAGTTAGCCCTTAGAATTTTAAAAGTTAAAATTCAACCCTTATACTTTATAATATTATAAGTTAATAATATTTATATGTATAAGAGTAAAGTCGGTCTTACCGCTAGTACGCCTCATTCACGAAGCCGGTCTATAAGGTGGGTATAAGGTTGTTGCCTATAAAATGGCAACTTAATGGGTGTTCACTCTCACCCACCGCTCGCTTGATTGGTGGAGGGTCGTTAGCCGAACGGGTTTGACATGACTATAATTCTCCCTTCATTAAAAGTATTAATGATAAATACTAAGTAACTAAACTCTTAATAATACCCAATCTTAGTTACTTAGGAAAATGTGAAGAAGGTGCTAATCCATGAAATTACACTTTGCACTTTGTTTAAGTCGGTTAGTGGAGCGTGTGTGGTTAACCGGCACACTAACTCGTATTTAACAAGGTAGGCGAAGGGTAACTTAATGTTTATCATAGTATCGATGGAGCGTGTGTGGTTAACCGGCACATCGATTGAGGGGTAAACACTTAAGGGTACCCAGTAATTTGCATGGTTACTTTACACCTTGTTTTGTGATCCTCGGCATCCCAGTCACAAAACCTGAAGGGCACACTCGAGATTGAAACATGCCATTGAACAGTTCAATGAATCTCAAAAGATCTAGGAGTTTCAAAACCAATTAAAAACCTAATAATACATTTCGTTTATCTTGGTGGAAATTGGTGAATCGTCATTCACCTACCTTCAAATTGTTTTATAGCTTGGATTACGGTATACCTCTTCTAAGTTATAAAATAGTTTGTTGGGTCCTAGCCTTAATATTTCATATTGGGTGTCATATTAAGGACTCAAAGATCAACTATCTTGAATATCTCCCATAACATGTCTGAATTAGACATTTATGATCTTCCCAAATCTCTTGAAACAAGCTTTCCTAAATGAAGATGATGTCCCATGGATATCATACTTCTCTCTCCTCCTCCGATTATTCTCTCTAACCCACAAGTTCTTGAAAAGTTTAAGGTCACTCAAGCCCTAATGGCAAGGCAAGGTCTAGGTGTGATCACATCTTGGAGATGTAGACACATATTGACAAGCCGGGAGAGTTGGGTGTCAATGTCTTGAGAAAGTTGGTGGTTCAATCACTTTCTAAGTTACATAGTGAGTTCCTTTGGGACACCTATGAAATAGACTATGACAAGACCCTTAATGATCTCATCTATTGTTAAGATCTACTTCCTAAAACTTTATGGACATTGACAATGGTGACACTGGAAATACAGAAAAAAGCATTCTCTTCCCAATGGAAAGGGATCGGCCATAGTCAACTCGGTTGAACAAATGGTAAAGAGAAAAGCTAAGTCTGTAATAGTCCTGTGTACCATTATCAAAGGGTCCATATGTTTATATTGCCAAAGTAAGGGTCATTAGTTGCGAAGCTGCCTAATTTACCTAAGGATGTTAAAGTCAATAAGATTGACTCTACTTCAGGTAAAAGTCCACTAATCTAACTCTGTTAAGTTTCTATTTTCAGATTCCTGATACATGATGTGAATGGGTCACATGGTAATGTTTTAAGAATCAAAGAAAAGTAAAGGAACTTAAAGAAAGAATATGCTGAATCTGATCGCGTAGATGGATTTCTATCGCGTAGTTTGAAGATCGGATTCTTGAGCTACTTCTTAGGAGTTATGAGATATTGCTAAGGAATAGATAACAACAAATTTTCATATGGATTGTAAGGATAAGTTTTTCCGCATAGTTTTAAAATAAAAGAAAATTTTTGATTTTATTTATTTTAAAATATCCTTACAATGGCATTTGAGGAAAAATTGTTGCTTATATGATTCCATGAATAGCAAGAGTGGAAGTATGAAATTGATTCCTTCATTTGTGGTAATGTCTAAATTTACCAAATAAGGAAAGATTCTCATCACCCAAGTCTCAATTGGACCGGGACTTGGAATCATGCAAGTTATATAGCATGATGAATGAGAACTTTCAAGTATTGGAAAAATTAAGACTAATTACTTGTTCACATGGATGTGTGAGTCAAGTAATGGACTAAGGGATCGAGTACATAGTCATGTGCACTGATTAAGTCCACCACAAAAGATATAAAGCTATTCGTCATAGTTTACTAAAGCTCAGTAAATATGATTATACTTACAAGCTTAAGTGTAACTCTGAGACATTGGAAAAGGTTCCAATGTAAGGCAGAGCGAATAAGTAGAATCAAATTAGGCAAAAGGATAAAAGTTTCTCAAATCTGAAAAGATGGGAGAGTACTTTAGTATCAGCTTTGTGATCATCTTAATGATTAAGAAACCATATCAAAATTAGTTCTCTAAGGAAGTCTTAGTGCATTCTTATGACTAAGAAGAAGGGATCTTGAAATTGTTGAAATGGTTAAATCAAGAAGATGAGTCATACTTCGTTCCAATACAAGTCTTAGAGTCATACTCCAAGATTGTAATTTGAGAGACATGTCTTAAAGAAGGTTTAAAACACTTGACAAATGTAAGAGTAAAAGTTTTCTACTCTTGTACATTTGAAATTGGTAAGTTGTGATGTTTTGGATAAAACAAAGACCAACTTAGGCCAATTGTGTGAAGTGTTTGTCTTGATTAGAATCCACACTATCTCTTGGATGTTTGACAGTGGGAGTCTTAAAGGTCTTGAAAGTCTCAAGAACTAATCAAGAATAAAACCTAAAGTTCTTCACTAGCACACGACTTAAGGTTTATAACCTATCGTGTTGACATATTCTGTGCCCATTCCAGTTAGAGTTGGCTTTGCATATGAGTTCTTAGAGTTCTCAATGTGTTGCACAACAACTTGGAAGCAATGGTAGGCCCTTGAGCTACCAGGTGGCAAGAAATTAAGATTGAGTTCACTCCATATGAGTTTGGATTTGTCATTATCCTTGTCTTGTGACTATGGTTTTGACAATTCACATGGATAAGAACTCATACACCATTAAATCTAAGTGTCATAGAGTTTCTCTCCGATTCATGAAAATGATGGTGAGGAAACACTTCCACTAAGTAGATTTTAGCTAGATAGCAATTGTAATATTGGCATTCTCAAAGTCGTTAGTGGAGCGTGTGTGGTTTACCGGCACACTAACTTGGACTTGTGAGAAATGGCAAAGGTCAAAGCAATCAAGACTATGATTACGGCATCCCTTTTCATAGTTCTTAAAATTGTTTTGACATACCCATGAGCTATCTAAGGGAAGGTGTATGTTTTTGATAAAGTCTTATCAAAACAATCTAGTATCAGAAATCTGAACTTTGGTAAGAAAGTCAATAAAGTATTGATTTCTAGAAGTCGAGCTTTCTGAGTATATGTCAAAGCTAGTGGGAGCATAAGTGTTATGCTAATAATCATCATGTTAGTGGGAGCATGATAATTACGATAAGTATTGCAAGCTAGCAATGTTAATTATAGAAAACAAAAAGGTTTCAACTAGGAAAAAGTTGTTTTGCTATAATTAAGGGAGAGGAAATTATACTTCATCTCAAATCTATAAGCTTAGATCATGAGGTTTTAATCATTTAGTCAAGGATATATTTGAATTTCATGTTGGAATGGCTCAACATAAGGAAATTCTGTATATGGGTCCATTATTTGCGTTCTTAAATTCGATTATGATTACGGCATCCCTTTTTCAAAATCTGAATTATGAGAACTTGGCAAATTGAAATGGAAATGTTATAGCAAAAGACTGGTTTAGTCTTTATGTGAGACATCATGAATCGTGTCCCATATGCTTCGGATATAGGATCGATTACATGTGCTATATCCATCCTTTCTAAAATTTTCCAAATGCCTAGGGCGTTAAGAATGGAAAAGGTTTAGAACTGGATATGACTAAAAGGATTAAACAATTGTCGAGGACAATCTAAGGTTTACCAAAGATTGGTTTCTCAAGGACAATTGGAAGTATAGTGATAATTCTGGAAGGACCATATTGACATAATCTGTAAGGAGGCAACTCTTGTTCAGAAGTGATAGTCGAAATGGAATCTGGAAATGTTTCAAAGTTAGAATTTTCAATCTGTGTAAGATTAAGGAAACTTAATGCAAGAAGGATGGTTCCAAGGACTTGATCTTCTTTGGAATGCTCTGTAATGATTGTTGTTAAGTCTTTCTGACTTTGTGCATAATCATTACAAGAGGATCGATGCATATAAGTTTAGAATCTAACAGATTTCAGTAAATGACATGAATTTGGAATTCTTGCATTTGCAGTAAGGATTTGGGAGTGTGAAAAGAGAATCATTGAAGTTATGTTCATTTGATCTAGTTCACAAAAATAAAGATCATAGTCAAACATATTATGCATACTTGGTGTATGGCATGACTATTGTTTAGAAAACATAGTGTACATGCTTGGAGCATGGGACAACTATTGTTTTAAATTCAAGAATAATGTTGATAGCTGAAACAATATACAATGAATAATGTGTAATCATATTGTGATAAATAAAAGGAGTTTTATTTATATTCATAAGTTCTGAGACCATATTGGATTCAATTATTATTGTGTTTCACTTTGCATGTTTTGACTTCCCGAATAAACTAGGTTATTCTTCCGGAATGACTAAGTTATTCAAACCATCCACAGTCGGTCATATGTTGGAAGTAGATATAAATTAAGACTGTCATGGGTTGGCTTGTAGAGGTCTAAGTTGTTAGACAAAGGGCTACAACACTCATGAGTGCTCATAAGTTCTGAGTATTGGATTCAACCCGCGCTCATTGGAATCACTTCATGGATTTTATCACGAGTGATCATGAGACGATAATATCTTATATTCTTCAAACCTAGAGATATGAGTTGTTACTATGAGTTGGTTGTACATTGATTGCACGAAACTGCATTTGGTAACTCGGTGCTATAAAACGTGTCTTTATGTATGATTCAACAAGTAGTAGAACAAGCCATATGAGTCGAAGTTTATCCATTCCTTTTACCTTCGGGATGAAAGCGATATCTGTGGGCCCCTCGATGATTTGATGATGACAAATGGAAGTGCTCGGCCGGGCCAGGACTGATTTGATTTGTTCAATTAGTCAGTCGTCATAAATCGGAAATCGGGAAACAACAAATGGACAGAGAGAATGATTATAATCCATGTCTCAGTCTATATGATATCTAGAATGGAGGAATATATGATCCCTTATCTAATGGACAAGTCGTTGACAAAGATCAGAGTTCATCTACAAGGTCAGAGTTCGACAGAAGCTTTTGAGAGCTACGATTGCTAGTTGGTTCCTGAAGTCATACGCAATAATAGTTTTAGACTTATCCAAGTGGGAGACTGTTGGATTAATGTCTAAGTCCATAACTATAATTGGTAAGACTTGACCCGACCCGGCATGGTCCATTTGGGTTGCATGGCATCATGCACTTGGATAGACTATAATGAGAGAAATAAGACACTTATGGTTATTAATATATTATAAGTTCTAGTATATTAATAATAAGAATAATAAGATTATTTAATTAGTATTGATCAAGAATTAATCTAGGATTAATTAAGTGATCAAAAGAAGACTAATTAAATATATGGGTTGATTGTGTAAATCATCCATACTTATATAGTGGGCTAATGCTCCATGGATTATCTAGTTGGGCCAAAACCCATATGATGCTCCATGGATGCTCCATGGTGTATTTGAACCCATGGATCCAAGGAAATGGAAAGTCATGACAATTAGGGTTTACCCTAATTGTAACACTATATAAAGATATTATTCTTCCCAAAATCGGTCACTAGATTATTCTAGAGAGGGCTAACCGATTTCATGAAGTGTTCTAGTTTCTCTCAAGTTATTCCAAGTGTATTTGGTGTTGTGTGAACCATTTGAGGTGTCACACTTGAGGCACTAAGCACTCAAGCTTCATGAAGACAAGCACTATCAAAGAGGTATGTATTCTATCTTGTTATATCCATTATTTTGTATGCTAGATTAGGATAATACCTTGGATGTTCATATTTGCATGTATAATAGAGAAAACATAGATCCAAGGTATTTAGGGTTGCATGTACACTTAGGAGTGTTAGAATGCTCATAACCCAACAAAAATATGAGAGGTAAATATGATATAGGAGATGACCCTTAAGATAATTCTTTAAGGAATATCAAAGAAGATAATGGGGATGGGTAATCGGGTTGATTGTTTGATGGTTAAATATAATAATTATATTATTATGGGTTGAAAGCCCTATGTACTCACCAAGTTTCCCAACCTGACCCACTCAGTTTATTTATATCACATGTGTTGATATGAAGTCACATTACACTAAGAGATTAAGGAGATATAGATCACTAGTGATAATGAATGTAAGTTTTGTTTATGCTTATGTTCCCGTATTGACAATGACATCCCAAATGTTTTAAAATGAATAAAAATACTTTTCTTCGGAAATACTTTGATAACGTATTTATCATGTTTCATTGGGAACAAATTCCGCAACATTTTGATTTTAAGAGATACTCTGAAATTTATAAAGCATAAACAAAATCAGTCTTTTCTGGCTGTGAAAATGGGGATTTCACATGTTCTTACAACTCGGCGAGTCATAGACTGGACACATTCATATGTTGAAGATGAACTCGACGAGTTCAAGGAAGAACTCAATGAGTCAGATGAAGATTGACTGAAGTGTTGTTGAAGGTGAACTCGTTGAGCTCTTGCTAGACTCGACAAGTGGGGACGGGTTGTAGTATTATGTGGACGAAGGGACTCGACGAGTTGGCGGACCAACTCGGCGAGTCTGGTCGACCAAAAGATGACTTGACCAGGGTTTTACTTTGCCTTTGACCTGGATTCAAGTTGACCCTTGTAGGGGTAGTGAGTACAAGTTGTAACTTAAAGGGGTTGTTGTGTAGGGATTGAGGAGTCGAGGAGAGACGACTTTCACACCGAGGATAGTATAGACACTACACGAATTGGAGGTGAGTTTCCTTCTAGTAGGGGTGGGTCTACGGCCACAATGTCGACCCATCAGTAAGGGCGTTGTGTAGATGGTTGTCTTTGTGATAATCATCTAGGATTGATGTGAGATATGATTACTATGCTTGATATGATCATTGTATTTGATATGCTTGTTGTGCTTGATATGTATTAGTAAATAGCAGGGGTGGAATGGTCCCCGGATACCGGTTGAAAGATACCGAAGGGGAGGGTAGCTCCCGGTTACCGGTTGAAAGATACCGAAGGGGAGGGTAATTCCCAGTTACCGGTTGAAAGATACCGAAAGGGAGGGTAGATCCCAGTTACCGATTGAAAGATACTGAAGGGGAGGGTAGCTCCCAGTTACCCGTTGAAAGATACCAATGATTATGCATTATTTGGTATGGGTATGATGGGGAACTCACTAAGCTTTGAGCTTACAGTTTCAGTTTTGGTTTCAGGTACCTCTTCGTCTAAGGGGAAGGAGCCAGCGGTGTAGCAGAGCATCAAACACACACTCATATGGATTCCGCATGGAGATTTCTGAGATTGTACTCTGATTTTTATTACTTTTGATGATATGGTCTTCAGACACGCTGTTGTGATTTTTATAAATTGATATGACATTGGCAATGTTTGGTAAACTATGTTATGAATCTCGTAATTAAAAATGAAATTTTTGGCCTTGAAAGTTGGGATGTTACAATATTCAATATACTGTTGCAATTGGATTAATTATATATGTCATGATTATGCATAAAGGCTATATAAATGGTATTTTTAGAGCATGTCGGATGATATTAGTATAACCCGAGAACGAGTCATTATGTGACTTATAGGAACATTCTAAAGTACTTGCGAGAACTAGAGAAATATTCCTAATCTCTGAAGTATTTGAAAGAAATCTATGTTTATAGTTAGAGTACATTATGATTTGGAGAACCACATACAAAGATACTTAATGTATATTTCATTATGACTAGGAGTAATCCCATCACGCAAGTATTGGTATCTAAGTCATATTTAAGCATCTAATATATTCTCAATAGTTTTCTCTATATACGAGTTATATATAAAACTATAAATGTATGTATTAGCAAAGTTTATACGAATCAATTTTGTCAAATCTACTTAACAAAGATCATTCATTAGCTAAAGCATGAAAGTCAAGCTAGTGTAATAGGGCCTTATTGATATAAGTAGATGCATTTGACTGAAATTTAGTATTTGGATATTGGAACAATAAAAGCAACATATATTGTAATGAATTGATATATTGGATATGAGTCTCTTACTGAATAATTGTTGTGTTATATATTAGCATGTTTAAATCCTTGAATAACTAGGTTATTTTAAATGTCCATAGTCGTTCATAATTGTGGGAGCATCTACGAAGTAAGACTAATATGAGTGGATTTGTTGATTATTATGGAGATGAGAATAGCAAGAGTTGCTACCAACTTTGTAGATACTTGATTAGGAGCATAAGTATTGGACCTGACCCGCATCAAAATCACTTTATGGATCGTATTCATGAGTAATGTTTTGATCAAGGTTGTATCTTTGTATTCTTAGACCTGAGATATATATTTGGGACTTGAAGTGTAGGAATTGTTGTGCTTTGACATTGTTTAACGTTGTTCCGTAAAAGGCATTCATAAGGGCCCTCATTGGGTATGACATGAACTACATTAATGGGCATATGTAGTCAAGATGGGATTTGTCCATCTTATTCGTTGAGAGTTAGACATCTAATGTCTTACTCACGGTTGAAAACTAAATAAAATAGATTGCGATCCATATCCCATGTTCAACATGATGTCTGAGACAACGAAATAATTGATATGTTGTTAGGGGTAGTAGTCTGTTGTTAGACGTCATCTACTATCTATGCCAGTCTATAATGAATCTTGTGCAAGTGGGAGATTGTTTAATCTATATACCCAAGAATCATTATTGGGTGATATTGTTAATAATATATGATCCTATAGTGTCACACCTTTATCAAGTTGCCACATTTTGTATATTTATTATTAATATGATTATTAATAGATAATATCAATTCTTGTATTTTTAATAAGGGGATCATTATTGTTTTGTGAAAATAATAATTATAAGAGAGTATAAGTAATTATTATTTCATATGGTATGAATTAATAAGTTATCTACAACCTTTTAGACTTGTTAGATTCTTTTGTCTTTTACCTAAAGATAAAGTTTATATTTTATAAACTTAGTGTTTATAAAATTTAAAGAATACATCCTCTTCTGAAAGGTATAACCAAATTTAATAAAGAAATATGAAAGTTATTTGTCAACCTTCATGCTTTGTCTCTCTATGCTTCTAAATGCTACAAATACTTTAGAGTATTTTAATGTAAAACCATGAGCATGAAGAGCTTCCTTTCTTTCTTCTAAAGGCTACAAAACTAGCTAGTCTTTTTGGTATTTCTTTCTTCCCTTTTCTCTCTTTAAAAGCGTAAATATGAAGAGCTTCATTTCTTTTGAAGTTTGGTGCTTTACTTTGGTATTTAAAGCTTCCTTGAGTTGTCTCATACAATAATTATTTAAGTTAAGCACTTAAAGGTTTAAAACACTCAAGAATACAAGAAAGAACTAACATTCCAAGTGTTTTACTCTTTATGGTGGATACCATAGAAAAATCATATTCTTTGATTTATGCTATCTTTATCAACAACCTAAAACCAAGTGGATTTAAAGACTTCAAATGTTATTGTTTTAAAAACTCTTTGATTGTTTTTATTTCATTTTAACCTCTATAAATGGATCCTTGATGGTTTGGTTTTTTTATAAATTAAAAAATAAACTTGTGATTTTTATAAGACTTCCATTGTGGTTTTTGTAAAAAACAAATTTATATTTTGTATCAAAACCCATCACGTAAATCCACCATTAGTTTATGCATTTTCCTTGGAGATTCTTTAATCTCGTGGAAAAGTAAGAAACAAGATTATGTCTCTTGCCCGTCTACAAAAGTCGAGTATCTTGCTATGGTTGTGATTACCTATGAGATTGGTTGGTTGCATTGGCTTTCTTGCTGATGAAGTCTTGTTATTTCTCATTGTTGCAATAATAGTGAAATGCAGATTGCAAATAATTTTATTTCCCATGAGCAAACAAAAAAACTATAAATCGCCATCATTTTCGGCTTGAAACAATCTCGCTTCCTTGTATACCATCAACTTTGTAGATTGTTGATATTTTTAAGAAGACTCAATTATTTGTAATTATAGTTTTCTTTCAATAACCGTTTTCTCTTTAGATTGTTATTAATTTGCAACTTCATTTACAAAGTCCGATAGAATCTAAAGGAATTGGAGCCACAAATTCCAATTAATGTGTTTGGTTGCCATACCGACCGGATTGAATTTGGGAGATACCTTCAAATTCATGTCCCAAAGATTACATTAAAACTAAGCCACATTGTTTAGTTTTTCATTAAATGACCAAATTGTCGTAAAAAAAAAAAACCATTTTCTATATACAAGTATTTCCCATGATTCTAAAGTGCAAAAAACATAAGCAAGTTGTTTGCATTCTATGCTAAAGTAATCATAACAAAAGACCAAATTTTTTTTTACCAAAGATTATAAGATATATGTCATGACTTATGAAACTGAAGTGGACAATTTTGCAAGTAAATCATTACACGAAATGCTTCCTGTTTCTGAACTTTCTTGTGAAAAATTCGGTAAAAGCTCCATAACATCAACATCCTCAGAAGCATGACAAACACATGTCAAAATAGTCGAAGTCAACTTTGAGTCAAGCATAATCCCCTTTTTAGCCATTTCACGAAGCAACTCGAATATCTCATCTGTTTCACCCTTTTCACACAAACATTTTAACAAAGAATCATACACAAATTTATCTGGCATGAAACCAAAATCAACCATCTTTTTCAACATCCCCTTTGCTTCATCCAATTCCCCTAATTTACAATATCGATTTATCAATATAGAAAACGTATACACATCAGGATCCACACCCTTTTCACGCATCATTATGAGTAATTTTGTCAAATCCTCCATATTTCCAGCTTTAAATAATGAATCGATTATAATATTGAAAGAAGTCACATCAGGTTCACAGTTCTCATTTCCCATTTCTTGAAACAACATTGTTGCTTGTTCTAAACTACCCTCCTTACATAATGCCAACATTAATGCATTGAAATCACACACATTGGGAACATGACTATGTTTTCTCATAAGAATAAAGATCCCTTTTGCAATGTTAATCATATGTAATTTGCAAAATCCGTTGATAATGTGACTAAAAGTGTATGAATTTGGGGTTAATCCTACTTCAAGC
The DNA here is from genome assembly GCF_052625555.1 of Lactuca saligna. Classification (NCBI taxonomy): domain Eukaryota; kingdom Viridiplantae; phylum Streptophyta; class Magnoliopsida; order Asterales; family Asteraceae; genus Lactuca; species Lactuca saligna. Next base: position 125,755,263 of record NC_136418.1, on the reverse strand, counting down.
ATTTGCTTCCATAGTAACATACTCTTTTCGATTTCTCCATTTCTCAAATACGTGTCTATAAGTGAATTATAAGTTATCACATTACCATTATTTCCATTTGAAATCATGTTTTGATGAATCTTTGAAGCCTCGTTTATACGGTTTTCTTTGCATAGACCTTGGATGAGTAAATTATGTGTCTTGACATTGGGATTAACATCGTTTTTTTCAATCAAAAGGTTGTAAAGTATCAATGCATCATCAACTTTCTTTTGGTCACATAGTTCTTTAAGTAAATTGTTGTAAAAGTTCATGGAAGGATTCTTTTCCTTCTCCATCATTGTTTTCAATAGCTTAAAACAATCGATTACTAATCCCTCTTTACATAAGCTGATAATCAACTGCATGTATGTTGTGCTATTAGGCTCTTGACCCTTTTCTATCATAAAATTAAGTAAATCTAAAGCTTTTTTAGCTTTCCCATTCAGACAATGCCCATTGATTAAACCTGTATATGTAACAGCATCTGGTAGAATTCCATTATCCATCATGGAATTTAAGATTCCCATGGCTTCTTTGAACTTTCCCTCTTTAGAAAGACCATGAATTAAAGGATTATATATGTCTAAAGAAGGAGATAATCCTTTACTCATCATATCATCAAGAATCTCTTTCCCTTTTCCAGTCTTTCCATTTTGGTAAAGATTGATTACCAATGTTCTGTAAGTAACCAAATCAGGAGCACAACCTAAATTCTCCATTTTACCCTTCAAAGCTAAGGCTTCATCATATCTACTAGTCTTGCAAAGGCCAGAAACGAGGGTATTAAGTGTCACCTCATCTGGAGCTAACCCATAGCTAGAAACTTGATGAAAAAGCCCCATGGCATCATCAATTTTGTTCTTGCGACATAGACCTTTCAATACAAGATTAACAAGGTACACGTTGACATTGAATCCGCTTTTTAGAATCAAACATAAAACAGAAATTGCATATTCTGGTTTCTGGAAATGCACTAAGCTCTCAATTACAGCACCATATGAAAGAAAGAAAGGGACTACTCCAATGGTAGCTAGTTTTCTGTAAACTTGCAAAACTAAACCGTACTTACTGTTTCTACCCAAGCTTTCCACGATGAAATTGCATGTGGAAGAAGAAGGAATCAGGCCTAACTCAGCCGACTGTTCGAACAGCAAAACCGCATCTGCAAATTGGGGATTAGGTTTTTGTAGAAGCTGTCTTAATTGGGAATCTAAGTTATTTGTCACAGCATGATTTGAATGAGCTATACCAATTGAACGAGATACCGATGATGATGAAGAGAAAAGCTTAGTGAAAACACTACCATGGTAGGTAAATGGATGTCTGAAGAAGGGTTTTATCATGCTTCGAGTCATGATTTGAATATGTGACTACTACTATTTATGCGCGTGTGTGTTGCATAAGGGTTTTAGGAGTATGAAAAAAAAAAAAAAGGCAGGAAAGCAAGTAGTAATGACTTCGATTTAACGAATCGATGGTGTGGATTTACCTGTTGAAGGTTGCCGGAGGGAAAAAGTCGCCGGAGTACTGCTAATTGCAAAATAAGCCGGACGGAAGCTTGAAGGTTTTAGACTTTTAGTTGGGGTTGCTGTTTTGATGGCGTAGAGGAGGAAATAGAGTTAGTTTCATATATGGTCTATCAACTATATATTAATATACACTTTTTATCCGAGTATTTTTTATATTTTCATTAACAGTCCTTGATGCACAAAATGATAAATGTTGAAATTTCTTACAAACATAAGTTATTTTTCTAAGACAAAACTGTAAAAATGGTTCATGTGGTATGCATTTTTTTCGATTTTTTTTTTTGGTATTGTGGTCCTTTTGAGTTAGTTTCATTGCAGATTTGGTCTCTCAGTAAATTGAAATGACTTTAATTGTAACGACCCAAAATTTAAGACCAAAAATTTCTTTTAATAAATCATTACTTAAAGTGAAGTCATCATTCCAAAACATAATATGAGTATAAGTTTTCAAAACACATGTTCATTATCAGAGTAAACATTCCCAGGTTGTCTAATGTATGGTGTGTGCCATGCGATCACCCCGAGCTCTTCCCTCCGCTACCGGAAGTACCTGAAACCAAAACTAAAAACCGTAAGCACAAAGCTTAGTGAGTTCCCCCACCTACCACATACCATGTATAACCACATATTACACATACTGGGCCACGCCCGCTATCTTGGGCCTCGCCCCCTACCTCGGGCCTCGCTCGCTACAACGGCCCCGCCGCTCCAGGCCCCGCCTGGCTTCGAGCCCCGCTCGGATACATATCTATTTTACTTAGGCCCCGCCTGTCACAGGGCCTCGCCCGCCAACAATTAACATCACATAAACATATCACAACACATAACTAAACACATACAACTGGTTCTGTCCTAAGGCCTTGCCTATCCTGAGCCTCGCCCATGTACTGCTACTAATGAGTCATGGAACCCCGTCCACGCTCCTAGTGGTAGTGAGGTACGGGCCCAGCCCACTCTCACTCATGTTCTAGTTTGGGCCTCGCCCCTGTTCTACTACTAATGAGATATGGAACCCCATCCACACTTTGTTATTGATGAGATACGAGACCTCGCCCACACTCACCTCCCTACCAGGCACATACATGTATCACACAGACAACAAGTATAATCTAGCATATAAACGAATCCTTGGGCACCCGCCCGCTATTAGTGGACCTCGTCCTGAATATCATACTAGCATATTGTGCCTAGGGCTAACCCCCGGGTCTTCTACTCATAACTACATGGGCCAGCATTGTGGCCTTAGACCCATTCACACAAAGGGAAACTCACCTGCACTGGGTGAACTTGCTGATGATCTCACTAGTTGCTGCCCGTCAACTCACTGAACTCCTGCTCCCCTTGCTCCCTGAACTACCAATATCAATGCAACATTGAGTCTAACTGACCCCCGAAAGACAACCAAGTCAACCCTGATCCAAGTCAAAGTCCTGGTCAAGGTCAACCTTCCAGGTCAACCCTACTGATTCGTCGAGTTCATAATGTTCAAAATCCTTCCATTCGCGACTCGAATCGCCGAGTCAGTCCATGACTCGCCGAGTCAACCGATTTCTGAGTCCTTACCTGTCCAACTCACTGAGTCTCCACCCGACTCACTGATTCGAGTCTTAACTCGAAGGGTTTGGGGTTTCGCGACCTGACTCGCCGAGTCCAAGAACAGAATCGCCGAGTACAAGGCAATCTTCATATGACTCGATGAGTTGTTCATCCCACTCGTCGAGTTTCTCCACAACTTCATGCTACTCGCCGAGTCCACTCAAAGGACTCGTCGAGTCCCTTCAGTTCTCCTTACATGAAGAGGACTTTTGAGTCATGCATGGACTCTAAACTGTAGATCTACCCTTCCCAAGCCTATTCCTCACGTAAAGTTGCAAACTTTACGTGTAGAGAGGGAGATCTAGGCAAAATATGCCATAAACTAGGGTTTAAGGCCAAGGGGCTTCAAAATCGACTCAAGGGCTGATACTTTTTGCTTCTCCAGGCCATAACACACTTGGATTTGAAGTAGCAACTCCAGATCCGGCTTCTAACCCATAAGGGTGGCTAATCATGGCTTAAAAAGCCCAAAACTCACAACCAAAAATAGATCTAAGGGAAGGAAATGACTTAATACCTTCAATACCTCAGAAAGACTCCACAAACTCCAGATCTAAAGCCAATCCTTGAAGCTTCACTGATTCCCTTCCCTCTTCCTCCTTCAAATCACCCAAAAATGGCTTGGAAGCTTGGATGCACAACAATGGAGGCTTAGGCTTCGTTTTCTGAACGAGGGATGCTATAAGGAACCCTAATGGAGAGAATAAGAAGCTTAAATAGCGCTCAATGTCCCGGATTTAGGGTTTTCCTTGCACAGACCGGACTCGCCGAGTCCACTTGGCCGACTCGCCGAGTTGGCCACTTACACCTTGACCCGGATCCCGCTCGGACTCGCCGAGTCCCTCCTTGGACTCGCCGAGTCGACCCTTAAAATTAGGGCTTTCTTTCCTTTCTTGGCCTTTAAAACTTTGGGTGTTACATTAATACCCTTAGGGTATTTATTTTCTATTTTTCTTTCATTTTTTAAATCTAATAATTATTTATTTATTTAAACAATAAAAAAATAAGATGGCCCATCCCCCCTCTCTCACACACACACACACACTAAACTCCTTCACTTCACCACCCTTTTCACACAATCACAAACCAAAACATCCTAAAACCAAAACCATCAAATGAGTGTCTGAAATTTATGAGTTGAGGAAGAAAATCACAGATATGGTTTATGACATACCGAGTCATTTTGTTGTCTCCAAGGGATGTACAGGCTACAAAAACTAAAGCAACTACCATGGACGCATTTAACTTTCCACCAAAAAGGTCTGATTTTGCATTACCGATAGAACCCAACCCCCGAAAAGGTTTGTTTTTTTTATTTAGCCAGTAATCATTTTTGTATCTGGGTTTATTTATGTTTGTAGTTGTTGGTCAGACCATCATCTTCATCTTCGTTTTCTCAGAAAGTATAGTTGTGCAAGGAATCTAGTTCTATTCTAAACCATTGAAGATGATTACAGTGATGAATGTAGTGGTTCGTTGGTGTAGACAGATGTGTATGTGTATGTGTGTTTTGAAGGTCTTGGTGGTTTTGAGGAGAAGATCATCTGATTTCATTATATAGGTTTCAGAGGGGATATATATAGATTGAGGGAAAGATGGAGAGGATAGATAAGGTTCTGGTTTTTAAAACCTAAGGACAATGAAGGGTTCATCGGACTTGGGAAGCATGTCGATGAATAGGAGTCACATCTTCAGATGTTCGCTAGAAAAAGCTTGACACAAGATCTCGGTTTCTTTGGAAAAAGCTTGACACGAGATTTGTGTGTGTTTTTGTTCTGATGATGAATTCCAATATCTAATTTAATGTTCTTTAGACATTTGTTGATTTTTATAGGGAAAAAAACATTAAAGTTATGAAAAGGAAAAGTAATGAAGAAGAGAGAGAGAGAGAGAGAGAGAGGGAGGGAGAAAGAGAGAGAGGGGGGGATGTGCCATCTTATTTTTTTATTGTTTAAATAAATAAATAATTATTAGATTTTAAAAAAATGAAAGAAAAATAGAAATAAATATATCCCAATGGTATTAAAGTCATTTCATTTTACTGATGGATCAAATCTGCAACGAAACTAGCTCAAAATGACCACGAATCCAAAAAAAAATCGAAATTTGGATTAAACCTTAAAAAAATATATACCATAAGGACCATTTTTGCAATTTTATCGTTTTCTAAGAGTAAAACTTATGTATTACGTAGTTTTATTGTTATGGTTTGTCATCTCCTAAACCAACATTTAAATTGTAGCCGAAAAAACTTTTTTACATAAAATGTTATAATTTGTAGATTTAAGAAAAAAATTATACAATGGTTCATGTTTTTAGTTGAAAATTATCATTTTTATCTAGAATTTTTTACAACCAGATTGATACAGAAGAAGTTTTTTTAATGTGGTTTTGGTCCTAAGCAACTGTGGGAAATATTGATTTGCCATTATTATTTTCTTTTTCGTTATTTATTTATTTTAGTACTTTTTAGATTAGAAAAAAATCTAACCCCACCTAACATGCACCCTCTCTTTAACTTACATCAACCATCATGCAAGTCGAAAAGATTTTAGATCTTATTTATATTTTTTTACTAACCACAAGGACCAAATTTGCAGTTTAGTCATTTTTGCAATTTAGTATTAGATTTAATGAACTGCGGTTCGGTGGAAATGATAATAAATTCAAAAACCACAACAATCAAATGCCTCCAACGTTAATCTTAAGTATTGCCTATGACCTAACTAGTTATTTGCTTTCTTTTTGGGTGTACGGATGTCGTGAATCAAAACCACAATGACAAGTGTCCATACATCTCAAATGGTTGTGATATCTTTTAAATACCATAATTGTCCACTCCTTTTATAAGAAAAACATTCGCACACATGCAAACCTACATGATGAACATTTATCGAGTAAACAAATTTATTTCACAAACAGCCATTTTCTTAATTAATATCCATTTTTTCAATCTTTATAGTTATTGAATTTGTGTTTTATGTCTATTGGCTTACTCAAAGCAAAAGGGTATCCCAATTTTTTTTCCGGGTATCATCGCAACAAGTGAGCATGGGATACGATTGGTTAGTTTTGACATAAAATCGAACACAAAACCGACAGCCTTGGTTTTGAAACTTTTAAAACCAAACCGAACCCAAACCCACCGGTTTAGTGTTTCAGTTTTCAGTTTGTACTTGGGTTTTCCGGTTTGATTTTGGTTTTAAACCTAAACCTTAATTGAATATTTAGCTAACTTCTAATCTTATTATATAAACATGAAGTTGAAGTATCTTTTAATACTTGAATAAATGTGAGACTCAAAGTAGATATGAAATAAAGAATGAGGATAACAAGTAGTTTTATATTCTAGTCTACACCCCCATGAAATCTAACAAACATGATACTCGATACTCCTAAAGGAAATTTTAGTCGTTGTAAACTCAAAATTTGGGAACATACAAGTTCTCATAGAACGACTTGGAATGTTAGAGGAATATATATGCAAAGTAACATATAGTTCAGGGTCTATATCTATAATTCAATCCTCAATCTATAAATATCGAATCGCAACGACTCTCTTTGTAAACCCTCACCCTTCACAATGAAGCTCACCGGAGCCTTGCTGCTTCTATCCTTCGCTCTATTGGTTTCATCATCTTCAGCTTTTCAATCGGACGAGCTTATTGTGGACGATGAACAATTTGATTCAAATGAGCGCCCTTCCCATGAATTCGTATCATCATCGTCACCTTCCATTTCTTCTGGTTCGCATTCTCCGTTAAAACCCATTCGAAAGACGTCTGCGGAGCCTGATTCAGACTCTAGAGTTCAGTTCGCTCTGGAACACGCATTTGGAGATTCAGAAGATTTCTCCGTCGCCGGCACTTTCACTGCTCGCCTCAAATCTCATGGAGGAAAGGTACTCAGATTCTATGATCATTTCATCGATTTCGTTGTTTAATTTTATGATCATCATCACGAAAATTCTCACATTTTACAAAACACAAGTCACCGAGTGACCTAATTGAACAATCTTTAAACTTTTGTATGCTCTTGTACACTACTTTTTTGTTATGTTACGAGTTATAAAGCTATTAACACGATCGACTTCTTTCTGGTTTGGCTTCTTTTGCTTAAAGAGAACTCTTACAAAGATCAGATTCTCAAGAAACGATCTTAGCACAATAGAGAAGGAGAAGTTCAAAGTAATTCTTCATCAAACCTACTTCTTAAATGACGTTTTTGTTTATGTTTCACTAGTTGTATGACTTTAAATTCTTCTTGTTGATGTTCATCTACTGTAGAAACTACTTGAAGATGATGATTTCTACAGGATAAGGGTGCCATCTAACGTATTAAATTCTCCTGGAAAGGCTTATGTTATCTCCTCAGTAAAAGCAGTAAGCTTGAAACTTGACATTAGGTTATATATTTTCACTCTTAGCATCCTTAGCAGAAATTAAGGTTTATACTTTATACACTATTTACTGATCCTGTATTTACTTTCAGAGGTGCCTCCCAAATGATGGCTTGGATGAACACTTCATCATACACATGGTAATTCTCCTTTCCATTAATGTGTCAAAAAAAAAAAATGTCTAAAAGTTACACATTTTAATATTTTATCATGCTAATTTACATTTCATTACTCTATAATTATTCATCATCTGGTATAAAATATAAATCATGCAGGAAGGTGTCCACATTTTGGCTGTTAATTATGGTTCTCTTAGGGCTTGCCAATATAATCGGCAATTGAGAATTGTAAGTTTTCACAAATATATAATTTACTTGTGTTCTCTTTTAGACCAATGTATTTAAACATTTATATCATTTGAGTTTTTAAATATTCAGTGACTTCCACTAACTTGAATGTCATATATGACATGTCATGCTTTCTATTCATTTTCAGCCTTCAAAGTGGACCTTCAACTCTCACACAGTTTTAAAGTACAGTGAATATACACCAAGGTCAAATTCTTAATATCTTCCTCTTTTCATAACTCCATTTTCAGCCTTTAAAATTCCTTGAGTCAACTCAAACAGGACGCCAATATTTTCTGAACATATCATTGGTGGTGATATGGGAGAGGATGAAGGGGTAAAGCCAATAGAGAGATCCTTTTTGGCTAAATATGTGAGTCATGAATATTTTAATTTCAACTTAATTATTTTGAAAACTACTTGTGTTTATGATAACATGATGTACTTGATAATTTTTCAGTGGATGTATTTGATGCCGCTTGTTGTTATTGTCATGAATGCTATCAACCAATCCGCGAACATGGTGGAGGAACAGGTGGATATGCCACCACAGCAGGCGGTTAGGGCTATCCATCATGGGCAAAGTGCAGCTGTCCGGAGGCGGTGATGGTGGTTTTGTGGTAGTCTTTGATGGAATTTGAACCCTAGAAGTTGTGATCATTGCATAATTATATGCATTTTTCTTTCTCATTCATTTTAACTCGTGTCATTTTGATTTGGATTGCATTTTTGCTAAGTTTGTAAGTGTAATCATTCTTTATTGGATTTGGCTAGCCATATTTCCCTAAATTAGGTTGGCCACATTTTTTGTTTTTGGAAATAGTACTTTTTTGAAGTTCCTATGTTGCCCCATGATCTTTGAGCAATTATGTTTCTCCCCCATATTCGTTTGATAGATAATTTGTTGTTTTGGGTTTGTTTTGTTTGTGAATTTTGATGGAATTGGAATTTGAGATTACATTCGATGCGTTTTTGGTTGCCAAATGAACAAAATTTAATAATATCAATATATCATGAACTCACCATTCATAGGAGGTACCATTCATAAGAGAAGGTAGAATAAACTTGATTTCATTATTAATTTCTTTTACTAAAGACCAAAATACTCTTAACTCCCCGTCTGAGTTTTTTTAGGGAAAGAGAAGAAATGATTCGACCATCCAAGAATGTCCAAAAATCCCAACCATGTCAGTTCCTTGCCCTTCGAACTTGAAGGACTTGCAACTAAAAACATAAGGTAACAATTGTAAGCCAAAGGCTTAGTGAGTAATCATAACACTCACCCATTATACATATCATATGCATTTTTACTTTATACACATAAACTTCAAATAGTAAATAACATATTTCTTACATACTATCACCTAACATATGTATATTTCCTAACACATATTGTTGGTACCAACCCTACTCCAGCAGGTTGATTCCCCGAAGGGCTGTCTCGGACACTGCCAACTGGGACTGATCACTTCCTCAAAGGGCTGTCATGATCATCCAAACTTTGACCACTTTCCTGAAGGCATGTCATGGTCATGAAACCAACTAGATTCTCCGAGGGGTTGTCCTCTAGTCAACACACAAATAATACATAGTCCATATAATAAGTAAGTTCATGAGAACTCACATGAAGCAGCAAAACACAAGGTAAAACCATTGAAGTGGCCAAGATGAACTCCCTCTCTGAACAACTACATCCCATACCAAAACTCTACTTAGATTGTTTCCATATTATTACATTATAATACTTGTATTATACTTTATTTCATTCTTTTTGCACAATTATTACTTATTTTTGTAGAATACTTTCTGATAAGATAATGTATAACACAAATATGATACTATTCTAATTAAATGGACCTACGATTTAGTTCGCTAAACAATTGTTAGATGCATTTTTATGCATCTTTTTGGTTACATTTAATCTCATTCTATATCGTATTTTTGGCAATTATGACCTAGCACAAGCAGTGCTTACTCCCCGATGACTATTTTCCTGAATCTTCAAAATTTAAAGATTGGTTCTCTGTATCCGAAAGGCACGACCTGCTCACACAAAACAGGTCGTGCGTCTAAAAATATTCTCGTTTTGGAAATGTACTTCATTTAAATGCTTATGGACTCCACTGGCCTCCAAACACAGTTTGTGATTTATGCTAGAGCCTTTATTTACTACCAAGCCTACTATATAAATACCAAAATAGTTGAACCCTAGATTGATGTAAATGAATTTTTGGCGATTTTCTGAAGTCTTCCAACGAATTTCGAGATCTGAAGATTGCAGTTTGACTCGTTCACCTAGTTTAGTAAGATTTATCGTTTAGACTCTATTTTTACTGTTTGTAATTCATTTTTATCCATGTACGACTAAATACCCCAGATTTCAGTTTCGCATTGGCTTGACTTTTCGTGCAAGTAATCATTAGGCTTGATTTTTGGTTGTGGATTCTATTTAGTTTGATTGGTCTCGTGCTTACATGAATGTTTGGTTTCGATTGAGTTTTTGTTGGCCACTTGAATTGGTATTAAATCAATCCGTAATCATTTTAATTAACTTGTAATAAGTAACGGGTATTAGATTGGTTCCGTGCTAGGATTTAACTCTAATATAAAACGATCGAATAAGTTTTTACGTTTCTGAGCCTATCAGAAGTATTTCAATTTAATGGGAATTTTACATTGTGGTTAATGACACATTTCTAAATTAATTAAGAGTCTGTTTAATTAACTTAGTAAAAAACAAAATTTAACTCAAAGAAAATATTTTGATTAAACAATTTGGAAAAAAGAAGATTATTAGTGCTTGTTAATGATTTTCAGTACTAGTTTAGACAGAGCACAATTCAAACAATCAAATTGATGATTATTTGCATGATTAGGAGAGTCACCGTGGCAGTTGCTTATAATAATATGAATTTCCATAAGTTATTAGTTGTATTTTTATAAATTTACTTTTAATATTAGTATTAATCATCAAAAGAGCGTAGACCTTTAGGACGTCTCCCTGTGGATTCGACCCTGCTTTCATGTACTACCCATTAGTGCAACCAAGAAGTAACTTTTATACCGCTTATTCATTTGTTTAGGCACTTACGATTCGCTTAACAACTTGGCGCCGTTGTCAGAGACACGACAAACACTAATTGTTTATGCCAAGATCTTCATGTACAAGTACACCACTAAGGCTTGATCCTGAAATAGAGAAGACAATAATAAAACTAAGGAAAAAAGTGATACAACAAAAATACTCAACGGGGTTCTATGCTCCATCATCTTCTCTAACCTTGGAGAAAATTGATCCACAAGGCAATCCCTTATGGTATAAACCTGAATTCATGTTCACATCTTTCCCAAAAGCACCTTCATCTTCACCTTTTTCAAAGCCCATACAAAACATATCCGTTATCATCCGTCAAATTCGAAACCATCGACCCTTCTGAATCAGATTTCGACAATTGAACCATGGGAGACGCAGACAACGAATAGAGGACTCTTTGATAGTGGGCTACTCAAGAGGTCACTCAATAACCTCTTTGTATCACTTTTCCTGATGCCTAAAATTTCGAACTGAACTGTAGGCTGATGCATCTTCTATCTATATTCTGAGGCCTAAAAAACAAAGACCCACATAAATTTCATGTGGTCTGTTCTGGAATGAAGCCACATGCCATCACTGGGGAGCAGATAAAGTTGAGTGCATTTTCCTTTTCACTTCAAGATACAACGAAAGAATGATTATACGATTTCCCATCCGGCTCCATAACAACATGGAACGAGCTCACGTAATAGTTTCTAGAGTTTTTGGTCCCTAATAGTTTAGTCTTGCAATTTTAGTCCCAAACTTTGTAAAAAAATTGCCCATTTATCAATTGTAATGATTTGGGTACCTAAATTTGTTCAAAAATTGTATTTTTAATAGTTTTCTCTTGCAATTTTTGTGTCTTTAGGTACCAAAATCATTGCAACAATTATACACTGTTTATGAACCTCTCACAACTTTCACTGCTACAAGAGACAGAAAGCAGTTGCTTATTTGGTTGATGGTTGTATTAATTAAGGTCATTTGCTAATTAATATGCATGAATTTGTTTAGGTTACCTGAACTAATAATTTTTTTTATAGAAATTTATAGCAACTAACTTTCAACCTTATAAACTTTGTGTGTTCTAGATCTAAGGAAACTCAAAAAAGAATTATGACAAGTCAAAACAGGAAGGTGATACCTATTGTAGCCACAAGACATAAATTGACATCATAATTGTGTTCAAATTACCAAAATACCCATCATAGATTGTCTACATTATGCATATGAACCAAAAAAACCAAATTAATAGCATGAAACCAAAACATTTTATATTAAGATTTTTTCAAAATAGGTTGTTATTTTGAAAGAGTCTCGAAGTTGGAAAATATCTTAAAATAACAACCTACTTTGGATAGGATGATAACATCGAGTGTAAAGTTAACAAAAAAAAAATTGTTTTGCAACATTCTATTTAACACAAAGGTTTATAACATGAGTTTTGTGTATTTGCATGTTTTCTCATCAGGATGGAATCCAAAAGGCTTGCTACCATCACCTTAATATTATTAAATCTGCTTAGAGAGGTCTTGCAGCCTGAAAGCAAATATGATTTTAAGTAGGTGGTTTTATTTTTCTTGCACATTAGGAATTTATGTTTCTTTTTCTTTTATTTTGAAATTAGGATAAAATTGATCAAAAAACACTTTTTTATTTCGAATAAATTACAATAAACAAATGGAATAGAAAATAAAAAAGTAAAAACAGTAAGAAAGAAAGAGGAAGAAAAAATGAAATACATGATGTATTGAACTTGTTTTTTGGCAGATTTCATAGAAACACAAAGAAGAAAGAGTTGTAAAACGAATGACAAAAGTGTGAAGAGTTTAAGTATCACAGTGTATGCAGGTATATATCCGTATAAGTATGTCTTGCAAATCGTTAATAAGGTTACAAATATTGAAAGTTAATCGAATTATCCTGAGAGATATTATTTTATCACGTTAGTTAAGGAAGTGATACCAGATGTTTAGTTGGAATGCCTATTTGTTTGTTTTTTTTTTTTTTTTTTTTTTTTTTTGAAATACCTTATTTACTGGGTGGTATGTTACGATATCACCTTATTTACATATGATATTATGCAAGATGTAACTATGGATTCCAGATTCTATGGAAAATAGGTGTTATCTTCATTTAAAATGTACATAATTTAAGTGTAGAATCTATTAAATGTATTTAGCTTTTTAAAGTAAATAGAAATCGAAATTGTTGGTAGTTTGGTAAGCATATATGGTACTTTGGTATGTTATTATGAATTTAAAATTGAACCAAATGCATTTTAGAAGGACACGTAGCAAAAGCCGACGTGGATGAATCATGTTGATTGTATGAACTATTCTTTTATTAATAATACTAGTTTATATCCCGTGTGAACCATGATTATAAACTCATTAAATTTTCATATTAAAAATCAAAATTATTAATCAGTTATAAATAAATTATTATTTAAGAGGTATTTTTTTAGTTGTATAAAATTATAATCGTTGATTTAAATAAATCGTGAAGTTATATCATCTTATAATATGTATTATTTTTATTTTATTTTTTAATCTATTATTATTAATTAATACTGTATAATTAAAGTGAAAAAATTTAAATTTTGAAATTTAAACTTATTCATATTTTAAAATAGGAAGATGACATGTTTAATAAAAATCAATGTTCTCGCTGTTTCATTACCCGAAAAGCATGGTTATTTTTTTTTTTTAAAAAAGACCCGTTAAATTAAAAAAAAATAATAATAATAAGTAAAAATAAAAAATAATAAGAAAATCACTGTGGAAACCGAATATAATCCATTAGCGTGTTCCTTGATAAAAGCTGGCGGACGTTTCCCCCCATTTCACCAATTCCGCAATTCTCCCATTCCCGCCTACAGGTACACAGAATACACAACTAGGGTTACGACAGAACAGCTGCAAATGCCGAATCCAGAGAGTGACGACTATAAGTTTCTTCGTATTGTAGATGCCACGACTTCGATTAATCAAAAAGTTAACCTCATTGGTGTTGTCACCGAAGCCGGTATACCCAAGCAGAGCAAAGGCACTGGTGCGTGTTCATATACTCATCAAACGTGTCGTTCTTGTTGATTTCTTTTGTTTCAGACGACGATAATACATAATCAAATGATAACAAAACTCTCTCTGTGTCTCCGAAATAGTATAAGCTCTATAACGAGAACTTCCTTTTGATCATTTCAATGGATAAAACGTTATACTGTCTTATTGTTCTCAGTATATACGTTTTCACTCTCTGAATTAACTTTTACCTGGCAATGATGAAAAAAAGGCCGGACTTACAGCTGCCACCTTAGTGGTTGGTAGTAGATTGATGAGAAGTTCTATAAGGTTATTTCTGAGCTAGGGCTTTTGATTTTCAAATTTCTCTCGATGCGTACATTCCGAATGGATAACAACTTATTGTGATCTAAACTAAAAATTTCCTTCTTTCTCTTTTGATTGATTCTCTGTAGATTGTTGTTGCACAATAAGGATTGTAGATGAATCAAATCCAAGCTCTGGTATCTCCGTTAATGTTTTTGCTGAAACTTTTGATAAGCTCCCAAATGTTGAGTCCACCGGTGACATTATTCAGTTTTCTCATGTTGTGGTACTTCTATCTGGCTGCTTTTTCATTCTTATGTTTATGCTTATATAGTGATACCTTGATTCTTTTTATTTGTTGTTATCACAGATGAAACTTCATGGATCTGAGGTCAATGCTGTTTTTAACAAAAGATTTTCAGCATTTGCATTATATGAAGGAAGTAATTTTTCAAACTTTGTACCTTATCAAGTTTCCTCCAAGTTTCATGCTAGAGAACAAGATAACAAGTTCATAGCAGACTTGAGAAAGTGGACAATTACTCACCTACCTGAAACAGGTACTCAATTAAACTCACTTTGATACTTGTAAAGCTGTACATTAAGCACTACTGAAACTACATTTCTACTATATTTACAGAATCAAATGGCTTCATCCAACTGAATTCAATCAAACAAGGAATTCGATCTAACTTGATTTGTAAGGTGCTTTAAAAGATTGCTACTTTTATAATGAGATTTTGCACAAATGTTGGATCATAATATCATATTATATCCATTTGAATTTTGAGCATTCTTGTGATTTATAGGTTCTTCATATCTGTGAAGTTACACAAGGTGAGTGGATGCTTTTTGTATGGAATGGAACTGATGCTCCACCATTAGATATTCATTCAAAGTGAGTGTTGTTTCATCTTCGGAGGTCAAACTCATGTGTTGACTTTTCACTATTGACTCTGTTTTTGTGTGTATTTTTTCAACTTCAGGCTTGAAGAAGAGCTTAAGAACCCTCTTTGTCTACAATTAGAAGAACCTCCATTATCAAGAGAAGTTTTGTGTAGTTTCCCAACTGTTGGGAGTGTTTTAAGGATGACTGCTGACAGGTGTAATGCCAGGCTGGCACTTCAGTTACTGAAAGGTGGCAGATGGGTTCAGTTTAGGAATATTCAATTTGAAGCTCGTGAGGGTTTATGGTGTGGAATTTTGATGCATTCTTCTAAGTTTAGTTATTTGCCTGATGACAATAAAGTTGTGTTAGAGTTCCAAAGGTTCATGTATACATATGTCATATAAATTATAAAGAAAACATTTTGACTGAATATCAAGAAATTCTCACAATTTTTTGATGATGTGATTCAGGGAATACAAGAAACGATTTAAAGGAAAGTGGACTCGTATGCCATTGTCTAGCTTCCCTTGGCCTCCTAATCTCACAAGTATACCTTTCTTTGCATATATGTATATATGTATGTATGTATGTATGTATGTTTGTATGTATGTATGTATGTATGTATGTGTATACTGATCATACACCTATGTGTATGCAGAAACAGAGCATGAGCACGTGCCTCTTGTTACACTGATGGACATGATCACCTATCCAAAGGTGTATAGTATAACAATCTTTGCTTAGTAGGTTGAATTTTTATGAGTAAATTACACGAATGGTCCCTATGGTTTAGGGTAATTTGCATGTCTGGTTCCTAACTTATTTTTTTAACTCGGAAGGTCCTAACTTTCTTATTTTAGACTTTAGTCACGAAACTCTCTTATTTTGACATATTTGATTCCTAAACTTTTTTCTGTTTGCACTTTCCACCACTTTTGTCAAATGCCACTTTTCATCCCACACTTTGTAAAATGTCACTTTTAGCCCCTTAATTTTGAACACCAATATTTTTCATCTCTTTACCTTTCGTATTTTCGCATGTTTGCAGGTTTCATATGTTTGGTCCCTACGTTGAAAATAAATTACAAGAATGGTCCTTGGAATTTACGTAATAGGTCCTTTTGCAGATTTATATTTACAAAAATGGTGCATATGTTTAAAAAATTACATAAATGCCCATTCATAATAACAAATTTTTAAAAATGAGCCTTTTCTCCCTATGTAGAAAATGAATTACAAAAATGGTCACTATGAAGTTTTTTTTTTTTTTCTCAAAAATAGTCCTTGTAGTTTTGTAAGCACTTTGTAGTTTATCTATACTTTTGAAATATGTTTTAGGTATTATACAAATACAGATGTGTAGTTCGTGTAGTGGCAACATTACCTGGTGAGGCTACCAACTTCCGTGGGCCCACTGGTATTTATAGGCTTCGCCTCACACTTGAAGATGCTACAGCTAGAATCCATGCATGTTTATATGACAAAGACGCGGTATTTAACTATATATATAATATACTTTTTTCTTAATTATAATTATTGAATTTTCATTAATTCTTTTGTGAACTAAATTATGTTTGTGTTATCGTCTTTTATTAGGAGAAGTTTTTTGGAGGCTATCCGGATGATGATAAAATGATAAAAATGCATAATGCATTGCTTGGAATTGATGAAACTAATGGAAAGGCAAGAAATCCACCATGGATTGATTGTTGTTTGAAATCTTATTATGTTGATAAGAACGACATGTGGGGTAGTAGAAGATATGGGATCTTTGATACAAAACTTATAAACTGGTGATCTTTTTTGTCAATATGAACTTTTTCCATGGATCTCTACTATTGTGGTTATGACTTATGAAGCTATGTGATAGTAAATCAGATTTTATACTTGTACCCTCAAATTTAATAATTGCCAAACTAACCCCGTATGTTTCTTTCAAGTTACAAATACAAGTCTACAACAACATTCAATATTGGAATGAGCTCGATTTAAAAAAAAAAAAGATAAAAAAATAGTGACAATCAAATTACCTTCAAAGTTCATTTCATGTTCGAGAACAAGCAATCACCATTGATGTCAATATTACAATCTCTAAGGAATCAATCCCCTTTTCTACTAACCAATTCCTTTTGATATTCTTTCTGATATATCAGAAACAAGAGCATAATGATTGCTATCATAACATGCGGTAACAAAACCCATAAGCATTATTCGATCCAAATTCTTCTCTTTATCAATCAATTTATGAACAAAAGGAACTGCAATCTCCATTTTCTTCTCACTACATAACTTTCTCACCAAAGTATTCAATGTTCTAACCCATAACTTCTTCTCTAATCTATCAACAACCTCCATGGCTTTACTCAATTCATTCACTTTACAATACTCATAAGCAATTGTCAAACGAGTAACTTCACATGGAACAAGTCCTTTTTCAATCATAGCATCATAGTATGATTTAGCCTCATTCAACTTTGACCCTTTACAAAGTCCACTTATAAGAGCACCATAAGTAATACTATCAGGCAAACAACCATTTTCACTCATTTTTTCAAACATTTTTCTACCATTTTCGACTTTCCCTTCTCTACAATACCCACAAATCATAGAAGTGTAAGTTTCCTTACTTGGGATTAATCCATTTTTCACTAAATCATCAAAAAGCCTCTCGCTTTCATCCATTCTTTTCATCCAAGAAAATCTTGATATCAAAGTGGTGTACAAATGTATATCACGTTTTACACCAATCTTGATCATCTTACTTAATATCATTAACACATGTTTAATATCCGATTCTTTACTCTTTTCCATTATTAGAATGTTATATGTTACTTCATCGGGTTGTAATCCTTGTTTTAAACATATCTCCAATTGTTCATATGCTTCTTGAATTCTTCCTTTTTTAAACAACCCATGAATAATTGCATTATACGTATACATATTTGGAGGTGACCCTTCTTTTTGCATCTCATGTAACAATTCAAATGCCCGATTTAAATTCCCATTTTTGCAATGTCCATTTATGAGAGTAGTGTAAGTGTTCTCATTTGGAACCAAACCTTGTTCTTGCATTCTGGTCAACAACATTTCTGCACGGTTGACTTTTCCTTCTTTGCAGTATCCATTGATCATAGCAGTGTAAGTGAGGACATTGGGTTTATAGGATTCACTTCTCACAAGCTTTAGAAAAAGCCTAAATGCTTTATCAGTCCACCCTTTTTTACACATGCCATCGATTAACACTGTGTGAGTATACACATTTGGTTTCCATCCTTTTCTAACCATTTCCTCTAACAATTCAAAAGCTTGCTTGATGCTTCCTCTTTTACATAATCCGTTTATCAAAGTGGTGTAGTTGATAACATTCGGTGTTAATCCATTCCCAATCATCTTGTGGAAAAACCATAGTGCTCGATTGATATGACCCTTTTCACAAAAAGTAGAGAGAACTAGTGTACATGTTGCATTGTCTAAGAGAAATCCCTTGTCTAACATTGCGATTAACCATTGATCAACTTGGGAAATTTCGTTAGTTTTGCAATAAGAGATGATTAGAATCTTGAAAGTGGAGGAATCAGGAAATGCACCTCTTTCAGACATTTCGACAAACACCTTCCTTGCAAGTTCAATGGAACCCATCTCTGTAGCGACTCCGAGAAGACAATTTAGGGTTTGAGTACATGGCTCTAATCCTTGGTTTCTCATCTCGATAACCATTGTAACAGCCTCCTTCAACCTGCCGATCTCCGCCAGGTTCTTCACCATACACCGCATCACTTCGTGGGCCCTCTCTGAATTTCCATTTTCGATCAACGATGTTGCTGTAACGACGTAAAACCTCATAAAGTGTCTGAAACTCGGAAACCCAATTGCCCAATAGAAGAAACTCAGAGCCACCATTGATCCGGCTTCGTCGGCGAGGGATGCGACGACGGTGATTGCTTCTTCGGTAGTTAAAGAATCAGAAGCAATCGGAAGAGTAAGCTGAGTGGGTGTGGATTTGAAATGGGTTTGTTGCTGATAGTATGATTGACAGACCAAAGAGCATACATTTCTGACAACAGACCTGGAGGACGACTGAGGATGGGAAGGAGGACGCGGAGGAGGAAACCAGTCTGTATGTGGTTCTTCACTGGGTTTGTAGGAAAAATTCCTTTGTTTAAGGAGAGAGTTAAGGTGGGTGTTGCAAACGCCATTGAAGAGCCGTCTTTCACTGTTGACTCGAAGCATCTATAGATGATGTGATGCTCCTTTGCGAATTGCGATTGATGTTTCAATTGTTTTTGCTCATGAATAGGACTAACTAACGGGCACTTTGGTACTTTGGTGGCATCAATTCTATGTTTGATTTTTTATTTTAAAAATTTGAAAATCAGCATGTTTCACAAATTTTTATTATTGAAAAATAATAAATAAAAATGATATCCTATCCTATATATTTAATAAAATGCAAAATAGATATAGGCTTTTAACAAAATGACTTTTAATGATTGTTACCACAAAAAAAAAAAAAAAATCTTAATTATTTTACAAAATAATTTTTTAAGAAAACTAAGATATTGGGAAATACAGGATATTTTATCGACTATTTTTTTTTTTTTTTTTTTTTTTTTTTTTTTTTTTTTTTTTTTGTGGTGAGGGCTATTCTTATTTTAAAACAATTATATTATAATCTTGGATCCTTTTCGATTTCAAAAATAATTCTTTTAAAAACCATATTAATAAATCTTGAGGTTATAGTATTACTATGCATAGCCGTTGAACATTATTGAGAGAGTGCAACAATCTCTCGTAGAAGGAAATAAAAAGTATCACACACAAATGCAATAAACATGTGTTGATTATCCATGCATGTTTTATCGGGTTTTGCCACTTTGCATGGGATAACCGAATAGTTTGTCATACGGTGTAACGCCTACTCCTTAAGTCCACAAGAGAGAAATCTCATTTAGATCCACACATCGTATCCAATAAAAAACCAAAACATTAGCCCATCTGAGTATATAAATTCATAGGTGAATCTAACAAGGCTATTCTTTTGATTTCGCAATGCGCTCCTCGCAAAGCATGTTGTTATTTTGTGTAAAAAGCAAGGTTGTAAAAAATATTTGATGTTACCTAATCGGTGGCTGGATTAAGGGATTAAGCTAGGCGAAAATTAATTCGGGATTATTAATTGCTAATTTGTTGAATTTTAAAAATTAAATATGACTAATGTTATATCAAAGTTCGTAAATACCACTAATATCATAATAAAATAGGTTAATATGACTAATAGAACATTAACAATACATGAAATAGTTTCTATTGAGATAGAACTTCTTCAAAATGTTAAAATTTCATCGTTTTCTACTGCTTCACTCATTGTGTATGCATGGATTAATTGCGAGTCACCCTCTAGTCGGTTAAGTAGCGCTTAGAAATTAATCGAAAATTAATCAGGACCTAGTTGAGATTTTTACAACATTGGTATTAAAGATGACCATTTTGTTAGAAGCCTCGACATATTTGGTTATTTGTGATTGTATATTCTATTTTCCATAAGATTCGCCGGTGTGGGTAACACCCACCGGCGTTATTGTGACTTAGACATTGAGGTAACACCGTCATAAGTTTCGAACACTGCCCCGCCCTGACGTTTTTAGGGATTATGTTACGATGCGTTGTTATGGTGACGAAAGGAAACTACATTATCTTTTGAACGTTGGCTTCTTACGATCCTTTGGGCTTTGTATGTACCGGTTTACCAACAAGGAAGAGAATAAGTTATCTGTTGGGCAGTTTTGGCCGCTCAAGTTCAACATTCTTATGAGTTAAACCCCTAGCCAAATTTATCTTACAAATCTGATTTCAAAAAAAAAAAAAAAAAATACCATTTAGACCCTAGAATTATATAATACATTTTTTTTATCATTGTTATTATTATTATAATTATTAGTATTATTATTATCATGTTTTGATAATTTATATTTGTTTTTTATAACTATTTAACAAAAGAAAATAAAAACAAAATAAAAAGGATCGACATGGAAATTAGAAGGTGGTATAACATATTATTTGATTACCGATTTCCACACTTAGTATTATAACATATATGACTAAGATGGTGAGGTGTCAACTTTTGAATGTGGTAACATGTTACCTATACCAAATAGTGTAACCTAGAATAATAGTCAAATATTAATTGATAATTTAAAAAAAAAATTTGCCATCTATCGTTTCGATAATTCTTTTTCTGCTAAAAGAATTGTTAATGATGTAAAACGTGCATGAAAAGCCTCAACATAAACAAAAAGGTAAATATAAGTAAATTATTTTGTTTATGAATTAACCAAATTTATTATAGCTTGTAACAAATTATTTAATCCGAGTAAGAATTAAAGGATACCTACAACATCAAAAAGAAAAAAAGAAAAACAAACAAGGAAAATACAAAGTGTCTGCTGGTCGAATAAGACCACATGCATATTAAATTTCAGTGTACCATCAAGCAATACAAAAATAAATAAACTAAGTAAATGAATAATTAAATAAATTAAATGGACATGGGTTTTAAGGAAAACATGTGATCATAGTCCATATACAATCGAACAATTAAAATAGGTTATGGACAAACACTGCAAACAAATAGAAACCGGACAACATGGAGCAAACAACAATCATCACACTTGGCGCAAAAACATCAAACATTACAAAGGAAACAAATGAAAAACTCATAGTAATACATTAACATACAAGGGCTATGAGTATGTACAATCGATGTAAAGCATATACTCAATGTGCCTCTTTTATATGCTCTGTATAGTTTCTTCATGAGTTTATGTATCAATTTGAGTTTCAATGTGCCTCTTTTATATAATCCATAGATTCTTTACAAAGAATCTTACAATCTTTAGTGTGCAACAACAATCTACAAAGAATCAATTTAAAAAAAAAAGCAGGAAACTTTGAGTTAAGAAAACTTAGCAAGCTCACAATAAACAGTCATCTGAATTAGAAAAGGTACAGAAACATAAAAATCAACCATTGGCTCAGAAATAACCTTATAGAACGTCTCATCAAACTACTACCAACCATATTTAAGGTAGCAGCTGTAAGTCCGGCCTTTTTTTCATCATTGCCAGTTAAGATTTAATTTACAACACTATCATTTTGTAGATGCCATGGTTTACATCGATCAAAAAGCGATTCTACGATATACTTCCTCGATTTCCCAACAAAAAGATACGAAAGTTTCAATTAAACTACGATTAATAACAACAACTGCAAGTCGAAAATCACTGGCGTGTTTGGGGGTGCAGAATCATTTTATCATGTATTATCATCGTCTGAAACAACAAGAAAGACACATTTGATACGAATATGAATACGCACCGGTGGCTTTGATCTACAGATGAGGTTAACCTTTTGATTGATTGAAGCCATGGCATTGACGGCTGCCTGTCTTAACCCTAGTTGTGTATTCTGTATAGACATAGTTGGGAATGAGGGAAGCGCTGCCAAGGCTTTATCAAGAATTCGGGAAGTTGTGTTTTGACCTGATTTAAGACTGAATTACAGATATGGTACCTATGGTTTCATGAAATTTGTAGTTTTAGTTCATGTTTTGAAAATCTGGCACGGACAGTTTTGTGGTTTTATTATCTTGCATATGTAGTCCTATGACTAACAATATTAGTAAAACATTATTAAATTAATGTAAATGATCAATCTATCTTTCATTTTTTTTTAAATATTTTTGTAATTATATTATTAATATTACTTTGAAAGATTAAAGGATACATGTACTTTTTTTTTTCTTCTCTCTCCCACTCGATATCATGTTTATTAGTCTCCACTTCCCAATTCATTTTCTCTTAAAAGATGGGTCTTCCCTTACCTCATAAATTAATAACTCTTATCTCCTGCTGTTTTCCTCACACGTGTAATCCATTCCTTACATCGTCGCTTTAAGGGGTTATTTGGTGGGATCTGAATTTTTAAGAGGTCTGATTTTCTAAAAGGTTTTGAATTTTTAACATGTTGTTTGGTTAGAACCTCTGAATTGATACGCTAAATTATAAAAATAACCATTTTATCATTTTTGTATTTTTTTTGTTGAGTATTTATAAAAAAAAATATAAACACCTTACAAACTCCAGTTTCAGGATGTTTCTAATTTCGGGATATCGGACCGTAACTCAATCAACTAAAGATATTTGGCTTCAAGGGAATAAATTTTAGATCTTATTAGATGTTGATAATGTTGGTTAAGTAATTTAATTCCTTAAATTGTGTTTTGGAGCCAAGAGGGGTAAAATGGGGAAAATATGATATTCTGAACTTTTTGCATGAATTAATAAATTAAGTTCTAAATGCTTTAAGTCAAAAGTAATTAGATAAAATTTTAGGGTTGTCAATACCTTCGTGTGCATATAAAGATCAGTGAAAACAGAATTAGAATGAAGAAGTTATGATTGTTTGGAGCTGAAAACTGAAAAATCCAGAATTTATTTGAGGAGCGCAGAGCGCCCTTAAGGAGCACGGGGCACCCCGATCCAGTGGGTTGCACGTTTTTTTAAGGGTTTTTGGGAGTATTTAAAGGCCAGTTAGCCCTAAGGGTTTGTCATTTTCATCATCCACGTGCTTTAGAACACCTCTAATGAAACCCTAGCCCCCATTATAGTGTGTGGAAGTCATTATCTTTCTTAAATCCATTTTAGTACTCTCTTAATTACCAATAAGTTCTCTCTTTTGTTGATATTATGCTCTAGCAGGAACAAGAACAATAAATATTTGTCTTTGAAGCTATGAATTTGAAGTATTCAACCCCCTTTCACCTTCTAGACCTTTGTAAGTTATAAAATTCCAAGATTTATTTTGTTTTATCTTTAGATCTATGAATATATGAAGATTTTGTCCATTTTAATGATTTTTGGTCCCTTGGTGACTTTTTCCATAGAGTTTGAAGAGATCTTGAGCTTTTGATTGATGTTTGGGATGATATATGGTCGTTTAGTGGAGTAGAGAGTGCATGCAAGAGCTCTCTTTACTCCATGCTTAAAGAAAGATGGGCTCTTAGTCATCTGTCAACTTAGGGTTTTATATCTTGGAAGTTCATGGCATTATAATGGATAAAGTTGGAAACTTTATCCATTTAGACATCATGTTGATTCGAATCTGAAAATGGAAGACGTGGACTTGTTAGAGTATGACAAGAAAGATGCTTTTTTGGACTTTATGAGACTTAAAGTTTAGATCTTGCTTGATTGGAGTGTCTTAATAGGTAAAGTTGGAAAATTTATCCATTAGGACATTGTTAAGGATCAACTATGGAAATTTGAGGGATTGACTTAATGGATTAAGTTATTTTACCATTTCAATTAAGTCAAGGTGCGGTACACCCTTCCCTAGCGCGACACGCTTTTAGGGTTTTCTAATGCGCGATTGATTTTAAGTTGGATCTAAACTGTTTTGTCCTGTAGTGGGCATTGTGCTCCTGTGAGAGGGCGTAATGCTCTTGTTGCACAAATCATTGGCTTTAACCATTGACCATTGATCTTTGACTAGTTTAACTTTTGGCTAGACTTTGGTAGAATTGAGTATGACTAAGTAATGGTATCAGTTTGGAATTAGGTAGCTTGGATTAGCTGCTATGTTCCTGAGGTAGATGTTGAGTAGTTTAGGTGAGTCTTCTCACTATATTATGTAGAATGCTACATTGTCTTTGTGAGTCTTGCATGTTGGGTGGAGCCCGTTATTCATGTTGGGCGGGGCACATTCACTACAAGAATATTTCGATTTAACTATGGAAATAATTCCGTAGCAAAATGATGTAATTCCGTAGCTAAACAGAAATAACTACGAAAGTTGCTACGAAATTTGCCAATGAGATTCCATAGTAAAATTTCTTGTAGCAAAATGTTTAACTACGAAATTATAGTTCGGTAGCAATTTTGCTATGGCTATTGCTACTACGTCAACTACAACACACTTCCATCACAATTCCGTAACAATGAATTTTGTAGTAAATTCCGTATCTATTTTGTTCCGTAGCCATTTGGTCCATAGCAAATTTCGTAGCTAGTTGTTCCGTAGCAAATTGCGTAGTCTTTTGGTCCGTAGCAAATTCCGTAGTCATTTGGTCTGTAGCAAATTCTGTAGCTAATTATTCCGTAGCAAATTCCGTAGCCATTCGTTCCGTAAACAATTCCGTAGCAAATTTCGTAACAACTTTTTTGCAGTCAATTCCATAACAATCGTTTCATACCATTTTTTCTATAAAATTCGGTTATTTAATTTGACTATTATATCAATGTACAAAAAATATACAATTAATATAAAACAAAAAATAACAAAGTATTTCTATAGAAACTAAAAGAAATATCCAATACATCAAAAGATACATATCTCAAAATCAAAAGTCGCTACAAATTTAACATAAAACGTTATTCGATACATAATATTCTATCATTGATTAATAAAAGTTTTGACCTGTTCACTCAATGTCTAATGACATTCATTGCTTGTGCAAGTTGTTGTTCAAACTTTGTTTGAACATCCACATTTTTTATGTATCCCAAACACGAACCATTCCATCCTCTGATCCAACAACCAATTGAAATCCATCCAATGCAAAACCCAAAGAGCATATCGCCTTACTATTAAAAATACAATAAAAAAACATTGGAATTAGATTATTAATTTTGAAAATATTATATTGTAAAAAAGTTTGGGTTTCGCATACCTTTGATCAGATAATGTGCCAATGATATCCAAACCATAGTTGTTGTTATTGTTGGATGTGGTTTGAGCATTGAGTTCTGCAATGTATATTTTCCCATCTCTCCCACCAACATAAAAACATGTTCTCCTGGATCTAATGCAACTACATCAATTATTGAAGGGAACACAATATTTCTCAATTTTATGTTTTTATCAATAGAAATCGCCTTGACGATCATGGAAAGTAACTTTAAAATCTCCAGATAACGCACAGTCCAATGAGGGTATATTAGTCAATCCGGGCTCTCCGGGTAGCGCAAAGACCATTATACCCTTTCTTAGAGTAGAAAACCAAAAATCTTTAGGCTGGTTCAAAAACAGTCCAATGAGGGTATATTAGTCAAAAAGACTATATATGTTTTATTTTAAGAAACATACCGATAGATCCTTGGTTCTTGGATGCTTCTTGGTGGAAAAAAGAACACCTGCAACCAAAAAAGAGAAATGTATCGTATCATGGAATGGAATCACAAACAAACGGAATGGAATTGATCATTACATGCCATTATCAATTATCATGTTAGTAGTTACCATTATGATCTGAGATAGTAATGGAGGGCCTAATCCAATATGGACACCTATGAAGGTGAAATCCTCTAAGCATACACCTACACAATAATAACAAAACTCAATTAAACTATTTTTTTTTTAAAAGAAAAAAGAAATTAAAGATATATATAATATTTGATGTGTACTTACGCCCCGGCTGATCTTCTCCATTAAAGTATGTCATAACACGTTCAAAGTATTTGACATACACGTTCAAAATATTTGACATACCTTTATGTTAAAAAAGACGAAAACGGACATATTAGATATATGTTTTTTAAAAAAAAATTAAAAAAAGAAAAAAGATTTGACTTACTATTTGACTTGGAAGAACAAGTCCTTTTCCATCAACACATCTTTTTTGGTTGTAATATGATATAGACTCCTCAGCTGTGGGGAAAAACTACAGGGAGAAGTAATAACAGTTGATATACATTTTGTATGAGGGGTAGTTTGGTAAATTGAAGAATTGGTACCTTGAGATATAAAAGAAGACTTGAAATCATTAAGCCTGTTCTTGCCATTCCAGCCTTACAATGGACAACCTCAACACTTTTAAAAAAACTCTTTTAACCATGCATATGCACTATGGCAAAATGATATTATCAGTTGAATTGGAGGGCAATTATGGTCATCAAATGGAAAACTAGCAACCTGCAAATATATATATATATATATATATATATATATATATATATATATATATATATATATATATATATTAAATGTGACTAATTTAAGAAAATGATGAAATGATTTAATTAAAGAGAACATAAAAATACAAGCAGGTTGACTTTGTTGACTAACCTTCCCTTCAAATAGTGATGCATCATATAGCCTCTCAGAGCAAAGATTGTACACCTTGTACTTATCCTAACATCTACAAATTATAAAAAAGAGAGCTAAATAAAATTGGAAACTAAATGTAAAAACAGAAAGTTCTTACCTTGTGATATGTTTCAAAGAACCTAATGACTTCCTCCATGTTGTTACGATAAAATCCCTACACAAAATTTCAAATATTATCAACAAAAATATTTCATTACATGAATACTTGTGCTAATGATAGTTAAGTTGATGATAAAACTTAAAAGTTAAAAGTACTCTATGAACTTACCTCAACATATCCAAAGAAGCCTGAGCTAATATCACCAGCAGGAAATCCCATAGCAATTAAATTGTCAGTAATGTAAGTCATATCCAAATCAAACCCCCCTTCCTGTAACCAATATAAAAGATCAGTTTCTTACAATAAAGTGTACACAGTAAATCAAAATAATAGAGTTATCAATATAATTTGAAGAGTGATTTAGATAAAAGGAGAGAAATCGCTAAAAGAGAATTGATTGTTTCAGCTATTGACAACTCACCTCCCACAAGTAAATATGACCAGAAACTCCTCCTCCTACTATGTAAGTGCCATCACTATTGCAAGCAAGAGGATTAATTGCTCCAACTTGAAAACACTAACTTCTACCTGAGGCGCAACAACGAAAACCAGAACATAAGTGAAAATTTTGATACTTTTCAATGAAAAAGTATCAGAACATAAGTGAATGTTGGGGGATTGAACTACTATCAGAATCTAGACAACAGGAAGTAATTAAGAATTAAGCTATCATATTTCCCTTTCAATTCCCCTGTATGTTGAAAACCTAATTGAACAATGTGTTCGAACATTTAGAGAAATGTGATGCCATAATTACCTTGTTCCACGACCAGAAGAGAACGGAGCCAGAGGATGATGAAGAATCACGGAGCTGGGAGGAAGCAAGGAAGCGTCCAACGACGGATACAAGGCCGTGAGGAGGAGAGGCGCATGAGCGGTAGCGGAGATGTTCTGCACCGGAACGAAGGACCCAGCAACCGATTCCGGCTTCGATGGATGAAGAAGCGATGGCTACTTCGTCTTCCATGTATAGAGAATTTAAGAGCTTGATGGAGATTTAGTTTAGAGACGGCCACAAATGCGGAGGAGATGGAAGTTGAGAGAGGGAGAGATGCGATCGGCCTCCGACGATGGGTTTGAACGTGATACCTCTAATTTGGGGTTAGGAGGAAGTAGATTTGTGTGAATTTACTACTTTACCCTTAATAAAACATTGAAACGGCACAAGTTCATCAAAGGATTTTTTTTTTTTTTTTTTTTTTTTTTTTTTTTTTTTTTTACTAAAGAACCAAAATAAAAGAAATTAATTTCTTTTTTAGAAAAAGTTGGTACAAGACTAAGGGTAAATAAATTTTGATTTAGGGGTAATAATTTTCAAAGCCTAACAAATATGGGGATAATATTATTATATGAAAATTAGCAAATGTACGTTATCAAAATCTAAAATTTATATAATATTTATAATGTAGAAATTATGTTATAATTAAATTTTCAAAACAAATAAAAATAATATTTTATTTTTGTTGTTGAGTTTTCAAAGATAATTGTGTATTTTTAATATATTTTTTTCAATAATTTTATATATTTTGCTACGGAAACATATTTCGTAACTACTTGACTACGGAATTTTCCGTAGCCAAATACCTATGGATTTTGATTTCGTAACCATTTTGCAAATTCACTTTTTTGTAACAAATTCCATAATAGATTAGCTACAAAATTTTATTTTATAGCAAAATTTCCTAACACAATAGCTACGGATCCCAATTCCATAGCTAACTAGCTACGTATTTTTATTTCGTAGCCAATTATGTAGCTAACTAGTTACATACATGGATTTTGTAACAAGTTTCAAAGAGAACTAGCTACAACCAAAAAAATTGTAGCATTATTTGTAGTAAACTAGCTATGGATTTTAATTCCATAGCAACTATTCAAGATTTAGTTACGGAATACAATTTCGTAGCCATTTTCGTAGCAAATTAGTTACAACCAACCATTTTGTAAAATATTCCATAGTAAAATAACTATAAATTTAGATTCCGTAACAATTTTATATAGCTATTTAAGATTTAGCTACATAATGCAATTCCGTAACCATTTATGTAGCAAAATAGCTACGACAAGTCGTTTCGTAGCGTATTCCGTAGTAAAATAGCAACGGATGTTGATTCCATAGTAACTTTCCGTAGCTATTTATGATTTTTCTTGTAGTGATTATGCATGTTGTGTGGGGTCCAATATATATGTTGGACGGGACCCGTTATATATGTTGGGTGGGGTTCGTATTAGTATGTGGTATCTTGGGGAACTTACTAAGCTTTATGCTTACGATTTTAAGTTTAAATGTTGCAGGTCATTTTGGAAGTTTGGGAAGATCACAGCGTGATTACATTGCATCTGCTACTACGTTTTTAGATGTTCTGCATTATAATATTAGTACTTTGATTTATGTTTTCGAAGCAAATGAATATTTACTTTTATGAATGAATGGCTAGGTTTCCTTTGATTTTAGAATGAAAATTTTGGTTTGAAATTTGGGATGTTATAAGTTGGTATCAGAGCCTTAGTTTGAGGGATTCAGGCTTACTCTATAGTGTGTTTGAACTCAAATTGAGGACTAAAAGATTTCTTTTTACAAAAACATTTTTGGAAAGTTTTTACAAAAAGAAAAGGATGTGATGCATACAACTAGTTGAAGCTCAAGAAAGTGATTCTCAAAATACTCATACATGTTTATATGTTGTATGTGTTATAGTATGATATACATGCTAGAAGTTAGAATAAGGTTCTGCTTAGGGTTACAGGCTAGAATGCATGCTTAGGAGAGATGCCTGCTTAGGAAAGACGCCTTTTGTGACTGATGCGTGAATTGTTAGAGATGCATGATAGTGTGTATGCTAAGGATATTCATGAATTGTGTGTTAGAATTGCCTGATCTTTGTGATGCCTTGGTGACTGTGGGATTTGCTGCTTGAATGATGCTTGCTTTGTGCTATGTGAAATCTATATTAATATTAATTAACTATTAAGCGAATGATAGTTTATTTTATTTCCTTCTTTTTTTTATTCTTTATTTTTTATTTTTATCCTTTTTATTGGTATTGCATTGTATATTATTTATTTTCTTTATCATGGATCGTGTTGGGTACTTTCTATTTTGCATGAGATATTTGTAGGGTTTTGGAGCTCGTTGTGGTTGTATATTAGCTTGGAGACGGGCTTTGTGGGATTTCGAGGTATTATTGGGCTTTCTGGATCCATCAAAGAGGAATTGGGCTTAAAATGTTGAAGACTTGGATGATTTAGGCTTATGAAGATGGGTCTTGGATTCTTATATTGTGCTTGGACTATCTATATGTTAAAACTTGAAGATGATTAGCCAAATTTGAATCATGTGAATTGTGGAGGGGATCATGGGAATCTTGGAAATGGGGTAGTGTAGTGGAGAAAAAGAGCCAATATCATTCCAACATCATTTGTGAGGGTGGAGTCTCAGTCATGCAAATCTGCGAGGGTACCCGTACAACTGCACACTTTTGGGCATTTTGGTCATTTTGCTCACCATTTACTTTGGGGGTTTGGTCTAGCAGGTTATACTTCGATTTTCCACCATTAGAGACCATTGGAGGTGATTTTTGGGAACTTGATACACATTCTTCTCATCTTTCTACCAGTTGTTAGTTTCTTGATGCAAAAACCCTTTTGTGATTGTTATTTTGTTGCCATGAGTGGCTAGTTTCTTCGTTTTGGTTAACTTTGGCTAAAACCCTTGGATGTTTGTGGTTTTTGAAGGATTCATGCTTAATTTTCATTTATCTTAAGTTTATGATTCTATTTCATATTTCTTATGCTTGTTTAATACTTTGATCATGAGCTTAGTATTTGAATGAGCAATTGCTGATTTATCTCTTTGGTTTAGCATTGAATCATTGAATTACTTATAACAAGGGCTTTATGATGGTAGAAATCATCTCTAGCTTATGAATCATGACTTCTTTATGGATGTGTAAACATTGACATCCTCTAGGAATTGGGGATCCTTCATTTTTAAGGCTAATCAACTTTCTTGGGTTGAATTTCTTCAATTGAATCTTTGATTTTAATTAAAAAGGTGTGTTGTGGGCTTTCCGAACCTTCGTACTACCTATGAGGAATCTTGGCATATCATGATTCATGATTTCCATAACCAATTTGGGATCAATGATAAGCTTCATATTAAATCCTATTGATAATCACACAAATGTTTATTGTGTTGAATTGCCTTCGTTGACCAATTCTATCCAATATTTGAGCATCTCACCATCTTGCTTAATTGCAAGCTTTTTAGTTATTCAAGTTTTTTAGTTTTCAAGCAATCACAAAACCCCCTTTTAGTTTAATTGTAGTTAGTTAGTTTTATTACACTAGTTCTATTGGATTGCACTGGTCATTGAATACAACCATTTCCCTGAGGATCAATACCCATTTTTACCATTATATTACGTTTTATTTGCAAACAAATGGTATGATTTTCTTGGTGGACTTTACATCCCACTAAGTTTTGGCGCCGTTGCTAGGGATATTGGTTATTGTTATTTGATTGTTTATGCCTATATCTACAAGAACCGGTGAACTACTCTACAATCTGGAGATTGAAAAATAAGCAAAAAGGTTGAAAAAGTTGGCCAAACACGCAAAGCAACAACTCGTTCAAGCTTCTTCCTCTTCTCCACTAATCAACATAGAAGATAACGTTCATACTTCAAGTGATGCCGACATCGAACTGAGTTATCTAATTGTTGGTCATTCCTTTGTAGACATTCCATTTGAAAACTACATAGCCATGAATCACACTCTACCTTACAATCCCGACCCAAACCCCAACAATAAAGATGCCAATACCCTACCCCAACAACTAAGACAACAATAACACAAAGACAACAATAACACCAATAGTTTTCACTGCAGCAAGAGCTCGGACCTGAGCTTGCTCTCGGTATATACAATTAGCTTGTTGCCTTGCATTGTCAGGACAACCAGAATAGAGCATTCATTCGATGCATAAAGGAGTAGCATGTTTGCGCCAATAACTAAATGGAGGATCTTTGGAATTATTTTCATCCCGAAGGCGGTTACCGTCCTCGCGGGCCTCCACCACCTTGATCCCGGTATAATCCTTCCCCACTCTCATCCTAAGCATTGAGGACAATGCTTAATTTTAAGCTTGGGGTGAGGTATTATTATCTTTTATTTTTGATTGCATTTAGGTTGTATATAGTTGCATTTAGAGTAATTAATTTAGGGCATTTATATATAAAAAAAGTTCATAAAAAATCAAAAATATCGCAAATTTTATTTCTTTGTTTTCTAGTTTGCATACCTTTTAGTTGCAATTTAGCTTAAGTTTCATGAATTTTTGTTCTCACTTGTCTTCTTATCCCTACAGGTACTATAGCACCGAGTCATAAGTATTGAATCATAAATTGGTCCCGAGTCTTGATATGTAATTCATTGTATTGAATAAATGGGACACGCTTTGAGCCTTACATACCACTTTGAGACCGCTTGTGTGGGGGTCAGATGCAGGTAGCTTGATTGGGTCTAGGTGCGAAGGGATGTGGTTGGTCAGACCAATGTGTACGAGAAAAGATTAGTCCAGTAAGGTATTTTGAAGACATTAAAGACTCGTATCTTGGTTTTGGGGGAATACCCCTTAATACTCCCGAGTCTCGTCCGAGCCTTACTTAGTTAGATTCTGACCACCTTTTTAAGATAGCTCATCATTTTTCTAAGGGTCTAGAGTAGATAGTTAGATGGATTTTGTTTATCACACCTTACATTAAGGTGCTTGATGAACTTTGAAGCGGGTCCCCTAATTCATATTTTTGGGACCATGTTTTCTTGGTAACACCCATTTTTGAGTCATTCCCCACCATTTTTAGCAGATCTTGACACATTATCAATGATAATTCAATGTTCATGTTAGCCTCTTCCATTACTCCATTTTCACACTATTGGAGTCCTATGGTATATGGTGAAATTCCTTAGACCTTCCAAGAAGAAAACACAGAAAAATGAAGAAATTGGAAAAGCAAAGACAATAAGAGACAATGAAGAAAAGAGAAACACAAAAAGAAGAACAATAATCCAAGTTCAACTTCTTTCCAAATAAATAAATAAATAAACAAATAACTAAATAAATAAACAAACAAATAAATAAATAAATAAATAAATAAATAAAATCAAAAAATCAAAAAAGGGGAGAGAAATAAGAAGACAGAAGATCAAGCAGCAAGGAGACTAAAGACCAAATAACAGAAGTTCAAGATTGAAGATTTAAGTTGTTAGGTTTAGATTTAGGTTAAGTAGATTTTTCATTATTTTTATTTAATTTTTGATTTTGGTGAGAAAAGGCAATGATAATGAGACTATAGACCGTAAAGGACAGTAGAAGGGAGAAACTCCTAAAGCCAGATGTTTTCCCAAAGGCCTTGCTGCAAAACCCGATTTCATTACTATACACTTTAGCCTGGAAAATGTAGGAATCATTGTGTGTGAAGAGGCGCCTTTCCTTCAACCATTATGGTTTGCATTGGTGATTTAAAGTGCCCCCGCTGGGCGTATCCTCTGTTTCCTTTGTCTTGCACACCGCGACTGCATCCAGACGTGATCTATTCGCCCTTCAAGTGGTTCAAGAATGTGGTTCATGGCTCTAAAGCAGGGAACATTTTGAAGATGCGTAGGGTCCATGCAAGACTGATTCTGACCATGCCGACTGATGTTGACCAAGTCCTATGGTATCTTTCTTTTTCCTTTTTAGTCTATCTCATCCCGAGCTCATTTTAGTCTTGTTCTAGCTTGGGGACAAGTTAGGTTAAAGCTTGAGGTGATTTAATAGTTTATTTTAGTTCCTTTTTTTATAGTTTATTTAAGATTTTTTACCTCTTTTTATTAGTATTGCATTGTATATTCTTTATTTTCTTTACATTGATCGTGTTAGGTAGTTTATATTTTGCATGAGATATTTGCAGGGTTTTGGAGCTCATTACAGCTGTAGATTATCTTGGAGACGGGCTTTGTGGGATTTTGAGGCATTATTGGGCTTTCTGGATCCATCAAAGAGGAATTGGGATTAAAATGTTGAAGACTTGGATGTTTTGGGCTTATGAAGATGGGTATTGGATTCTTATTTTGGGCTTGGACTATCCATATTTTAAAGCTTGAAGATGATTGGCCAAATTTGAATCATGTGAGGTTTGGAGGGGACTAAGGTAATCTCGGAAGTGGGGTGGTGTAGTGGAGAAAAAGATCCAATATCATTCCAACATCATTTGTGAGGGTGGAGTCTCAGTCGTGCAAATCTGCGAGGGTAGCCGTACAACTGCACACTTTGGGGAATTTTGGTCATTTTGCTCACCATTTACTTTGGGGGTTTGGTCTAGCAGGTTATACTTTGATTTTACACCATTAGAGACCATTGGAGGTGATTTTTGGGAACTTGATACACATTCTTCTCACCTTTCTACCAGTTGTTAGTTTCTTGATGCAAAAACCCTTTTGTGATTGTTATTTTGTTGCCATGAGTGGCTAGTTTCTTCATTTTGGTTAACTTTGGCTAAAACCCTTGGATGTTTGTGGTTTTTGAAGGATTCATGCTTAATTTTCATTTATCTTATGTTAATGATTCTATTTCACATTTCTTATGCTTGTTTAATACTTTGATCATGAGCTTGGTATTTGAGTGAGCAATTTTTGTTTTATTTCTTTGGTTTAGCATTGAATCATTGAATTTACTTATAACAAGGGCTTTATGATGGTAGAAATCATCTCTAGCTTATGAATCATGACTCCTTTATGGATGTGTAAACATTGACATCCTCTAGGAATTGGGTATTCCTTCATTCTTAAGGCTAATCAACTTTATTGGGTTGAATTTCTTCAATTGAATCTTTGATTTTGATTAAAAAGGTGTGTTGTGGGCTTTCCGAACCTCCGTACTACCTATGAGGAATCTTGGCATATCATGCTTCATGATTTCCATAACCAATTTGGGATCAATAATAAGCTTCATATTGATACCTATTGATAATCACACAAATGTTCATTGTGTTGAATTGCCTTCGTTGACCAATTCTATCCAATATTTGAGCATCTCACCATCTTGCTTAATTGCAAGATTTTTAGTTATTCAAGTTTTTTTTAGTTTCCAAGCAATCACAAAACCCCCTTTTAGTTTAATTGTAGTTAGTTAGTTTTATTACACTAGTTCTATTGGATTGAACTGGTGATTGAATACAACCATTTCCCTGAGGATCTATACCCCTTTTTACCATTATATTATGTTTTATTTGCAAACAAATGGTATAATTTGCTTGGTGGACTTGACATCCCACCAACGAATACATTAGGTTACATGCCACAACAATTAAATAGTTTTAGAATGATGGATTTGGCCATATTATGTAGCTCTTGTTTGAGTCCAACTGTTGTAGTGTATGATCTTTCAATCGAAGGACAATTAATTTTGTTGCATGTAATCGTGTTTGTAAGATAGTTAGTTAACATTGGTAGATGTTTTCTTCCGCAACTGATAGCAGGGTAGGGTGGAAATTACTAGTGATCTAGGAGATTAGCCGTGTATTCCCGTTCGAGCGTTGGTCTATGTGATTAGACCAGTTAGTTGTGGTCATAAATAGTGCTTTGGGAACCTTGAGAGAATTCTTGTGATGAGTATGGATATGTATGGAAGGTAGTATGAGCTCATACTACTAAAAACACATGATCCATACAAGGATCAGGAAGTTTCGAAAAGGTTTCTAAGGAGCTGGTTGAGGGTAGATAGCATGGTTTGGCACCATGATTCATTGCAGTGTGTTTCCATCATTATTGGTTATGGTTGTTCAAGATAAAGATGAGTCTAACAATTGTTTGGGCCTTAGTGAACATGGAAGATTGGGTCTGAATGGTGCAGACCTGTGTGATTTAGCTGTTTCTAAGGTCTCGAGGGCCTTGTAGAAGCATTAACAGTTTGAGTAGTGGGAATCAAGTGGGAAACGATTGTGATGATCAACTCGGGGATCGCAAGCTGAAGCTGAATGGTTGGCCGATGGCTTGGGATGTAGACATAGCATGAGATTCATGAATATGTGGAGGTTTAAGCACCACCAAGATGAGAGATTAAGGCTTTGGATATTCGTTTGGATGGAGTAGATAGTTGTGGTTGTTATGAAGAGTGTAGGAATGAGCAAGAGTGTTCTTTTTGGTATGATTTCCTAGAGATATTTCAGACAAGGTCAAGAGAGTCATTTATGTTGAGACTATAAAATTAGAGATTAACGGTCTGATTTCTTTGAAATCATTTAGGTCATATTCTAGATGATTATTTCAGGTAACCAGGAGAGGTGATTTGAGGCTAACAACTTCTGTTGTCTCTAGTGTGTCCTAAATATGAGAGTCATGCCTCATGTATTTATGTTGATTTTTACAATGAGTTATATGATGAAAATTCATAGATGAGGTGTGTCGTTAGTCCATGTGTGCTAGTTAGAGAATTGGTGTTATGATAGGAACGTATGCACCTTCAAATCTAAGTGGCAAAAGGTTTCACTCTAATTCATGAATATGGTCATGAGGAAATACTTTCGCTGATGGAATTTAAAGATTAATATGGATATTGGTTGTATTAGTTTCACTCTCTTATTCATGATATGATTACAACATCCCTCTTCATATTAGAAATTGTAAGGAATGGAAAGGATTTGTTTAGAGTTGCCTTTAGAAGATTTTACGAAGCATCATGAAATAGGAATCTACACTTCTGTAACAAAGTCAAAAGGTATTGATTTCTAGAAGTCTAATTGATTATGGGTACATGTCAAAGCTAGTGGGAACATAACTGTTTTGTTGGTATTGCATGATGATAATATTTTTCGTAGGAAACAATGTCTCTAGTTTGCAAATTGCAAGGTTTGGGAAATGTTTTGCTATGGTAAACTTAAGGGAGAGGGCACTCATACTTTGGTTCAAATCCAAAGGTTTAGATCGTATAGTTAATAGAACTTAGTAAAAAACATATATGAATAACATGTTGAAATGTTTCAACATAGGAGATTCCATATATAGAAATATTATAGCAAGAAATTGAACAAATATTAATACATGTATATGTAATATTAAGTCGACCCATATGCTTCAGATATAGGATCAAATCATATATGCTGTAATATTCACATATTCTAATTTTTCAAATGGCTTGAGCATTGTGAGAAAAGGATTAGAGTTTTATGTGACTAAAGTTGTTAAACAACTTACAAGAACACTCTAAGGTTTTGTCGAAGATTGGTTGCTTGTGGATAGTTGGAAGTATGATATTATTTGGGAAGGACCATAGTGACACGTTTTGGATTGAGATGATTCTTGGTCATAATTGGTGGTCATATGTGAATATGGAAGTGTTTCCATAATGGGAGATGATTATACAATCTACAAGTAATTTGGAAATTTTAATGCAAGAGAAGTATCCTAGGAATGTACCTTAAGTTAGAGACATCATTATGATATAATTGTTTCAAGTAACACGTTTCAGTGGAACATTGCATAATATCAAAGGCTCAATCTCTCTAACTTTAGAACCTCAACATCAAAAAAGGTCAACACATGTAACGATAAAATTCCACTACATCTTAGATAATGATAAGAATTAGAAATTGTGAATTGAGCATCATTGGAGTAATGACCAGTCGGTCTATTCACAAAGGAAGGACCATAGATAGGCATAGTATGCATAACGTGGCATGACTGATGTTATTTAATTCAAATGGTTACTTGATTACACGAAATAATCTACAATGAATAAATTCGTAATTGTTATGGTGATTAAATAATATATATATATATATATATATATATATATATATATATATATATATATATACAGTAAGTATGATACCATAACTAATTAGTTTATTATTGTGTTTCAATTTTTATGTTTACTTTGCCGAGTAATTTAAATATTATTCAAAGTCGTTGATACTTTTGGGAGTAGGTAATGATTTAAGACTGTCATGGAGTGTTAATAGAATTATTCATGGTAAAAGTGTATTACATGAAGATTGCTATTATGCTCATGAGTGTTTGACGGGATTTTAAGTATTGGATAAACCCACACTTAGAGATTACTTCATGGAGTCTATCACAAGTAATTCTAAGATGATAACTTACTATTCTTCAAACGAAGATACATAAGTTGTAATTTGCAAGTTATTTGTGCAGCGATATTACGTAAATGCTTAAGTAACTTGATGTTATAAAACGTAATTTCATGTGCGATTTGATGAGTAAAGGTTATAATTATGTAATCAAAGTTTATTTGTTCCTTTTGCCTTAACAAGAAAATCGATATCTTTTGGCCCCTCAGTGATTTAATATTAACATTCATGTGCAAGGCCTTGCCCATACTAAAAAGATGTGTGCAATTAGTAGTCTGAATCCAATCATCATAAATCAGAAACCGGGAAGCATAATTTTAGACCATGATATTGATTTGTATCCATGTATTGTGTTCGTACGATATCTTGTAGAATGAAGGAATAGCTGATCAATTATCTTAGGGCAAACGTTTGATTTGAATCAGAGTTCGCCAATGGCTTCAGAAAGCACACTTTACTATTTGGTTCAAGGTTTTACTTGTAATTGGAGATATAGACTTATCCAAGTGGGATACTGTTGGATTAAGGTGTCTAAGCTCATAAGTAAATTAGTATATACTTATAATTAAAAGCAAAGTCCTTTTTGGGTTTCCCCATAACTAGAAATTGATTAGAATAACGTTCATGGAGAGAGGAAATAATTTATTAGTTTATTATTTGATTAATGGATTAATTAGAAATAGTAATAATTAATTAAGAATTAATCATAAGTAATTTGGAAATTAATTCTGGGTTATTTAGAATTAATTATGAGTGCAAGGGCTGAGCTGTAATTGTTCAATAGTTGAACAAAAGAGAGGATCTAGAAACCTCCAACATGTGGACAGTTTTAGATGCCCTATTAGATATTATGGAAGAATCCATTTGATAATTAGGAAACTAGATATGTACTGAGTTTGAAATATTATTATTATATGCTCAATTTTAGGGTTTCTAGGTTTCCCAACAACTATATAAAGGGTTATAACCCTTAGTATTTTTTACCATCACTTCCTTGGAATAACCTAGCCAAATTTCTGTGTTCCTCTTGTCTTCTAGTTTCTAGGGTTTGGGTGGGAGCCATTAGAGGCATCCTACTTTTGGTTCTTGCTTTCTGAAGATTAAAGAAAGGATTCAAAGAATTGTTTGCTATAACAATTCAAAATGTATGTAAACTTAATCTTATAAATTTAATTATAACATAGGGTGCTAGTAGTTTCATTATATGTTGCTTTCAATGTGTTAAGACATAGATCCAGTAGGTTGCATGTACCCTTAATTGTTAAGAGTTATTCCGCAAGGACATTGGTTATATACAATATAATATATTACTTGATGATGTTCTGGTTTTTATGTTTGTAATTATGCTTAAAATGTTATAAAAAGATGTTAATTTGTTTATTAATGCCATAATTTAGTAGTAAATTAATAAAATTGGGGTATGCTGAGTTATAAGTTTAATTCCAGATGTTAACACGTGGATTAATGACATGATTGTAAAATTAGTGTTTAATAGCTTTATATTCTAGGTATTTCATATCGATAAATTATTGTTTATGTTTTGTTTAGGTTTTTAGTTATAATTCATATTTAATTTAATTACGTGTTTCATATATATATATATATATATATATATATATATATATATATATATATATATATATATATATATATATATATATATATATATATATATATATATATATATATATATATATATATATATATATATATATATGAAACACGTAATTAAATTAAATATGAATTATAACTAAAAACCTAAACAAA
The DNA here is from genome assembly GCF_052625555.1 of Lactuca saligna. NCBI lineage: Eukaryota > Viridiplantae > Streptophyta > Magnoliopsida > Asterales > Asteraceae > Lactuca > Lactuca saligna. The sequence goes on along the minus strand of NC_136418.1, from coordinate 125,714,919 downwards.
ACATAAACAATAATTTATCGATATGTTACAAAACGTTGATTTTTGTTATTACTTGACGGTAGTTTGTATATTTTGGATATTTTGTTCTGATAAATATTTATATACATTGATTTTACTTTTCATGATGCAACTAAATTGAATGGTAACCTACATGTAAACTAACCGAAGAAGCTAAGTAGTTTGCAAAATATGATTGACTAAAGCATCTTAACCTGGTGTAGGAAACGATTCAATGAAATGAAGATTGTTGATCGAATTGATAAACTATTTGCAATAATTTAACGGTTAATGAATTTGTAGTCTTCTTCTCTTTGAATATCGGCTATATTTTCTATATTTTGAACAATAGGTATGGTTGAATGTTTGGTAAACAATGGTTATGGTTTGAAGGTTTGATGATTGGTGAATGTTTAATAAAACAATAACGTGCTTGAACAATAATTATGTTTTAAAGGATAATATATGAAATATTATAGTTTGCATCGTGTAATGTTAGTAATATCTTTCACATATTAGAGGAGTTTAAAATTAAAGTCTTTATGTATACTATTTTATCAAAATAATATTGTATGTTTTATGTTATAATAAGTATATGTATAATATTCTAATAGAATAATTTTATGTGTTATTTATTATCATAAATTGATGTTTGTGTCTTTTTTTTTTAGAATTTAAGTCACAATTCAAGGTAAATTTTATAAGTAGAGTGTATGGTGTTTAAAATAATTAGAATGTTATAGTTTATGATGTATGGTGTTTATAATGTATGGTGTTTATAATGTAATAAAATAAAATTCTAGGTCTTTTGTTAAATAAATTCATTTATTTACATGAAAATAATATGTATATGTAGAATATTCTGATACAATATGTTATAGATTGCATGTTTCATAAATGTAACATATTATTCTAATAGAATAATGTTGTTGATTTCCATTTATATAAGTTGATTTATTACATAAAATAATATGTATCTGTGTATGATATTTTAATATAATAATATTATATGTTTTATGTTTTTATAATCTATATATATAAAATATTTTAATAAAATATTATTCTATGTCATTCTAAGTTATACGTAGAATATTCTAATACAACAATGCCTAATTAAAATTAGGCTTTTTTATTTATTTATAACTATCACTGATATGATATTAGTATTCTAAATATTTAATATTTTTATAAAATGTGTTGTTAATATATAATATTATGAAATTATGTGTAATATTATGACATTAAAATGTACTATTCTAAAATGATGTTGTAATGTGTACAATTAACTTATATAATGTAAATTTCTAATATTATATGTAATATTATGATATAATATTATGTATTTATAATTGATAGTGTTACATGAATATATAGAATAATATATATGGAACAAAATTAATTTATAGAAAAGAAAAGTTTATGACGTTAATGTATAATATTCCAAAAGATTGTTATATGGTGTAATATTATATTATAAGATGTAATATTTTAATTCGGACCATCCTTCTTTTCAATTGTGTAAGAAACCAAATAAAATGTAGGAAACCAAAATAACAAACTTTTCAAACTAGTGAGAATCATATAAATTTATAGAATGAAATGAATACTTTTAGGATAAATATCAAATTTGTCTCTAAAAGTTGAAAGGTATTATGAAAATCTGATAGACTAAAAACCAAATTTCAACTTTGTATTTTAAAAAATATATCATAAGGTTACACTATTTAATAATATGTCATTAACATGTAATATTATGAAATTATGTGAAATATTTTGATATTAAAATGTAATATTCTAAATTATGTTATACCATATGAAATGAACTTATATTATAAAAGATTTTAATATTATATGTAATATTTTGAATTTACAATTTATAATGTTTCAAGAATATCTAGAATAATATGTCGGAAACCAGAAAATTTATACAGCAAAATTGTCTATTAAAAATGTGCAATATTATGAATTTATGAATACCATTATGATATTAATGTGTAATATTATGAAATTATGATATAAAGTATAATATTCTAAAATTATATTGTAATATTCTAATCTGTGTCACATTTCCCTTTAATTGTATAGGAAACCAAAGTTACAACTTTTTCAAAAAAGTAAGAACCACATAAGTTTTACATAGTGAAATGAATGTTTTTAGGATAAATATCAACTTATTCACTAAAGGTTGAAAGTTATTCTAAAAAATCTTATTGTTTGAAAACCACATTTCATGTTTCTACCATAAAAAATCCATCATAATGTTATATTGTTAGAGAAAAGAAGGAATAATGGATTTCAAAAAGATCTTAAAATGTCGTATTCATATAACATTGCATCAGAAGCCATAAACATGCTTGTAACACATAAAATCTATTACACATTCATTAATCTTATCATAAGCTATCAAAAACTTTTAGTTTGAAGTATTAAAGTTCCTTTCAAGTTAGGGATTCACCAACTAAATTTTTCTGCAAAAAAGAAACATGAAAGAATTTTAAGAATTGATATAGATTAAAATAAATACTATGTTTTAACATGTGATTCCATGGATTATGGATTATAAAATTATATTCAAAACTTTCAATTATGGTATTTAATTAATCTAATCAGAATAATGTACACTGATAAATAATCACATCATGTAATAGCATATAACTGATGGTATCCAATTAATCTAATCATAATAATGAATATTCTTATGAAAATAAATATAAACACCCCCACTGTTAACATACACTGAATTTAAAAGAAAAGAAAAAAATAAAAAAAATCAAATTGTTAATTACAAAGCTACCTTGGATTTTTGATTGATTTTTTTTTTGTTATGAAGAATCTCTGAATCATCCATACTGAATTGATGATATTCTTCATTGTGATGAATTTATAAATCATCCATACCAAAATGATGATTTTCTTTATTGTGATGAATATCTAAACCATCCATACTTGTTATCATGTTTTGGAAATTAATAAGAGTAGTCAACATTACATCATTTTACACTAGTTGTGAATCATGTTTTGCAAGTATATTATATACTTAAAGGGGAATTTATCCATGTGAATGAAGGAGTGATACATCGAATCTTTTTTCATTCAAGGCTCTCATCAAACTGGTAGACATCTTTATTCTTGTTACTAGAATGTTGATAAAACACTAATGTTAACAACTTTTATGTTTTATTTATACACTAAAAATACATTTTTTTAAGAACATTATATTTTAAACAGAAAATTATAAATATGATATATACTTAATAACATATGAGTGATGTTTTGAATTATTCTAAATTGAATAATGTAGTAAGCAATGCAATTAAAAAACAAACAACATCCTAATTAGAATAATGTACTATGTAAGGTTCTATATACCTGGAAAATAATATACTTGTAGGATAATGTACTATGTACAACACATAATGTAAACTTTGAACATATTCAAACAAAACCATGCAAAAAAAGACATCTCCAACATTTTGTGTTTGAATAAAAACATATTTAAACCAAACTATGATAAAGTTAATAAGAGTAGTTAATGTTGAATCATTTTACACCACTTCTTACTCATGGGAATAAGGGAGTGATACATCATACTTTTTATTCATTCAAGACTTTCATCAAACATCATCAAACAAGTTTAATTCATGTATATTCTAAGAGAACTTTCTCAAGAACACTAATTGTTTTGTACAAAGCTCGTTAATTTGATAGAAAGAACTCAAAATGAACTGAAGATTCGTTGTTATCGCTTACTTCTCTTCAAGTATTATGTGCTCGAAGGTGGAGAAAAAAATTTAAAGCATGAAACTCATGATTGATTGTTGAAATCAATTGCTACATTCATGTGAGATTGCTAAAAATTTCATGTGAGTTGTTTCATTTATGATCGCTTTATTGAAATCTTCATCTTGATTGCTTCCAAACTCATCATCAGACGCATTTAAGATTCTTTTAGCTTAATTTGATGAAATCATCATATCAAATCATTTATAAATTGACTATCAATTGTTGAAATTGGTCTCAATCTAATGTTTGTGATAGAAATGTGAACCATGAATTGATCTCAATTTTAGACTTCCTTGAAAAATGTAAATCGATCTAAATCTTTAACTTTCAAGAAACCTGACATGATTTTGGTATATCATTGTTGATTGAGAAAAAAATCAAGCGGATAAAAATCTGAAGAATGAAAATGAAAATTGACCAAACAACCCGTAATAATCTAATTAGGCGCCTTAATCGAACTTAATAAACCTTAATCACGTTTGTTTGTGAACCACATGATCAATTTTGATCAAAGGCCAAAAGTTAGTCCCCCTGTCTTACAAAATCTCATTGATCTCTCTCTCTCTCTCTCTCTCTCTCTCTCTCTATATATATATATATATATATATATATATATATATATATATATAAAATTAATTAATTAATTAATTAAAAAGGCATACAATAGTATCTTGATCGTAGAAAAAGATTTACGACCCTACAAGTTAAAACCGATTCGATTGTAATTGGGTCAGTTTGTTAACAAGATCATATATCTAAGATCGTAGGATCTTAAGAGAGATTGTAAGATCTTACAATGATCTGAGAGAGGGTATGCTAAACCTTGAATTCCATGCGGAAAAGTGTAGACTATGGCTATAAAGACATGTTCCGAACTCATTCCAGATGTTTTCCCACTTCAGAAAGCTCACTCTAAAAATGTGATTTTGTCACCATATGAATGCAACAAACAGGCCACTGTTGATCACCAGATGCCTACTAAAATAAACCTAAGGGAACAATCAATGAGTGATACTATATGAGGAATATTTGCAGCAGATTCAAATTTGAAGTACATTAACAGCTTACTAAAATCTCTTAATTAATACATTCATTTGTCTAGGGAGTAGGGAATAAAAAAAGAATCACTTCCGTAGAAGCAGCTTATAAGCGCACTGATATCGACTCTCAAACTGCTTACATACAGTGTTTTGATTAATATTTCATCATCCATGTTTGGTGCTAATTATTTGTACATCTGACTCTGACAAGACTAAATCACAATGTTTTGTCACAATATATTGATATGATCATTGGAATATGAGTATATATATATATATATATATATATATATATATATATATATATATATATATATATATATATATATATATATATATATATTACACGTTGTGTGTGTATGTTGGTGTTGATTCTCTCAACTTGAATCAGTTCATTAGTGCTCTCCATTGTTATTCATATAATAATGAGTCCTTGAAGTTTTTGGTTATATAACGAGTCTTTGATGATGCTGAACTACTACTGTTTTGATGGACATGCTACGTATTTGGTTTTCTCAATCAGATGTCCATACATTCTCCACTTCATCGTGTCAAGTATCTAGAAACTCTTAATTAAGTGAGATGACGTTACCTTCTACATAATGAGCCATTAACTACATTTCCAAGTCTGCTTGTTGAGTGCTACTGCTCATATACATCAAAGAAAGAAGTAGACAATGAAGTGTCCAAAAAACAAAGGTTGAATCTACTATTTTCAGAAAGGTTAGTAGTTTTACATGTTTTTGAGGAAGTACTACGACAATGAAAGGTTAATGTAACACATGCTAGTCATTAATGACTGCAGCTATATATACTTTTTCAAGTTCAGCTCATGTCCCTTTTTTACTTTATTACATACACTGAAACACAACTCAATTTACTGTAAGTTATATTTGTATTTGACATACCTAATTGGTCATATGATCTTCAGATGTAAATTTAATCATGTATGCCGTCACACATGTTATAGCGGTTTTTACGCATGTACATCTAATGTGTACAAAAACCTTATAGCTGTCAAGCCTTTTATGCATCTCTACCCTCTAGCTCCACGATGTTGACAAAACATTGGCAATTAATTTGTTTCGTGTTATCAAAATAAAACATAGATCTCAATAATTGTGACATTTCTTTCAGGATACTTTTCTTATTAACTTGGCAGAAAAAAGGTGATGCAATGAACCTTGACATACACAAGCATTTAATTAATACATATCAAGTTTTGAAGCCAAAAAACTAAAGAAAAGTAGGCACAACAATGATAAAATATGATCCGCATGAGAAGCAAAAACAAAAAGCATGAGTTTTTAACCTAACTAAAGTTAAAAGAGATGCTTCAAACTAATTATTAAATGCAAATAATTAAGTTAAATTGAGATGAAATTAAAAAGTTAGTTGGGGAAAATAATAAGAAAATTGAACAATGATAGATGAAAAAGAAAAGTAAAAGAGAAACAATCAAGTAGTACTTACTTGTGTAGATTTGTAATTGGCCACTGCTAATTAACAAGAACATGAAAAAGACAACACAGTGTTGAAGGAAATTCTTCATGTTTCCTCTGTATGAAAAATTGTTGGGCATGAGTGATTGAAGCTGCAAGGATGACCTGGTAATTATCCTCTCCTTACCCTACCCCTAAACACAAGTATATTAACACAGCACTAAAAACACACAAAAAGACAACTGAACCTATAAATAATCTATATATATATATAGCACAAACACAAAAAGGAGACACGGTTTGGCACTTCCAGATCATGCTGGCAGCTTCAATCTCTCAAACCAACATGAACACAAGAACTCATCGAACAAAGGGTGCAACAAGACTCAAAACTTTTGGTGAAAAGTTATTTTTATGGCTCCAAAATGACCCTGCGGCCTCAAAACCTAATTAAGATAGAGGAGAGGAGAAGAAATCAGAGAGGAACTATGCATGTTCTCCCTTTGTAACAGTATCGCCATATATAGAGAGAGATCTCAACAGTAATGAGGATTTGTAGCTTTCTTCCAGCTATTCAAAGTTGACTTATTCATCTCTCTCACTCACACACTATCCCTCGTCCACCTCCTCTCTCTCAACCCCCCCCCCCCCCCCCCCCCCCCCCCCTCTCTCTCTCTCTATATATATATATATATATATATATATATATATATATATATATATGAGTTTAATTGAGAAAATAAAAAAGGATGAGAATAGGGGGAATTATAATCTAAGCATAAAAAGACACGGTGACAAACTTGTAAATATGATAATAACCTTAACCTCAAATACGTAACTGCACAGAAATTTCGATCGTTCATCGTCCAGATTTCTCCTTCAACCTTCAACAATCATCCATATTTCTTCAGTTAAACCATCATCAACATCACCCGGTGTTAATTAATTATCGATCATCGTAAATAACATGTTTATCAACGCGATTCAACAGTTAACAACAAAGACTCATTTTTGGTTCTTTTAATCCAACCTTCAAATCTGCTTGAATATGATCAGATCTTCAACATCTACAATTAATTATACTCCTAACGTTATTAGATCAACATCAATGATAATCAACAAAAAATCCACTTCATATCATTCATTCAACATCGATTCTCAAATAAAATTTCAAAATTAAGGTTAGAAAAAGATCAAATAGTTTTTTTTTTTTTGAAAAATTTCATATAATTCTCTATCTATCTACTATTTTGTAAGATTTAAATAGTCAAAGTATCATGTTTTTAATATTTTTAAAAAAGTTAAATTGTATGCATTCCAACTGTTTGATGAAATGCATAAACTAAACTACCACGTTATATTCATATATGAATATGCTTTCTCACCTGAATCAATATATGATTATTAAAAAAAAACGAATATGCAAGTTTGTATGTTATTCATATGTGAATAACATATAAAAATTATATATATTATTGAAAACACATTGTAATATTCATATGTAAATATGTTGTGTAATATTCATAAGTGAATATACTATGTAATATTCACATGTGATATACCATGTAATACTATGTAATATTCATATATGAAAATATTATCTAATATTCATAAGTGAATATATAATCTAATATTCACAAATGAATATACTATGTAATATTCACAAGTGAATGAATCGTCTAATATTAAAAATATGAATATACTATGTTTAGTATATGCTATATTCATATATGAATGATACTTAAATTATAAAAAAAATAATCATAGTTTTTATTCATATGTGAATAACGAATGTACTGTAGTAAAACATAATTCATTTTTATTCACTTATGAATAACGATAGCTGAAAATATAAATTTTTTTTATTTTATTTTATCTTAAAACTATATCAATATGGGTGTTTATTTGTAGAGAATAAAAAATCATGAATTTTGGTATATTTAAAATCGGTTTTCGATAAAAATAACTTCTTCAAAATTAAAAAAACAAAAAAACTATGTTTTTGTATATATTAAGGTAATGCTTAACATAGTTTAAGGAAACATATTTTGTTTGAAAACATATGTTTATTCATTTCCTATTTCCGTTGGTAAGACGGAGGCTTTTGCGGTAAAAATAAATGAGTGGTTGAGAATGATTCTTCCATTCTCAATCTTTTTTTTTTCTCAATTGAACTCTCATATATATATATATATATATATATATATATATATATATATATATATATATATATATATATATATATATATATATATATATATATATGTGTGTGTGTGTGTGTGTGTGTGTGTTTTCATTTGAGACCACGTTAATTTTGTGATATACGGGGATGCGATCTTAGTTACTCATCACGGAGATCAAAAAAATTTAAAAAAAAGTTATAAAACGCATAACAAAAAGAAAAATCCCAACTTTTTAAAAATATTATTTTTGTTATCTAATTTATCCAAAAAAATATTTAAAAATAAAAAATAATATATATATATATATATATATATATATATATATATATATATATATATGTGTGTGTGTGTGTGTGTGTGTGTTTATTTGAGACCACGTTAATTTGTGATATATGGGGACGCGATCTTAGTCACTCATCACGAAGATCAAAAAAATTAAAAAAAAAAGTTATAAAACGCATAACAAAAAGAAAAATCCCAACTTTTTAAAAATATTATTTTCGTTATCTAATTTATCCAAAAAAATATTTAAAAGTACAAAATAATAAAAACTTTACTGTTTTTTTTCGAAATATAAATGAAATATTCTAATAAAATATTACAGTGTAAATAATCAAATCGAATTTTTAGAATGTTAAAATATTTTAATATTATATACTAAAATTGATAATATATGGTAAAATATTCTAATATTCTATTAGAACTGCTATACTGCTAGAAAATGCAATTTCAGAGACAGACAATTCCGTCGCTAATCTGTCACTGATAACTATCAACGTAAAAATTATCGGTCGAAAAAACCCCTGTCGTTAATTGCCAGACAGATTCAGTGACGAATTTGCGATGATACACATTGCTCAATGGAACCCCGGATTCCATCGCTAATATGCCACTAATAACCATCGGTAATCCGTCACTACTCTATCTCGGGGAACCCATCAAATCCGTTAGAAATTCGTCGCTAATACTTTTTATAATTAGTTTTTCTAAATAAATGAAATGCGATTTTTATACAAAAAGAAATAAAAATTCAACTGCTAATTTAAAGATTCATATTTAACTAGTAAAATAGAGATTCATATTTGATTTCAAAGAATCGAAAAACATCACAAAAATCAAGTGTCATTCTAAATCGATTTCAAAGTATCGAAACCAAGTCATAAAAATCAATTGACAAAGTCTAAACTAATTTCAAAGTATCGAAACCAAATCACAAAAATCAAGTGTCAAAGTCTAATTAGTTGCGTATGTTACTTCTTTGGGTGAGTTTTAGGTTGTTATTATAAATCTTGGTAATTTCTTGTTTTTGAGCCTCACTTTCTTCACGTTCCACCCTAAACTCATCATTTATCTCCTCACGAATACGGTCAACAAAAACCTACAGAACAACAATAATTAAGTTTACACCTAATTAAACATGAAACCATATATCCGATAAAAGGCAACATACTTTCAACTTGAAAATAAACATAAATTATTAATACTAGCAACATATTTTCAACTTGAAAAAAGTACAAACAATTAAAAGCAACAATAACTAAGTTTACACCTATATAAACTCCAAGTCATATCATTCAATTAAAGCAATGTACATTCAACTTGAAAAAATCACAAACAGTTAACAGTAACAATAACCAAGTTTACATCTAAAGAAACACCAAGTAATATCATTCAATTAAAGCAATGTATTTTTAACTTGAAAAAAACTACAAACAACTAAAAGTAATAATTCCTAGGTTTACTCTTAAAGAAACACCAAGTCATCATTCAATTAAAGTATTGTACTTTCAACTTGATAACATATATCAACAAATAGCAACCTGAAAATAAATCAACAAATAGCAACCTGAAAATAAATCAATAAATAGCAACCTAATTTCAACCTGAAAATATATATCAGCAAATAGAAACCTACTTTGAACCTGAAAATATATCAAAAATAGCAACCTACTTTCAACCTGGAAATATATATATATATATATATATATATATATATATATATATATATATATATATATACATCAGCAAATGGCAATATACTTTCAACCTGAAAATATATATCAACAAACAGAAACCTACTTTCAACCTGAAAATATATCTGCAAATAGCAATCTACTTTCAACTTGGAAATATATAACAACAAATAGCAACTTACAAATAACAATGTACTATAAAATTGAATTCCAACAGCTAAAGGTGTTTATAGTAAAGTAGTTGAATAGTGAAAAAGTAAAAACAAACCTCTACATTGTCTAGACTTGTGCTTGTACTTGGGGCTGCTTGAAAAGGCACCATAAACTTATGTGAAAAAAAACTAGAGCCAAATCCAAGTTCATGATCATACGGAGGATGGCTATCAATATCATCACCATATTTAGCCACCATACAATCCGCATATGCATCCTATTTTATTATAAACCTAATAGTGTCAATGATGATTAAATATATAAAATCATAATTAATTAATTATTTTATTAAAGATTCCAAAAAAATACAACACTCATCATAGATCTAGGTGTAACATAGTCATTGTTTGAAGTGCTTTCTTTTGGTTTTTTAGTGCGATGTGTTCTATCAAACAGTTCAAGGCAAGAAGGTGGACGTTTCGGCTTTGATTCTAACAAAATTTAAAAAAAAATGAAAAAAATAACAAAAAAATATGTTGAGAATTTGAAATAAAATGGCAACCAACACAACTTATAAATATCTTACCAATTTGTCCCCTATGACGAGACATTAGAATAGACCGACAACATTGTTTTGGAAATCGAATCATGTTAAAATTTTCTTCTATTTGCCTTTCTTGACTCCGAATCACGTTTCCATTTATCTGTGTTCCAAACTTCATCTACCATTTTTTCCTAGTATTCTGATCTTATCCACTTCGGGTTAAACGACTTCAAACGGGGCATATCACTTGATGCATTGACATTTTTCGCCTTAACAAGTTTAATATATTCGTTCTGTGCATTTGTCACCGTGTTAGAAAACCGACTTTTCATGACCTCCTTCCATGCATCATGTATAACTTCATCTGTGTACTTATAAGGATCCCATTGATATAGTCCCTACATAAACACCGGTGAACACATTGTTCACAACACCTATAGTTTATGAACCTACCAGCGTGCCACAGGACTGTCTAGAAAGAGTCCGTGGTCGTCATCCATACTCCGCTAGATGACTAGATCAACAACAACATCGAGGCCTCTCATCATTTTATTTCATCACACATCTACTATTTACCCATGTTCTACCCAACATCTTTGTAGATATATATATATATATACACACACACACACATACAACATAAAACATTCAATCAATAATCATTTCAAATAACACATAACATATAAACACATAACACATATTTTATGGAAATACTTCGTATTTATGTGTTAGAAGAAAGTAACTACACACTGACCCGATAAGATGATTATCGGACAACACTACGGATCTTCAAGTAGTAATTCTTCAATGAAACCGGGATGCTTCCTTGAAAACCGGGTTTCTCGCGGGCAGAGTTTCGGCTCGGGAACTCTGTCTCTCGGGATCTTCGGGGCTTCGGGACTCGCTTCGGGTCTCGGGATGATACCGGGGCTTCGGTGGTATAACTTGCATGTAAAACGAGGTAATATGGGAGAGAGAGAAGAAATTTAGCAACCAAAATCGGCTGCCTTCATGTTCTATTTATAGGTTGCTGAAACCCTGGTTACGTTGGGCGTAACCCTAGAGTATGCTGGGTGTACTCCCCTATCGACATGTACGCTTGGCGTACGCCTTGTACGCTGGGCATAATGCGTGGATAATATCGGAGGCTTTCGAGGCTGCAATGTGGCTCATCCGAGGCCAAGAACATGAGTACGCTGGGCGTACTCCGTATTTCCAAACTTCAAAAATTAGAAACTTTGCATACGAGCTCCGTTTTGACGACATTTATATCCATGCGTAGGTGAGACTATGCTCTACAACTTTCATTTAGCCTCCGTTGGCTAATTTTGGCTTTATTTTTATTATTATATTTTTAGTAGGCCGGGACAGGAAGACTCCGTTAGAAATTCATAACTTCTTCATACGACGTCCGTTTTTGTCTGTCTTTTTATCGTTGCACTACTAACGATGAGATTTTCGATTCTCATTTAGATTATTTCGGCTAGAAATCACTCGATCTAGAATCCGAACTTCGGGCTGCATACTGCTAAGCTGAAATTTAGAAAAATCATAGCTTCTTCATACTAAGTTAGATTTGGACATTTTTTATGCACGCTCTCGGTTTAACGAACTCTATGACTTTCGTTTAGGTTATTAAGGCTAAATATCACTCTATCGTAAATTCACTATTTACATCACACAGTGTCGTACCGGTTCGGTCGCAAAACTTCGATATGTCATAACTTCTTTGTTATATCTCGGATTTCGACATTCTTTATATATTCGAAATCCTTGTCACGACCACTATGTCTTCATGTATAGATATCGGGCTTATCTAATATTTTATTATTACATTTATTTTTATTCTTATTTCAATTAAGCCACACAATTAAGCATAAAACACATAATACTCAAATAATACATTCTCATTATTTCAAAATGATTTACAAATGTTAACCTAAACTATTACATCGTCATTAATGCCTAGCCCAGAAACACGGGCGTTACAAGTCTCTCCACCTTAGGATGATTCCGTCCCCGGAATCACACATCAACAAACAAATGCGAATAGCGACTCATCATATCACTCTCCGTCTCCCAGGTGAGATTTGGCCTATTCGTATGTTTCCAACGGATAAGTACTAACTCGACCATCTTTTGTTGCAACTTCTTAGTCTTTCGGTCAATGATTGCCTCTTTTCTTCAATTAAACTATTGTTCTCATGAGGTCTTAATTCCAAAAGTGGAATCATGTCGGGAACTTCTCCTGTGAACTTCCTCATATAACACACATGGAAACTGTTATGAATTCCATTCAGTTCTTCTGGTAGTTCTAGCTTGTAAGCTTGATTCCCAATCCTTTGAAGAATTTTTAACGGTCCAATAAACATTGGACTTAATTTTTCCCTTTTACCAAACCTTATAAGTCCCTTCCATGGTGGGATTTTAAGCAAAACCGAATCCCCAATTTCAAAGGTCATCGGTCTTCACTTTTTATCAGCATAGCTCTTTTGATGATCCTGAGCTGCTAGCATTCTTTCCCTGATTATTTTCAGCTTTTCAGCAGTTTGATGGACTATCTATGGTCCTACAAACTGTTTTTCCCCAGCCTCAAGCCAATAAGACGGTGTACGGCATTTTTGTCCGTACATAGCTTGATAATGTGCCATCTTTATGCTCGAGTGGAAAATATTATTGTAGGAGAATTCTACCAAAGGTAAATGTTCATCCTAGTTACCTTGGAATTCTAGGGTACATGCTCTCAGCATATCTTCAAGCGTTTGTATCATTCGTTCCCTCTGACCATCAGTCTTTGGATGGTAAGCTGTACTCAAACACAACTTGGTACCCAATAGCTTTGGATATTCAATTGCATGTTCATTAGACAAACTAGATCTAAAAGCTATTAGGGTTTGCATGTACACCATATGATTGATGTTTTGCTCCTAACCCATCAGTGGTATCAGAGCAGGGGCGGATTTAGGGTGGGTCACCGGTGACACCGGCAACCCCTAACTTTTCCGGCTGTAGTGGAAAAATTTTCGAAAATTTTTAAATTTTTTTATTTTTTCTACTATCGTGCAACCCCTAACTTTCTCGTGCATCCCCTACCGAGAAATCCTACGCCCGCCCCTGTATCAGAGCCTAGGGCTGTTTGTATGATGTATTTGATGCAATTATGGTTTATTCATGCTTTAAAATCAAATATTAGGGTTTCTGGGGGATGGACTCGCCAAGTCCATGGCTGAACTCGCCGAGTTCATGGTGAACTCGATGAGTCCATGCCTAACTCGACGAGTCAGTTGGTCAGAAAGAGCTAATTTTGGGATTTTGTGCTTCTTTGGTTGTAGGATAGTTACCAAAACGTTTTTTATTTATATAAATTAGATTTTTATGATATTGGGTGATTATCCTTGCCAAAATTAAAGATAACTTCTATATTAGTTAAATAATTATTTCCTTATATGATTAGAATTAATTATTTGAATTATTTGGTGAATTATCTTTCAAGAATTTGGACTATGTCAAATTAGATAACCACCAATTAATTGTTAATTACCATATTTGAATTTTGTGATCTAGAATATTCTTGATAAAGTTTGGAAAAGTTTCAAATAACTCTCTTTAGGTTTTATAGTTTAAATTTGAACCTAAAAGTTTTGTTTTTGAAATTTAAATAAGTTAAACCCTAATGTTTAGAAAAGTTTCAAAACTTGCCCTCAAGTTTTGGAATTTAAAAGTTGATTAAAAGTTTGATTTTGAAATGTTAAATTTTAAAACCCTAGTAATTTGAAAAGTTCAAATCACACCCTTATGGTTTAATTAATTAATTATAGTGTATAATTAAAAGAGATTTAATAAACCCATAAAGTTTTTGGTTTACATTTAATTAAATTAAAAGTATAATTTACTAAATTGAACCATCTAGTATTTTAAAAGTGTAAAATACACCGTATACTATATATAACATTAAAAGTCTAATATTATATATGTATGAGTAAACAGTCAGTCTTACCGTTAGTAGGCCTCATTCACAAAGCTGGTCTATAAGGGGTGTTTAAGGAAATTGCCTATAAAATGGCGATTGAATGGGTATCCACTCTTACCCACCACACTCTTGAGTAGTGGAGGGTCATTAGCCGAACGGGTAGGATAGGACAGAAACCTTCCATTATAAGTATAATGAAGTACAAAGTAACTAAATGCTTATAAAAATTCCCAAATTATAGTTACTTTAGGAAAAATGTGAAATCGTATGCTAACCCATGGAATTCCACTTCGTACCCTTGTCAAACGTTAGTGGAGCGTGTGTGGTTAACTGGCACACTAATTTGGGGATGACATTGGTGACGAAGGGTGGCTCGATGCTTATCATAGATCAATGGAGCGTGTGTGGCTAACCGGCACATTGATTAAGTGATAGTAGCATTGAGTGCACCACGTGATTCGTATGGTTATTCACACCTTATTTGTGATCCTCGGCATCCCAGTCACAAATAGTAGGGCATAATCGAGACTTAAACATGCCATTGAAAAGTTCAATGAATCTAAAAAGATCTAGGAGTTTCAATTCATTTATAACTTAAACTTCCTTTTCGTTTTTTCATGGTGGAAATTGGTAAATCGTCATTTACCTACCTTCAAATATTCTGCAACTAGATTACAACATCCCTCTTCTAGGTTGTAGAATATTGTGTTGGATCCTAGCCTTAATAACTCATTTGGGTGTTTTATTAAGTACTCAATCAACTTAACTTGAATTTTTCTCCCGTTTTGTAGATGTCTGAATCTTACAATGGTCTTCCCAAATCCTTTGGAACAAGCTTTCCAAATGAAGATGACGTTCCGTGATACGATCAAGGAAATGAGAGTCATGCTTCACCTCCTCCATCTCCTCTAATTGTTCTCCCTGACCCACAAGTTCAAAGGCTTGAAAAGTTCAAGCTCACTCAAGCCCTTTTGGCAAGTAAACACAAAGATGGGAAACCTGTGTGTACACACGTCTTAGAGATGAAGTCACACATTGATAGGTTAAGCATGTTGGGTGTCGAGATTTCAAGTAAGTTGGTTGTTGACTGGGTTCTTCAGTCACTTATTGAATCATATAGTGAGTTCATGTAACATCCCGGAATAGCAAGAGTAGAGTTGAAGGGCTAAAAGTGTAAGTTTCGGAGGGTGACTCGGCGAGTCCATGGATAGACTCGGCGAGTCAGGTCGCGACTATGGTCGCGTGTCAAGTGGCCTACTCTGCGAGTCCAAAGATGGACTCGGCGAGTAGGTGCTATATGGAGAAAACCCTAATTTTCGGGGTTGAGCCCTATATAAAGAGCATTATGCCCCTCCACAGCCTCCCTTATTCCCCCCTTGAGTTCCAGAAACCCTAAATTCGTGGAGAGTCCCATTGTTGAGCAAATTAGAGCTTGGAGAGGTGTTGGTTGAAGAAATCTTGAAGGAGAAGTGGCTTGGATCAAAGGGCTTTGCTTGGATTTGAGTTTCATTGCTGTTGAGGCATCCTTTGGAGGTAATACTTTCGTTCTTGGGCTGTGTTTTCCTAGATTCTCATTTTGGAGTTGTGTGGGGAGCTTGGTTGTGTAGTATCTTGATGTTTGGGGTATGGATCTGAGGTTGCTACCTCAGATCTGGAGTGGAGAAGATCTTAAGAGCATTAAAGCCCCTGTTCTTGTGTTGTTAATGGAGCTATCATGTCCCAAACCTTGGTTCTAAGGTGAATAAGGCCTAGATCTCTTTAGATTCACATAAAGTTTGCCACTTTACGTGATGGATGGATTGTAGGAGGTTGGATCTATGTTTTGGATCAATTGCATGGCCTGAGATGCTTCTGTATGGATTCAGACCGGTGGTACTCATCGAGTCACATGGGGCGACTCGACGAGTTGCTTGAAGATGGCCTGGAACTCGACGAGTTGGAAGAACAACTCGGCGAGTAGGTTGAAGATAGCCTTGGACTCGGCGAGTCTGTTCTTGGACTCGGCGAGTCTTGTCGAAGAGTCCTAATATTTCTGGTTGAGTCGAGGAATCGGTGAGTCAAGGGATGACTCGGTGAGTTGGGTGCGAGTGGACTCAGAGTTGTTGGACTCGACGAGTCTTGGGGCGACTCGACGAGTTGGGTCGCTGATTGAAGGAAGTTCTGAGCATAAGGACTCGGCGAGTCATCAGGGTGACTCGACAAGTAGGGTCAGTTAGGGGTTGACTTTGACTTGTACAAGGTTGACCAGTTGTCTTCCAGGGGTATTTTGGTAATTAAGGGTATTTATTGAGTTGTACGTTTTGATGTTCAGTGGAGGAGTTCGTGTCAGAGTTCGGAGCAGCAGGATCTTATCCTTTCAGCCGGCAGTTTCGAGGTGAGTTATCCTCACTATATCAACAGGGTCTAAGGCACCAAGGCCGGCCCTTTATTGGATTGAGATTCGGATATGGTTATTATGTTATTGTTTGATGTGTTTGCATCCTGGTAGCTAGGATGGTACATGCTAGGAGACCTTGTTAAGGTCAGTTCCCCGATATATATAAAGTGATGCTATGCGAGTGACCGGTTAGGTCGGTAACCTGGGTAGAGTAATGATATGCTATGTGATCTGTTTGTTCGGTTTGTTGGCTATGACTGTTATATGATTGTATGTTCTGTGCACATGGTTGTTTGGACTAGAGATGGGTTGAGGCGGGTCCTGCTTTGTGCTGTAGGACAAGATACCCAGGGCGGACCGGTTATTCCGAAGGTCCAGCGAGCGGTCCGGATAGGCTGTAGGCCCCACGAGGGCGGACCAGACGTGCCGAGGCTCGGAGAGTGGACCAGGCCGACTGAAGGCCCGATGCGGGCGGACCAGTCACACTGTAGACTCAGAGAGTGGACCAGGTGGGTTGAAGGCCTGATGCGGGCGGACCAACCCCACTGTAGACTCGAAGGACATGACTAGACCTGCAGGATGGATCCGGTGGACTGAAGGCCCGATACGGCGGACCAGTCACCTAGTAGACCCGATATGCATGGCTGTTCTATGTTCAGTTATGTTATGTATGTTTTATATGTTTTGGACCGGAAGGTCGCAGCCTGGAAGGGCGTATACGTGGTTGGTATTTTGGGGGTATCTCACTAAGCTTTCGGGCTTACAGTTGTGGTTTTAATGTTTTTCAGGTTCTTCAGTAGACCGTGGCAAGGCGAAGGCGCGATCGTACCGCTCCTCATGATTTTGTAGCAATGTGATTATGGGAATACTCTAAATGATTTGTATTGAAAACCTTTTTGTAAACATTTTAATGAAAATCGGGTTGTTTTGAAAAATTTAAATTGGTTGTATTTTTCGGATGTTACAAGTTGGTATCAGAGCCTTGGTTTGAGTGAATTGGAGGAACACTTGTGTGACTCCAGTCTCAAATCAAGGAGGGTTTTCAAAATAGAATTTAAAATGGTTTTCAAAATAAGTAAAGGAGGACGCGGAGGTACGATCAGCTGGAGCCAGTAAGTAACCCCAAAAGACCATACATGACAATTGTCTTATTGAGATTTGATAGAACAGCATGCTAGAGTTAGGCTAGGGATCTTTAGGATTTCTTGATGAGTTGCCTGATTTATGATGCCTGCTAGCCTAGGGTTCCTTGTGAGAAATTTCTAGTGTTCCTCTAGTTGTGAGGATAGAGCGTTGTTATGTATGTCGCTAGGGTGTTGTGGGAGTACTTCATACAAATATGGGTAGGTGTGGAAGGTAGTATGGGCCCGTACTACTGAAAGCACGGACTCATGCGCGTATCAAGGAAACCATGACCTCTAGGGTTGGGATGAGAGCTGGTTCCCGGGATAGTGGAATTTGTCTGAGATTTTGGTGTTTCATTTTCAGTATGGAGATTTCAGGGCACGCTAGGAGTGGATCCGGGGCAGGATCAGGAGCAGGAGAGGGAGTTTCGGGTGGGTCTGTACAACCTGAGGTTGCCAGTCAGATGAGTACGCACGAGTTGGATGCGAGGATTTGTGAGATCCTGCATGATGAGGTTGCTGCATTGTTTCGGGCTGAGCTGCCGGAGTTGTTTGGGTTGATCAAGACCGCCATGGTGGAGTATTTTGATGAGCGCTATGCGGCTCTCACGGAGACGGCTGCCGCGGCGGCTACAACAGTTGTAGCAGCGGCAGGGGGAGGAGCTAGTAGAGGTTTTCAGTATCGGGACTTCGATAATACGAAGCCTCCCACTTTTGATGGAGTTCAGGATCCGATCGTTGCTATGAGATGGTTATCAGATGTGGAGGGATGTTTCTTCACGTGTTCATGCCCTGCTTATCAGAGGGTGAGGTGTGCTCTGAACCTGTTAAGGCTCGGGGTAAAGGATTGGTGGAGATTGACCACGGGGTCGTACTCGGATGCGCAGAGGGCTGCGATTTCATGAGATTGGTTCAGGGAAATGCTCAACACTCGTGATGTTCCGCAGGTCGAGAGGGAGAGGTTGGCTTAGGAGTTTTTGGAGCTGAAAAAGGATTCGGAGTCGGTGACGGAAATCACCAGGATGTTTACTGAGAGGGCGATGTTTTGCCCTGAGTTCGCTTCGGAGCAGGCTCAGATGTCCCGATATCTGAGTATGCTAAAGAGAGACATCTAGCAGTTTGTGTCTGCGCAGAGGTGCGAGACCTTGCTGGAGTTGCAGGAGGCCACCAGGCGGCGTGAGTTAGAGATTGAGTTGCAGATGCGTGAGCTGAGGCAAGCTCCGTTTCAGTTGCAGCCGGCGACGAAACGGTCTAAGACCGTTGATTCCAGGATGGGAGATCAGGGTAGCCACGTCTGTGGAAAGTGTGGAAGGCGTCATGCCGGAGTTTGTCGGTCCGGTGGAGCATGCCGCAAGTGCGGAAAGGTGGGACACTATGCAAGGGATTGTCGGCAGTCAGTGCCAGTTCGGGATTTGAGGATATGCTATCATTGTCATCAGGTTGGACATTTGAAGGTCAACTGTCCACGACTTGCTGCAGGACCGGTGCAGGCTCCAGCACCGGCTACATTGAGGATCACAGGTAGAGGTCAGGGTGGAGCGGAGCCCCCAAGGGCTTAGGGTCGTGTTTTTTTAGCTTGCTGCTGCGGGTATGTTTCTCTCTGTTGTTTTTGATTATTTATGATTATTGTGGAGTATTGTTATCTGCTAGTTTCGTTGGTTGGTTATGGAATTGCGTTTCGGGTTTTCATGTGGTATCCGTTGTCCCTTGAGGGTTTGACGAGTTGTTTTCTAGATTTCGTTTTGGTATCCTTTGTTCCCTGAAGGATTGATATGGTTATGGATTAGTACTTCGAGCTATTGTTGATTATCTTTGTTTGGATTGGTGGCGGATGCGGCGTTGGCTTGAAGGCCGGGTAGATTCTATAGTCTAAGGAATGGATATTTGAAGATTGGGTTCCTTTCGAGCGGGTTGTTCAGTGTGGAAACATGATTTTTTATGAAAGTTGTTAGCGCTGGTGAGAAACATTTTGTGTGTAAGTGTTGATTGTCTGCAAGGTTGCTTTGGGAGATCGGTGATGGCGACCGGTGATTAATTGTTAGTGTCTTAAGTGGGGGAGAATTGGAAATTCTCTGGATGATCGTTGGGCCTGAGAGGTTGTTTAGCTGCTTGGGGAATTCAACAGTATTTCTATCAGTCGAGAGCAGGCTCGTATGGGTGAGTAACAGGCGTGCGGGGCGGAATACAGACCTAGAGCAATTGATTGTGGAAGGCATGGGAGCAGGCTGGGTTTGAGTATGCATGATGGAGACAGAGTTCGGAACCCCTAGAGGGCTAGAACGGTATGCACGGGAGGATTTCCCGAAGGGCTAGTTCGGAATGATGAATGCTAGTTGAGCGGTCCGGATAGACTGAAGGCCGGTAGGCATACCAGTCAGGCCGAAGGCTCGGAGGACGGTCCAGTCAGATTGGCTGAAGGTTCTAAGAGTGGTCCAGATTGACTGAAGGCCTGGGGAGGCGGTCCAGTCATGCTGAAGACTCTGCGAGTACTGTTGGATCGGTTCGAGGTTATGGGTTGCGTATGTTGCAGTGTGATTACATTGGAAGGTCTGGCCCGAGTTAGCGATCTTGAGCAGTGAAGGTAGTGCATGGGCTTGAGAGTCCCTGCTATGAGAGTCAGAGTAGTGGTGATGCATGGATGTCGGGTACGCTTTAAAGAGGTAATGTAGCGTGGGATGAGCACCATAGTGCCTGTCATGGTGACAGGGCGGACGAGTGGTTTCCTTGGTAAGGAAAGGGGGAGGAATGAAATTCCGGAAGGAAGTGCGAATTCACGGAAGTGAAAGCGGCAGTGTAGAGTTATGATTGGAGTGGTCCGTCGATGGTCTTTGAGTAGCGTGTTGCGGCGGTAGAATAAAATCTCATTCGACTTGATATGTTTGCCCAGGGCGCGAAGGGAATACCGCAGGCGTAGAACCAGGGAGAGGGGTTCGGAAGGAATGCAGAGAGAGAGTCTTGGACTCTCAGTGACTTTCTGATCAGGGTTTTGGGTATGTGTTAGCGGTTCATACTGGAAGGATGTTTGAGGATATCATCAGTGTATCGGGTTTTCCAAACCTGAGGGTGCTAGAGCTAGATCAGCATGTGTGTGTGATTGCGAGAGGAGAACTCGGGGGAGTTGCTCTGGAATGGAAGAATGGGTCTTTCTGTCATCATGGAATGGATAGAGTGGGATTCGGATCGGGGATCCGATGGTTCATGGTTTTCTAGCCATATGAGTCAAGTGAAGGATGAGAATTGGAGCAGTAAGGCATCATGGGTAATTCTCGGTTGTTGAGTGCGGTTATCGGAGGGTACAGCTGGTGCCCGGGTTGAGTAGGTGGTTGGGGCACCGTGTGGAAGGAGAAAGTGAGCTTCTGGTTTCTATGGTTGTGCCTTGAGGGACTGGGTTCGGTCAAGGTCAGGCGGCGCGTCGTGGGAAGAAATTTGAAGATGAGATGCCGTAGGCTTCGAGGACAAAGCCTAATTTAAGTGGGGGAGAATTGTAACATCCCGGAATCGCAAGAGTAGAGTTGAAGGGCTAAAAGTGTAAGTTTCGGAGGGTGACTCGGCGAGTCCATGGATAGACTCGGCGAGTCAGGTAGCGACTATGGTCGCGTGTCAAGTGGCCTACTCGGCGAGTCCGAAGATGGACTCAGCGAGTAGGTGCTGTATTGAGAAAACCCTTATTTTCGGGGTTGAGCCCTATATAAAGAGCATTATGCCCCTCCACAGCCTCCCTTATTCCCCTCTTGAGTTCCAGAAACCCTAAATTCGTGGAGAGTCCCATTGTTGAGCAAATTAGAGCTTGGAGAGGTGTTGGTTGAAGAAATCTTGAAGGAGAAGTGGCTTGGATCAAAGGGCTTTGCTTAGATTCGAGTTTCATTGCTGTTGAGGCATCCTTTGGAGGTAATACTTTCGTTCTTGGGCTGTGTTTTCCTAGATTCTCATTTTGGAGTTGTGTGGGGAGCTTGGTTGTGTAGTATCTTGATGTTTGGGGTATGGATCTGAGGTTGCTACCTCAGATCTGGAGTGGAGAAGATCTTAAGAGCATTAAAGCCCCTGTTCTTGTGTTGTTAATGGAGCTATCATGTCCCAAACCTTGGTTCTAAGGTGAATAAGGCCTATATCTCTTTAGATTCACGTAAAGTTTGCCACTTTACGTGATGGATGGATTGTAGGAGGTTGGATCTATGTTTTGGATCAATTGCATGGCCTGAGATGCTTCTGTATGGATTTAGACCGGTGGTACTCGTCGAGTCACATGGGGCGACTCGACGAGTTGCTTGAAGATGGCCTAGAACTCGACGAGTTGGAAGAACGACTCGGTGAGTAGGTTGAAGATAGCCTTGGACTCGACGAGTCTGTTCTTGGACTCGGCGAGTCTTGTCGAAGAGTCCCAATATTTCTGGTTGAGTCGAGGAATCGGTGAGTCAAGGGATGACTCGGTGAGTTGGGTGCGAGTGGACTCAGAGTTGTTGGACTCGACGAGTCTTGGGGCGACTCGGCGAGTTGGGTCGCTGATTGAAGGAAGTTCTGAGCATAAGGACTCGGCGAGTCATCGGGGTGACTCGGCGAGTAGGGTCAGTCAAGGGTTGACTTTGACTTGTCCAAGGTTGACCAGTTGTCTTCCAGGGGTATTTTGGTAATTAAGGGTATTTATTGAGTTGTACGTTTTGATGTTCAGTGGAGGAGTTCGTGTCAGAGTTCGGAGCAGCAGGATCTTATCCTTTCAGCCGGCAGTTTCGAGGTGAGTTATCCTCACTATATCAACAGGGTCTAAGGCACCAAGGCCGACCCTTTATTGGATTGAGATTCGGATATGGTTATTATGTTATTGTTTGATGTGTCTGCATCCTGGTAGCTAGGATGGTACATGCTAGGAGACCTTGTTAAGGTCAGTTCCCCGATATATATAAAGTGATGCTATGCGAGTGACCGGTTAGGTCGGTAACCTGGGTAGAGTAATGATATGCTATGTGGTCTGTTTGTTCGGTTTGTTGGCTATGACTGTTATATGATTGTATGTTCTGTGCACATGGTTGTTTGGACTAGAGATGGGTAGAGGCGGGTCCTGCTTTGTGCTGTAGGCCAAGATACCCAGGGCGGACCGGTTATTCCGAAGGCCCAGCGAGCGGTCCGGATAGGCTGTAGGCCCCACAAGGGCGGACCAGACGTGCCGAGGCTCGGAGAGTGGACCAGGCCGACTGAAGGCCTGATGCGGGCGGACCAGTCACACTGTAGACTCAGAGAGTGGACCAGGTGGGTTAAAGGCCCGATGCGGGCGGACCAACCCCACTGTAGACTCGAAGGACATGACTAGACCTGGAGGATGGATCCGGTGGACTGAAGGCCCGATACGGCGGACCAGTCACCCAGTAGACCCGATATGCATGGCTGTTCTATGTTCTGTTATGTTATGTATGTTTTATATGTTTTGGACCGGAAGGTCGCAGCCTGGAAGGGCGTATACGTGGTTGGTATTTTGGGGGTATCTCACTAAGCTTTCGGGCTTACAGTTGTGGTTTAATGTTTTTTAGGTTCTTCAGGAGACCGTGGCAAGGCGAAGGCACGATCGTACCGCTCCTCATGATTTTGTAGCAATGTGATTCTGGGAATACTCTAAATGATTTGTATTGAAAACCTTTTTGTAAACATTTTAATGAAAATCGGGTTGTTTTGAAAAATTTAAATTGGTTGTATTTTTCGGATGTTACAGTTCATTAGAGAGTACTATATGATGGATCACGATGTAACCCTCATTGATCTCACTTATTTGCTTATAGCTGTTGAATCAATAATGATTTGGCATGCTGGTCTAGCAAACTTGTCTGGTGAATCAAACTCCCACACTTCAATGGACACTAACAACATTGGAAGTCCATAAAGAACTAAGTCTGTGATTGTCCGATGTGCTGTGCCAAATTAGTCCATTTGCTTTTATTGCCAAGAGAAGGGGCATTGGAGACAAAGCTGCCCTGTTTACCTGAGAGATCTAAGAGATGGGAAAGTCAAGACGTATGGCTCTGGTTCAGGTAAAATCCATTAACTAACTCTTTTAAGTTTCTATTCTAGATTCTTAATACATGATGTGATATGATTACATTTTGATGTTTTGTAGGATCGAAGAAAAGAGAAGAAGCTTAAGGGAAGAAGTGAGTTGAATCTAATCATGAAGAAGTGGATTTCGATCGCATTGCTTGAAGATTGGATTCTTGAGCTACTACTTGGAGTTAGAATAGATTGCTAAGAAATATGTAATAAGATAGTTTTTCAGTTGGATTGGATTGTAAGGACGAGTTTTTCCGCAATAAAATAAATTTTGATTTTGTCTTATTTATTTATCCTTACAATGGTGTGTATGAAAAATTGATGTTTAAAGGTTTCTATTATTAGCAATAATGGATTTGATTCTTAATTATGTTATTTGTGAAGATGTCAAGAATTTACTAAATAGGGAGAGTTTCTCATCGCCAAGTTTCAATTGGACAGAAGCTTGGAATCATACAACTTGGTTGTGTGATGAATGAGAAACTTCATATTTGGAAATTAGACTAATTCTTTGACAAAGTGTCAATTGAAGGACTAGGATAAAGTTCTGAATTATTTAGACACATATATGAGCTATCTAAGGAAAAGGTGTATAAGTTTAAGAAGCTTAGATAAAGACTTATCGAAGCATCAGGTATAAGAAATATGAACTTCAGAAATTCAATAGGCATTATTTTCTGGAAGTTCAGTTGTTTTCTGAATACATGTCAAAGCTAGTGGGAGCATAAGTGTTACGCTTATATAATAATAATCATCATTATAGTGGGAGCATAAGTGTTATGCTTGTATGGTTATTATGGCAAGTATTGGAAGTTAGCAATATTAATTATATAAAAACAAAGATTCAATTTGCAAAGTTACATGGTTTGAAAAGTTTTTTTGCTATAATTAAGGGATAAAATATTATACTTCGTTTCAAAAGGACTATGATTACGACATCCCTCTTTATAGTTCGAATTGTGAGAACGTGAAACATAAAATATTATGGTAGAAGATTGATATAGTATCATATTTTTATAAGGCATTATGCATCGTGTCCATACGCTTTGGGTAAAGGATCGATTGCAAATGCAATAATATTTGACCATTCTAAAATTTTCCAAATGTCTAGCGCATTAAGAGGGAAAAAGGACTAGAATCGGTTTTGACTAGAATAATTAAAGAACTATCAAAATACAATCCAAAGTTCGCTGAGGATTGGTCGCTTGTGAGTAGTTGGAAGTATGGTATTGGATGGACCACATCGAAATTATTATAAATAGATAAGATTCTATTAAGAATGAGTTGTCATATGGCAAATGTGGAAATGTTTCCATATTGGGAGTTGGATATTGAGAGTCTATGTCTAGATTAGAAAATTTTATGCAAGAAGGATGTTCAAAGGAATGTACTTTGAATGTGAGACTTCACGTCTATGGAATTGTCTTGTAACAATTTCTGATATAGTACTTTGAAATTTTATTGGCCAAGTCTTGGTGAATTTTGTGCTATGATTTTGCAAAAGGATCGTTGCATAAAATGTTAGAATCTAGCATATTCTAGTAGTGGAAAGAACCTTATGTTCTTACACTAATGATAAGGATTGGGAATTGTGAAATGAGAATCATTGGAAAAGTTTTTCAATTGACCTATTTCACGAAGTAAGGACCATAGGAAGCATAGTGTGCATGCTTTGTGTATGGGACAACTATTGTTGTAATTTGAGTAATAAGTTGATCTTCTGAAACAGTAAACGATGAATAATGAGTAATCAATATGGTGTTTAAACAAAAGTGTTTTATTTACTCCCACAAGTTTGGGGCCATATAGGATTAAGTATTATTGTTGTGTTTCAGTTTGCGTGTTTTGACTTCCAGAATAACTGGGTTATTCAAACCTTCACATTCGGTCACACGTTGGAAGTACGTATGAAGGAAGACTGTCTTGAAGAGTCTGTAGATTGTCTGAAGAGTTTAGACATAGCACAAGTTTGCTGTAGAGTTCATGAGTGCTTTGATAAGATTAGAGTATTGGATTAAACACACGCTCACTTGGATCACTTCATGGATTTATCACGAGTGATTAGTGAGACGATAATATTGTATATTCTTGAAACCGAGATGTGTGAGTTGTTATTTGTTGGTCGGTTGCACATTGATAATAAGTAAACGCACCAGTAACTTGGTGTTATAAAACTTATTGTTGTGTGTGATTTGATTAGTAAATGCAAGCGAGCATTTGAGTTGAGGTTTATGCATTCCTTTTACCCAAAGTCGGATAAAAGCGATATCTGCAGGCACCTCGATGATTTAGTGATGAAACCTAAGCGCTTGCCCAAGCCGTGACTAAGTTGATGTGCTCAATTGTAGTCTGTTGTCAGTCATCATAAATCAGAAATCAGGAAACAGTGTAGAGAAAATGATTGAAATTCATGTCTTATGTCTATGCGATATCTTGAGAATGGAGGAATATATGATCCCTTATCTAAAGGACACGTGTATCTGATAAGATTAGAGTTGACAGTGGCTTTGAAAGCTAGGATTGCTGATCAGGTTTTGAAGTCATATGGAAAATAGTTATTAGACTTATCCAAGTGGGAGGCCGTTGGATTAGTGTCTAATTCCATAACTATTTTGCTATGTATTTGACCCGATTATGAGCATGGTCCTTTTGGGTTGCCTTCACCATAGCAATATGTAGGATGAATTAAGGAGAGAAAGGTTTAATTATGATTTATTAATATATTATAAGAATAATATATTAAAGAAGAAATCATAATGTTTAATTAATATTAGTCAAAAATTAATTAAGAATTAGTTTTGTGGTTAAAAGAGATTAATTAAACTTAGGGGACTGGAGTTGTAATTATAGGATAGTTACAATTGGGCTATGAATGACCTAATAATATATAGGTTGGACGAATTCTATGGTAAGCCCATAAGGAATCCGTCCAGGGGATATGTTAAAGGAGTCCATGGACTGCTTAGGGCTTAAGCAGTCAAATTAGGGTTTCCTAGTTGTAGAACCTAATAGCCTACATGTATATAAAGGACCCTTAAGCCCCAAAAACGTGGACAAGTCTTACTCTAGGGTTTCTAGAAATTTTGGGCAGCCTCCTCTCTTATCCTCTTCATCCAAGTTGCTTAGTGGTGTTTGTGACTCCATTAGAGGTGCAACACTTGAGGCACTAAGCTTTTGAAGCCAATCAAAGCAAGGAATTGATTGTTATTACAATATAACAATAAAAGGTAATTCTCTAAAACCTAATTCAGTTTATTATATGTTAGATCTAGGGTTTATAGCTTTGGATATTCAATTGCATGTTCATTAGACAAACTAGATCCAAAAGCTATTAGGGTTTGCATGTACACCATATGAGTGATGCTTTGCTCCTAACCCATCAATTACATGGATAACCATACACATTTAAAGCAAGACTTGTAGTAAAATGATTTTATCATACACATGCCATTGGCTGTGGTCCTCATCATACTCATGATATTGACTGTGATCAAACCTTTTTCATAGGTAGCTACGATTAGATCAACGAGGATATTATTTGCTATAAATTCATATTCTTAATATAAGATATAGTAAATAGATTTCAAGAAAGGTAGCTTTTCTTAATTGACATCTACAGGAAGATATCTATATTGATTAGTCTGGAGGTTTTTTTAATCCATCTTATCCTAAGCAAAATGTGTAGAGCTTGAGATCCACTTGTGGATATAAAGCAAACATCTCAATTTTGAAATAATCATTTTATGTAAAACCACAAGGTAGGTTTTTATATCAAAATGAATAGAACATGCGTGTTTAGTAAGAACTAGTGGGAGCATAGTGAAATTCCTAATCTTGTATGAGTGAGACATACTTAATCATTTGAAACCACATTCAGACTAAGCAAGGTCATTAGAAAGTGTTTCTAAAATGAAAGACTTAGGAAGGAAATGATACATTCTTGGAATGTAAAATCTTTAAAGCATAGATAAAATGAATGTTATAAGGTTTATGTCCTTATACATATATTGGTAGTATCTTGAAAGGGATCAAGACACAAGATTCTTTTAGAGAACTCTTGGCATTTCCATATGGCATCATTTTGATCTAGCCTCAATAATACATAGCTCATAGGCTTAAACTAGATGAATATATTTAAATTCTATTTTCTTGGCAAATGAATTCATCATTTACACCATATTATGCATAGGACATGGTATTTGATAGTACTGTAAGCATGTCATAGGATACTAACTGAATACATGCTTAAGTCACTAGATGACTAAAACATCATTCTAAGAGTACTTTAGAGGAACTAAGAGATTGTATATGAGACAATCAGTTTACAAAGGATATTTATGGAAAGAGCTACATAAGATGTTAATTTTTAAACATATATATATATATATATATAATATTATGAATTATAATTGTATTTTTTACTTCATTATGGAATGAAAGGTAAGTTTTGTTGGAATGAGGTCCAAGCCAAAAATAATGACACAATCTACTACAAAATAAGAGTAAACTACTTTAGAAGTTGAAATCAAATATGATTGGATGAATGGATCATTGAAAAACTATGTTGATTTTTGCCGTTCAAGGATCACATAGAAATTTGTGTAACATCCATAAAATAATGATGCCAAATTTAAACATTTTAAAAAATTTCAAAAGCAATGATTATTACAAAACTTGTTTTCAAAATGATATAATGTCATAGTATCCCAGAATCAAATCATAAAAATCATGAAATATGAGGAGTTGTATGATCACGCCTTCGCCTTCCAGTGATCATCAGAAGTACCTAAAACAATAGTCGATGAATGTAAGCTCGAAGGCTTAGTGAGTTACCCCCAAAATACCAATGCCATAAAGATATAACCATATCATATAACATATAAGCAAACAACATGCATAATGAGCCTTACCAAAAGTTGAACAACTAATGAGATTGATCGCGATCCAATTCTCATGCTCAACATGATGTCTGTAGCAAAGGGATAACTAATAAAATTACCTTATACACCAATTGTAGCTTTGATATTTTTGGGAATTAGGCGTTGATAGAATGGCACAAAAAAGTCATATGGTCTTAGGGGCAGTGAAATGTTGCTAGTCATTCACCACTATCTATATCAGTCTAATATGAGCCTTGTGTAAGTAGCAGATTGAAAGGTCTAGTATGCTCAAGAGTCATATTAAAGTGATATTGCTAAATAACATATTATACTAATGGGTCACACTAACAACAGATTGATACAATTGATTATTTATTTGAAATTGATTTTAAAAAATATTCAATAAAACTCTTATAATTAAATTGGAAATTATTTATTTCTAGGAAATAATAACTTTCATTAGCAAATAATACTACATAATTCATATGATATGAATTAATAAGTCATGTACAACATTTTGGACCATAAGGCTTTTTGTCTTTTTACCTAAATGTTAAGGTCTATATTTTATAAACATGGGTTTTATAAAATATACAATCTTCTTCTCTTTTGTGTACAAATTTTGAAGATTGTACTTTAAGGGACATGGAATGATGTTTTGACTTAAAGTAATAAGAGGCATGGGAGTCAATCTTACATGATGGACACACTTATGACATGGGGGACAAGGTTGTCTAATGGTCTTAATGGTTAAAGACTTTTGGATCATATGTATTCTTTAAATAACTAAAGTCTTGCACTCTTGGTGTGTTCGTTTTCTTGCCATGTCTGATAGTATCTCCCCTCTCATCCTCTCTTCTCTTGCTTTGAAAACTTGAAGATTTGATGCTTGCATTTTTCTCTCTTTGAACCATACTTGGGTTTGGTTCAAAGCTTAAGAGTTTTATACAAATAACTAGCATTCTACACCAAGTTGAGTCATTTTTGGTGTCTTAAAGGTTACACATTCTTCATCAACTTCCAAGCCTCTCAAGAGGACCCTAAGAACTAAAAAGGTTGTTATTTATTCATCCTTTCTTTGGTTGGTGTTTAAATCTTTCTATAACTTGCAGGAAGATCCTTGGTGGGTATAAAAAAGTTTAAGTCTTCCGTTGCCAACAGGAATACGCTAGGACAAGTCAACCTCCATGTTCAATCACCATCGGGATGGAATACCCTAGGTTTGAATGCTAATATACAACATGTCTAATCAGCCATTGGATTGGAATACAAGGGTTTGTTGGCCTACCGCTCTTCCTAAGCCTCCATGCCTAAAGCTTACAGCCAGCCCGCATCAGGTATCTCGGGCTACCGCACAAATCAGGACCGCTGCAACCCAACCAAACACAATATGTCGACATATAAACAATCAGGATCAAGTAGGAACATAATACAGACAAACAACATTTATACAACTCACTACTTCCTACTAATCCTCTCACAACATAAAGTGCCACTACCAGCTAACCCCCATAGAATGCGTAACCATAAGTAACCAGTGGTGAGATAGCCACCCGGATAGATGGTCCTACTCTATAACCAAAACTGAACCAGGAACATGCAAGAGAATCTAGACCTAGAGTTCTCAAGCTATCCTACATGACCACCGAAAGTCCCTAATGGCACTCGTAGATGATAACCAACAAGCACATATAACATACAGTTCTACATGTTATTACTAGAAAGCGACATACTTAATACAAGGAGACATATCTAACTGATCACTACAACATGGCATCATACTCGTTACCAGAAGACAGATCTAACAGATCACTACATCATAGCATCATACTCAATAATAGAACACAAATCTATCAGAAAACTACATCATAACACCATACTCAATACAAGAACACAAATCTAACAGATCATTACAACATAGCAACATACTAAATATCAACAATCCAAGGAATGCATGGTTGTATATACTTAGAGGTGAGATAGTCACCCGGACAGGTGATCGTACTCTAGAACCACAACCAAACAAGGAACATGTACGAGAGATTATATCAAGAGTCCTCAGTCTATCCTACATGATTATATATAGTTCTTAGGGCAACCCTCTAATAGTAGATAACTAAAACTAGCAGGCCGACATTGGTGCCTTCGACTCACGGGTATAGTGAGGCGAAATTCACCTTGATATGCACGTAGATAACCACTATAGCATTAAAGGACTCTACTACCAACTTTAACTCACTTCCAAACACCTACATGAAGATACTTGAGTCAATACCTGATCACAGGTCGTAGCCACTTGCAACAATCACCACCTCAAATGAAATGACGATTAGGGTTTCATATAAAATGACGATTAGGGTTAAGTAAGAACACATAACCCATTAAGGACTTAATCAATTAAGGGTATGATTGACTAAGGTTTGGCTTAGTCATTCTTGGGTGAAATAATTATCCAATCAATGGCGCAAATACGCGTCTGATCATTGTCCAAAATAGAGATCCCTCATTCTAGGGTTTTTCACGTAAAATGATAACTAGGGTTAGTGTTCCACACTTAACCCCTTACAAAGTTAATCCATTAAGTACAATATTGCATTAAGTTAATTGTATAGAAATATTAAGTATTATTTTAGTTTTAAATAATAGCTTTAATGCGGGTCACAACTAACTCCAAGACTAGGGTTTCTTGACATTAGGGTTTTCTAAACCCTAATTAGGGTTTCCAACTCCTAAGTTAGATAACTAGTTAATCAAATATATATATATATATATATATATATATATATATATATATATACACACACACACACACATATATGTTTATAAATTGGGCACCACCCACTTCCACCTCGGGAAGTGGTGGTCGACAACAGAACCTGGAGAAAGGAGGCAGAAACCACCATTGTTATGGTGGGAGTTATAAGTTTTTAGGTCCAAATACACACATAAGCACACAACCATCCCATTTTCACAACCAAAATTTTTCATTTTTATTAAGATAAAACTTCCTAATTTGTTAATCCATTAATTAAGAAAACCATTTATTCCTAATTACATTTATTAAAAAAATAAGAGTATTGTAGAAATGTGGAATCTTCAATGTTGCTGATGAGTATGTATAGTCCCGCCCTCACCTTCCAGCAATAACCGAAGATTCCTGAAACCATAAACAACTAGGGAAGCATAAAGCTTAGTGACTTTCCCCCAAAATACCACCATATAAACATATCACATATACAATCAAACATGTCGTGTTGGAATACCCCATGCCCATTCAACCTCTGGGTTCAGTCATCCTCAGGATGGAATACCCTAGGTTGGAATGCCAATATATAGTAGGTCCAATAAGCAATGAGGCTGGAATACCCAAGGTTTGTTGACCTACAAACTCAACCCTACCGCTCTTCCCGAGCCTTTGTGCCTACAGATTACAGTCGGCCCGCACCGGGTATCTTGGTCTACCGCACAAAGCAGGACTGCCTTAACCCAACCAAACACAATATGTCGAAATATAAAAAATCAGGATCCAGTAGGCCCACTACTAGCAAACAACAATCATACAACTCACTAATTCCTGCTAATCCTCTCATAACATACATCCGCACTACCAGCTAAACCCTATAGAATGCATAACCATAAGTAACCAGTGGTGAGATAACCACCATAACAGATGGTCCTACTCTAGAGCCACAAAAAACTAGGAACATGCAAGAAGCCTAGAGCAAGAGTTCTCGAGCTATGCTACATGACCACGGCAGTCCCTAAGGGCACTCCATAGATGATAACCAACAAGCACATATAAGATACAATTCTATAGGTTATTACCATAAAGCCACATACTCAATACCAGGAGATAGATCTAACCGCTCACTATATCATGGCAGCATACTCGATACTAGAAACAGATCTAACACTTCACTAAATCATAGCAACATATGCAATACTAGAACAAAAATCTATCTAATTAATATAGCATATCAGCATACTCAATACCAAAAAACAGATCTAACTGATCACTATAGCATAGCAACATACCAAATATCAACAATCCATGTAATGCATGACCGTATATACTTAGAGGTGAGATAGTTACCCGGACAGGTGATCCTACTCTAGAACCACAACCAAACAAGGAACTGGTAAGAGAGCTTAGATCAAGACTCCTCAGTCTATCCTACATTACTATATATAGTCCCTCGGGAATCCCTCTACTAGCAGATAGCCAAAACGAGTGGGCCGGTATTGGTGTCTTCAACCTACGTGTACAGTGAGGTGCAACTCACCTCGATATGCGAGTAGATGAAACAACCCGTTATTTCAAATCAGTATATTAGTATAGATTAACTTGTAACTAGTTCTTTTTAAAGTAATAAAGAGAAATTTTTAAATATTATGTACATTTACATAATCGACCCTTAAAAATAAAATGTTAAATAAACTTGTCTGGAATGAACAAAGTGGTAGAAATCATATCAACAATTCCAAAAATATTAAGAACTCCCAAATCCGAGTTATAACGAAGGAGTTATGACCAAACGAAGATTCACGACAAAATCGGCAAAACACCGTAAGCGTAAAAATTAAGTTTTCAATAAAATATTTTCTAACCTTAACTATCTAAATGAAAGTTATAGTATATGCTAAACCATAAATATTTGTAAAAAGAATGTCCAAATCTGACTTCGTATGAAGAAGTTATGATTTTTCTAAGTTTCGGAATAGCAGTAGACAACTAAAAACACGAAATAAGGATCGAGTGATTTTTAGCCGACACAATCTAAACGAGAATCGAATGTCTTTTCAATAGTAGTACAACGGTAAAAAGACAGACGAAAACGGGTTTCGGACGAAGAAGTTATGAATTTTTAACGGATTTTCCTGTCCCGGTCTGTTAAAAATAATAATATTAAAAATAAATTTAAAATTAGCCAATGAAGTGTGAATGAGAGTTGTAGATTATATTCTCGCATACACGTGCATATAAAGAACGTCAAAAACGGAGCACGTATGTGAAAATTATGAATTTCAGAAGTTTTTGCCCTAAAAAACGAGAAATAGTGGAAAACCAGAAATTTTCGCATGGTCAGAAGCTGGCCAAGTCACCTCGCATGCGAGGCTGACCCGTGCCCCCGTCCCCGGTGTCCTTCTCTAATTCGATCGAAGTGCGGCCCTTTGAGAAGCAGACGCGCGTCGCACCGGTGGCATCCTCCGAGCTCACATGCGTGCCTCGCTTCTCCTTCTAACATGTGCCTTCTTCGCATGCGAGCTGCATGGTAGCATGATCCTCTCGGCCGAGCACCCTCGCGGAGTATATAAGGAGGTGCAAAATCCTCCGGTTCCTACACGATTTTCACCCCAAATTTCACCCTTTTTCACATTTTCGACCCCCACAAACTTATTTACATCTCCCCGAAGCCCCGATATCATATTCAACACTCAAAAGATATCCTGAGGCGCAAGAAGTCAATAAAAATAGAGTCTTTCAGATTCCAAATTCGAACCCTCACAAGGCCTGGTTTTCAGAAATAAATCTTTTCTAGCAACGAAGTGCTACTCAATTCTTCACTACTATCAAGTGAGTTCATACCCCTATATTTTCACTATTTTTATAATGTTTTAAGAGGGGGGGGGATACAAGTAAAATACAAAGATTTCTTGTATGAATAACATACATTTAATTATTTAATTTATCATTATTATAAACAAACTATTTTTCAGTTCGGAATTTATTACAATAACAAGAAACTAAACTATAATAGGTATACTTTAGAGAACTCATTCTTTGGTTTCAAGTTTCAAAACACATAAACATAGTATAAACTACGATTAGAAGAAACATATAAAACAATCATTAGAAAAGAAATGAAATACTTTACCATGAAGTAAGCATATAAAACATTCATCAGAAAACAAATGGAATACTTTACCATGCTGTAAACATATAAAACAATCATCAGAAAATAAATGGAATACTTTACTACATATAAAACTATATTTTATGTAGTTTATGAAACTTATTTATTCATATAGTTATATTAAAGTAACTTCTTACTATCTTACATATTATCAATATAGCTTTTGTGAGACTCGCTTCAAGTACTTATTTAAGTATAAAATAAAAGTCTTGAAAATTATAACCAAAGTCTACTGTAGGGAGAGCATGACACTTGTGTATAGATCTATACGGGACTGACAATCCTGCACCTAAGCTGCTTGCAATAGCTAGCCCGGTAGGCCTAGGGTGACAATTGTCATACCATTTTACAATGCCTAAAGAACGTTGTGTTTTAGGCGAGGCTTAGGTCTTCAATTATGGTTATGATAACTCACAATTTGGTATTGACTAATAAGTAAACAACTTCACATAGTTTTATAATAATAAAATTATAAAGGGTAAATCTTGATATTTACAACTTTGTACAAGCAGAAACAACAAATACTATTCTAATACAGAGAAAGCTTCCTTTTCATAGTATTATTAGAATTCAAAACTATATCATACTATTTTATAACACAATTGCATATACAACAGGAAATATAGGACCACAACCAAACAAGGAACTGGTAAGAGAGCTTAGATCAAGACTCCTCAGTCTATCCTACATTACTATATATAGTCCCTCGGGAATCCCTCTACTAGCAGATAGCCAAAACGAGTGGGCCGGTATTGGTGTCTTCAACCTACGTGTACAGTGAGGTGCAACTCACCTCGATATGCGAGTAGATGAAACAACCCGTTATTTCAAATCAGTATATTAGTATAGATTAACTTGTAACTAGTTCTTTTTAAAGTAATAAAGAGAAATTTTTAAATATTATGTACATTTACATAATCGACCCTTAAAAATAAAATGTTAAATAAACTTGTCTGGAATGAACAAAGTGGTAGAAATCATATCAACAATTCCAAAAATATTAAGAACTCCCAAATCCGAGTTATAACGAAGGAGTTATGACCAAACGAAGATTCACGACAAAATCGGCAAAACACCGTAAGCGTAAAAATTAAGTTTTCAATAAAATATTTTCTAACCTTAACTATCTAAATGAAAGTTATAGTATATGCTAAACCATAAATATTTGTAAAAAGAATGTCCAAATCTGACTTCGTATGAAGAAGTTATGATTTTTCTAAGTTTCGGAATAGCAGTAGACAACTAAAAACACGAAATAAGGATCGAGTGATTTTTAGCCGACACAATCTAAACGAGAATCGAATGTCTTTTCAATAGTAGTACAACGGTAAAAAGACAGACGAAAACGGGTTTCGGACGAAGAAGTTATGAATTTTTAACGGATTTTCCTGTCCCGGTCTGTTAAAAATAATAATATTAAAAATAAATTTAAAATTAGCCGATGAAGTGTGAATGAGAGTTGTAGATTATATTCTCGCCTACACGTGCATATAAAGAACGTCAAAAACGGAGCACGTATGTGAAAATTATGAATTTCAGAAGTTTTTGCCCTAAAAAACCGAGAAATAGTGGAAAACCAGAAATTTTCGCATGGTCAGAAGCTGGCCAAGTCACCTCGCATGCGAGGCTGACCCGTGCCCCCCTCCCCGGTGTCCTTCTCTAATTCGATCGAAGTGCGGCCCTTTGAGAAGCAGACGCGCGTCGCACCGGTGGCATCCTCCGAGCTCACATGCGTGCCTCGCTTCTCCTTCTAACATGTGCCTTCTTCGCATGCGAGCTGCATGGTAGCATGATCCTCTCGGCCGAGCACCCTCGCGGAGTATATAAGGAGGTGCAAAATCCTCCGGTTCCTACACGATTTTCACCCCAAATTTCACCCTTTTTCACATTTTCGACCCCCACAAACTTATTTACATCTTCCCGAAGCCCCGATATCATATTCAACACTCAAAAGATATCCTGAGGCGCAAGAAGTCAATAAAAATAGAGTCTTTCAGATTCCAAATTCGAACCCTCACAAGGCCTGGTTTTCAGAAATAAATCTTTTCTAGCAACGAAGTGCTACTCAATTCTTCACTACTATCAAGTGAGTTCATACCCCTATATTTTCACTATTTTTATAATGTTTTAAGGGGGGGGGGGGGGGATACAAGTAAAATACAAAGATTTCTTGTATGAATAACATACATTTAATTATTTAATTTATCATTATTATAAACAAACTATTTTTCAGTTCGGAATTTATTACAATAACAAGAAACTAAACTATAATAGGTATACTTTAGAGAACTCATTCTTTGGTTTCAAGTTTCAAAACACATAAACATAGTATAAACTACGATTAGAAGAAACATATAAAACAATCATTAGAAAAGAAATGAAATACTTTACCATGAAGTAAGCATATAAAACATTCATCAGAAAACAAATGGAATACTTTACCATGCTGTAAACATATAAAACAATCATCAGAAAATAAATGGAATACTTTACTACATATAAAACTATATTTTATGTAGTTTATGAAACTTATTTATTCATATAGTTATATTAAAGTAACTTCTTACTATCTTACATATTATCAATATAGCTTTTGTGAGACTCGCTTCAAGTACTTATTTAAGTAT
The DNA here is from genome assembly GCF_052625555.1 of Lactuca saligna. Taxonomy (NCBI): domain Eukaryota; kingdom Viridiplantae; phylum Streptophyta; class Magnoliopsida; order Asterales; family Asteraceae; genus Lactuca; species Lactuca saligna. Next base: position 125,676,881 of record NC_136418.1, on the reverse strand, counting down.
AAAATAAAAGTCTTGAAAATTATAACCAAAGTCTACTGTAGGGAGAGCATGACACTTGTGTATAGATCTATACGGGACTGACAATCCTGCACCTAAGCTGCTTGCAATAGCTAGGCCGGTAGGCCTAGGGTGACAATTGTCATACCATTTTACAATGCCTAAAGAACGTTGTGTTTTAGGCGAGGCTTAGGTCTTCAAGTATGGTTATGATAACTCACAATTTGGTATTGACTAATAAGTAAACAACTTCACATAGTTTTATAATAATAAAATTATAAAGGGTAAATCTTGATATTTACAACTTTGTACAAGCAGAAACAACAAATACTATTCTAATACAGAGAAAGCTTCCTTTTCATAGTATTATTAGAATTCAAAACTATATCATACTATTTTATAACACAATTGCATATACAACAGGAAATATAGGACCACAACCAAACAAGGAACTGGTAAGAGAGCTTAGATCAAGACTCCTCAGTCTATCCTACATTACTATATATAGTCCCTCGGGAATCCCTCTACTAGCAGATAGCCAAAACGAGTGGGCCGGTATTGGTGTCTTCAACCTACGTGTACAGTGAGGTGCAACTCACCTCGATATGCGAGTAGATGAAACAACCCGTTATTTCAAATCAGTATATTAGTATAGATTAACTTGTAACTAGTTCTTTTTAAAGTAATAAAGAGAAATTTTTAAATATTATGTACATTTACATAATCGACCCTTAAAAATAAAATGTTAAATAAACTTGTCTGGAATGAACAAAGTGGTAGAAATCATATCAACAATTCCAAAAATATTAAGAACTCCCAAATCCGAGTTATAACGAAGGAGTTATGACCAAACGAAGATCTTTAAAGGATAGATAAAATGAATGTTATAAGGTTTATGTCCTTATACATATATTGGTAGTATCTTGAAAGGGATCAAGACACAAGATTCTTTTAGAGAACTCTTGGCATTTCCATATGGCATCATTTTGATCTAGCCTCAATAGTACATAGCTCATAGGCTTAAACTAGATGAATATATTTAAATTCTATTTTCTTGGCAAATGAATTCATCATTTACACCATATTATGCATAGGACATGGTATTTGATAGTACTGTAAGCATGTCATAGGATACTAACTGAATACATGCTTAAGTCACTAGATGACTAAAACATCATTCTAAGAGTACTTTAGAGGAACTAAGAGATTGTATATGAGACAATCAGTTTACAAAGGATATTTATGGAAAGAGCTACATAAGATGTTAATTTTTAAACATATATATATATATATATATATATATATATATATATATATATATATATATATATATATATAATATTATGAATTATAATTGTATTTTTTACTTCATTATGGAATGAAAGGTAAGTTTTGTTGGAATGAGGTCCAAGCCAAAAATAATGACACAATCTACTACAAAATAAGAGTAAACTACTTTAGAAGTTGAAATCAAATATGATTGGATGAATGGATCATTGAAAAACTATGTTGATTTTTGCCGTTCAAGGATCACATAGAAATTTGTGTAACATCCATAAAATAATGATGCCAAATTTAAACATTTTAAAAAATTTCAAAAGCAATGATTATTACAAAACTTGTTTTCAAAATGATATAATGTCATAGTATCCCAGAATCAAATCATAAATATCATGAAATATGAGGAGTTGTATGATCACGCCTTCGCCTTCCAGTGATCATCAGAAGTACCTAAAACAATAGTCGATGAATGTAAGCTCGAAGGCTTAGTGAGTTACCCCCAAAATACCAATGCCATAAAGATATAACCATATCATATAACATATAAGCAAACAACATGCATAATGAGCCTTACCAAAAGTTGAACAACTAATGAGATTGATCGCGATCCAATTCTCATGCTCAACATGATGTCTGTAGCAAAGGGATAACTAATAAAATTACCTTATACACCAATTGTAGCTTTGATATTTTTGGGAATTAGGCGTTGATAGAATGGCACAAAAAAGTCATATGGTCTTAGGGGCAGTGAAATGTTGCTAGTCATTCACCACTATCTATATCAGTCTAATATGAGCCTTGTGTAAGTAGCAGATTGAAAGGTCTAGTATGCTCAAGAGTCATATTAAAGTGATATTGCTAAATAACATATTATACTAATGGGTCACACTAACAACAGATTGATACAATTGATTATTTATTTGAAATTGATTTTAAAAAATATTCAATAAAACTCTTATAATTAAATTGGAAATTATTTATTTCTAGGAAATAATAACTTTCATTAGCAAATAATACTACATAATTCATATGATATGAATTAATAAGTCATGTACAACATTTTGGACCATAAGGCTTTTTGTCTTTTTACCTAAATGTTAAGGTCTATATTTTATAAACATGGGTTTTATAAAATATACAATCTTCTTCTCTTTTGTGTACAAATTTTGAAGATTGTACTTTAAGGGACATGGAATGATGTTTTGACTTAAAGTAATAAGAGGCATGGGAGTCAATCTTACATGATGGACACACTTATGACATGGGGGACAAGGTTGTCTAATGGTCTTAATGGTTAAAGACTTTTGGATCATATGTATTCTTTAAATAACTAAAGTCTTGCACTCTTGGTGTGTTCGTTTTCTTGCCATGTCTGATAGTATCTCCCCTCTCATCCTCTCTTCTCTTGCTTTGAAAACTTGAAGATTTGATGCTTGCATTTTTCTCTCTTTGAACCATACTTGGGTTTGGTTCAAAGCTTAAGAGTTTTATACAAATAACTAGCATTCTACACCAAGTTGAGTCATTTTTGGTGTCTTAAAGGTTACACATTCTTCATCAACTTCCAAGCCTCTCAAGAGGACCCTAAGAACTAAAAAGGTTGTTATTTATTCATCCTTTCTTTGGTTGGTGTTTAAATCTTTCTATAACTTGCAGGAAGATCCTTGGTGGGTATAAAAAAGTTTAAGTCTTCCGTTGCCAACAGGAATACGCTAGGACAAGTCAACCTCCATGTTCAATCACCATCGGGATGGAATACCCTAGGTTTGAATGCTAATATACAACATGTCTAATCAGCCATTGGATTGGAATACAAGGGTTTGTTGGCCTACCGCTCTTCCTAAGCCTCCATGCCTAAAGCTTACAGCCAGCCCGCATCAGGTATCTCGGGCTACCGCACAAATCAGGACCGCTGCAACCCAACCAAACACAATATGTCGACATATAAACAATCAGGATCAAGTAGGAACATAATACAGACAAACAACATTTATACAACTCACTACTTCCTACTAATCCTCTCACAACATAAAGTGCCACTACCAGCTAACCCCCATAGAATGCGTAACCATAAGTAACCAGTGGTGAGATAGCCACCCGGATAGATGGTCCTACTCTATAACCAAAACTGAACCAGGAACATGCAAGAGAATCTAGACCTAGAGTTCTCAAGCTATCCTACATGACCACCGAAAGTCCCTAATGGCACTCGTAGATGATAACCAACAAGCACATATAACATACAGTTCTACATGTTATTACTAGAAAGCGACATACTTAATACAAGGAGACATATCTAACTGATCACTACAACATGGCATCATACTCGTTACCAGAAGACAGATCTAACAGATCACTACATCATAGCATCATACTCAATAATAGAACACAAATCTATCAGAAAACTACATCATAACACCATACTCAATACAAGAACACAAATCTAACAGATCATTACAACATAGCAACATACTAAATATCAACAATCCAAGGAATGCATGGTTGTATATACTTAGAGGTGAGATAGTCACCCGGACAGGTGATCGTACTCTAGAACCACAACCAAACAAGGAACATGTACGAGAGATTATATCAAGAGTCCTCAGTCTATCCTACATGATTATATATAGTTCTTAGGGCAACCCTCTAATAGTAGATAACTAAAACTAGCAGGCCGACATTGGTGCCTTCGACTCACGGGTATAGTGAGGCGAAATTCACCTTGATATGCACGTAGATAACCACTATAGCATTAAAGGACTCTACTACCAACTTTAACTCACTTCCAAACACCTACATGAAGATACTTGAGTCAATACCTGATCACAGGTCGTAGCCACTTGCAACAATCACCACCTCAAATGAAATGACGATTAGGGTTTCATATAAAATGACGATTAGGGTTAAGTAAGAACACATAACCCATTAAGGACTTAATCAATTAAGGGTATGATTGACTAAGGTTTGGCTTAGTCATTCTTGGGTGAAATAATTATCCAATCAATGGCGCAAATACGCGTCTGATCATTGTCCAAAATAGAGATCCCTCATTCTAGGGTTTTTCACGTAAAATGATAACTAGGGTTAGTGTTCCACACTTAACCCCTTACAAAGTTAATCCATTAAGTACAATATTGCATTAAGTTAATTGTATAGAAATATTAAGTATTATTTTAGTTTTAAATAATAGCTTTAATGCGGGTCACAACTAACTCCAAGACTAGGGTTTCTTGACATTAGGGTTTTCTAAACCCTAATTAGGGTTTCCAAATCCTAAGTTAGATAATTAGTTAATCAAATATATATATATATATATATATATATATATATATACACACACACACACACACACATATATGTTTATAAATTGGGCACCACCCACTTCCACCTCGGGAAGTGGTGGTCGACAACAGTTCCTGGAGAAAGGAGGCAGAAACCACCATTGTTATGGTGGGAGTTATAAGTTTTTAGGTCCAAATACACACATAAGCACACAACCATCCCATTTTCACAACCAAAATTTTTCATTTTTATTAAGATAAAACTTCCTAATTTGTTAATCCATTAATTAAGAAAACCATTTATTCCTAATTACATTTATTAAAAAAATAAGAGTATTGTAGAAATGTGGAATCTTCAATGTTGCTGATGAGTATGTATAGTCCCGCCCTCACCTTCCAGCAATAACCGAAGATTCCTGAAACCATAAACAACTAGGGAAGCATAAATCTTAGTGACTTTCCCCCAAAATACCACCATATAAACATATCACATATACAATCAAACATGTCGTGTTGGAATACCCCATGCCCATTCAACCTCTGGGTTCAGTCATCCTCAGGATGGAATACCCTAGGTTGGAATGCCAATATATAGTAGGTCCAATAAGCAATGAGGCTGGAATACCCAAGGTTTGTTGACCTACAAACTCAACCCTACCGCTCTTCCCGAGCCTTTGTGCCTACAGATTACAGTCGGCCCGCACCGGGTATCTTGGTCTACCGCACAAAGCAGGACTGCCTTAACCCAACCAAACACAATATGTCGAAATATAAAAAATCAGGATCCAGTAGGCCCACTACTAGCAAACAACAATCATACAACTCACTAATTCCTGCTAATCCTCTCATAACATACATCCGCACTACCAGCTAAACCCTATAGAATGCATAACCATAAGTAACCAGTGGTGAGATAACCACCATAACAGATGGTCCTACTCTAGAGCCACAAAAAACTAGGAACATGCAAGAAGCCTAGAGCAAGAGTTCTCGAGCTATGCTACATGACCACGACAGTCCCTAAGGGCACTCCATAGATGATAACCAACAAGCACATATAAGATACAATTCTATAGGTTATTACCATAAAGCCACATACTCAATACCAGGAGATAGATCTAACCGCTCACTATATCATGGCAGCATACTCGATACTAGAAACAGATCTAACACTTCACTAAATCATAGCAACATATGCAATACTAGAACAAAAATCTATCTAATTAATATAGCATATCAGCATACTCAATACCAAAAAACAGATCTAACTGATCACTATAGCATAGCAACATACCAAATATCAACAATCCATGTAATGCATGACCGTATATACTTAGAGGTGAGATAGTTACCCGGACAGGTGATCCTACTCTAGAACCACAACCAAACAAGGAACTGGTAAGAGAGCTTAGATCAAGACTCCTCAGTCTATCCTACATTACTATATATAGTCCCTCGGGAATCCCTCTACTAGCAGATAGCCAAAACGAGTGGGCCGGTATTGGTGTCTTCAACCTACGTGTACAGTGAGGTGCAACTCACCTCGATATGCGAGTAGATGAAACAACCCGTTATTTCAAATCAATATATTAGTATAGATTAACTTGTAACTAGTTCTTTTTAAAGTAATAAAGAGAAATTTTTAAATATTATGTACATTTACATAATCGACCCTTAAAAATAAAATGTTAAATAAACTTGTCTGGAATGAACAAAGTGGTAGAAATCATATCAAAAATTCCAAAAATATTAAGAACTCCCAAATCCGAGTTATAACGAAGGTGTTATGACCAAACGAAGATTCACGACAAAATCGGCAAAACACCGTAAGCGTAAAAATTAAGTTTTCAATAAAATATTTTCTAACCTTAACTATCTAAATGAAAGTTATAGTATATGCTAAACCATAAATATTTGTAAAAAGAACGTCCAAATCTGACTTCGTATGAAGAAGTTATGATTTTTCTAAGTTTCGGAATAGCAGTAGACAACTAAAAACACGAAATAAGGATCGAGTGATTTTTAGCCGACACAATCTAAACGAGAATCGAATGTCTTTTCAATAGTAGTACAACGGTAAAAAGACAGACGAAAACGGGTTTCGGACGAAGAAGTTATGAATTTTTAACGGATTTTCCTGTCCCGGTCTGTTAAAAATAATAATATTAAAAATAAATTTAAAATTAGCCGATGAAGTGTGAATGAGAGTTGTAGATTATATTCTCGCCTACACGTGCATATAAAGAACGTCAAAAACGGAGCACGTATGTGAAAATTATGAATTTCAGAAGTTTTTGCCCTAAAAAACCGAGAAATAGTGGAAAACCAGAAATTTTCGCATGGTCAGAAGCTGGCCAAGTCACCTCGCATGCGAGGCTGACCCGTGCCCCCCTCCCCGGTGTCCTTCTCTAATTCGATCGAAGTGCGGCCCTTTGAGAAGCAGACGCGCGTCGCACCGGTGGCATCCTCCGAGCTCACATGCGTGCCTCGCTTCTCCTTCTAACATGTGCCTTCTTCGCATGCGAGCTGCATGGTAGCATGATCCTCTCGGCCGAGCACCCTCGCGGAGTATATAAGGAGGTGCAAAATCCTCCGGTTCCTACACGATTTTCACCCCAAATTTCACCCTTTTTCACATTTTCGACCCCCACAAACTTATTTACATCTTCCCGAAGCCCCGATATCATATTCAACACTCAAAAGATATCCTGAGGCGCAAGAAGTCAATAAAAATAGAGTCTTTCAGATTCCAAATTCGAACCCTCACAAGGCCTGGTTTTCAGAAATAAATCTTTTCTAGCAACGAAGTGCTACTCAATTCTTCACTACTATCAAGTGAGTTCATACCCCTATATTTTCACTATTTTTATAATGTTTTAAGGGGGGGGGGGGGATACAAGTAAAATACAAAGATTTCTTGTATGAATAACATACATTTAATTATTTAATTTATCATTATTATAAACAAACTATTTTTCAGTTCGGAATTTATTACAATAACAAGAAACTAAACTATAATAGGTATACTTTAGAGAACTCATTCTTTGGTTTCAAGTTTCAAAACACATAAACATAGTATAAACTACGATTAGAAGAAACATATAAAACAATCATTAGAAAAGAAATGAAATACTTTACCATGAAGTAAGCATATAAAACATTCATCAGAAAACAAATGGAATACTTTACCATGCTGTAAACATATAAAACAATCATCAGAAAATAAATGGAATACTTTACTACATATAAAACTATATTTTATGTAGTTTATGAAACTTATTTATTCATATAGTTATATTAAAGTAACTTCTTACTATCTTACATATTATCAATATAGCTTTTGTGAGACTCGCTTCAAGTACTTATTTAAGTATAAAATAAAAGTCTTGAAAATTATAACCAAAGTCTACTGTAGGGAGAGCATGACACTTGTGTATAGATCTATACGGGACTGACAATCCTGCACCTAAGCTGCTTGCAATAGCTAGGCCGGTAGGCCTAGGGTGACAATTGTCATACCATTTTACAATGCCTAAAGAACGTTGTGTTTTAGGCGAGGCTTAGGTCTTCAAGTATGGTTATGATAACTCACAATTTGGTATTGACTAATAAGTAAACAACTTCACATAGTTTTATAATAATAAAATTATAAAGGGTAAATCTTGATATTTACAACTTTGTACAAGCAGAAACAACAAATACTATTCTAATACAGAGAAAGCTTCCTTTTCATAGTATTATTAGAATTCAAAACTATATCATACTATTTTATAACACAATTGCATATACAACAGGAAATATAGGACCACAACCAAACAAGGAACTGGTAAGAGAGCTTAGATCAAGACTCCTCAGTCTATCCTACATTACTATATATAGTCCCTCGGGAATCCCTCTACTAGCAGATAGCCAAAACGAGTGGGCCGGTATTGGTGTCTTCAACCTACGTGTACAGTGAGGTGCAACTCACCTCGATATGCGAGTAGATGAAACAACCCGTTATTTCAAATCAGTATATTAGTATAGATTAACTTGTAACTAGTTCTTTTTAAAGTAATAAAGAGAAATTTTTAAATATTATGTACATTTACATAATCGACCCTTAAAAATAAAATGTTAAATAAACTTGTCTGGAATGAACAAAGTGGTAGAAATCATATCAACAATTCCAAAAATATTAAGAACTCCCAAATCCGAGTTATAACGAAGGAGTTATGACCAAACGAAGATCTTTAAAGGATAGATAAAATGAATGTTATAAGGTTTATGTCCTTATACATATATTGGTAGTATCTTGAAAGGGATCAAGACACAAGATTCTTTTAGAGAACTCTTGGCATTTCCATATGGCATCATTTTGATCTAGCCTCAATAGTACATAGCTCATAGGCTTAAACTAGATGAATATATTTAAATTCTATTTTCTTGGCAAATGAATTCATCATTTACACCATATTATGCATAGGACATGGTATTTGATAGTACTGTAAGCATGTCATAGGATACTAACTGAATACATGCTTAAGTCACTAGATGACTAAAACATCATTCTAAGAGTACTTTAGAGGAACTAAGAGATTGTATATGAGACAATCAGTTTACAAAGGATATTTATGGAAAGAGCTACATAAGATGTTAATTTTTAAACATATATATATATATATATATATATATATATATATATATATATATATATATATATATAATATTATGAATTATAATTGTATTTTTTACTTCATTATGGAATGAAAGGTAAGTTTTGTTGGAATGAGGTCCAAGCCAAAAATAATGACACAATCTACTACAAAATAAGAGTAAACTACTTTAGAAGTTGAAATCAAATATGATTGGATGAATGGATCATTGAAAAACTATGTTGATTTTTGCCGTTCAAGGATCACATAGAAATTTGTGTAACATCCATAAAATAATGATGCCAAATTTAAACATTTTAAAAAATTTCAAAAGCAATGATTATTACAAAACTTGTTTTCAAAATGATATAATGTCATAGTATCCCAGAATCAAATCATAAAAATCATGAAATATGAGGAGTTGTATGATCACGCCTTCGCCTTCCAGTGATCATCAGAAGTACCTAAAACAATAGTCGATGAATGTAAGCTCGAAGGCTTAGTGAGTTACCCCCAAAATACCAATGCCATAAAGATATAACCATATCATATAACATATAAGCAAACAACATGCATAATGAGCCTTACCAAAAGTTGAACAACTAATGAGATTGATCGCGATCCAATTCTCATGCTCAACATGATGTCTGTAGCAAAGGGATAACTAATAAAATTACCTTATACACCAATTGTAGCTTTGATATTTTTGGGAATTAGGCGTTGATAGAATGGCACAAAAAAGTCATATGGTCTTAGGGGCAGTGAAATGTTGCTAGTCATTCACCACTATCTATATCAGTCTAATATGAGCCTTGTGTAAGTAGCAGATTGAAAGGTCTAGTATGCTCAAGAGTCATTGTAACATCCGGATTTTACCAGGTATAATGTAAGTTTAATTGTGTTATATTGAGAGAGGGACTCGGCGAGTTGGGGCTCAGACTCGCCGAGTAGGGACGCGGGATTGATCGAGGGTGCGCACTTGGACTCGGCGAGTCCAGGGTATGGACTCGGCGAGTCTGCGCTGTGTTATGAAACCCTAAATCTCCGGGTTTGTGGCCTATTTAAGGGGCCTTATGGCCGTCATTTGCGCTCACCCAAGCCCCAGAGAGTGTCCCTAGAGTTCTTGAGCGTTTGTGAAGGAAAGAGAGCCAATCTTGATCTTGTGTGTGTTGTTTAGCAAGAAGAAGGAGGCCCTAGGCAAGAGGAAGCAAAGTAGGTTGCTATTTCGTGGATTTGGAGCTTGGATCATCACTCTAGAGGTATTATTTTCGGACCATTTTCTGTTTGGTGAAACTTGATGCAAGTTAGGGCTTAATATGATCATTTATGGGGTGATTTGGTGCCCCTTTGGTTCCCTCTTTGAGTTGAGACCATGGATCTGGATCCATAGAGGTCCAGAGGGCCTCACTCATCAAGCTTTATGGGTGGAAATGGAGTCCTTGGCCTTGTGTTGAAGTAGTAGAGTCAAAAACATCATTTGTGATCATGTAGAGGTTATTTATGCATCAAGATTGTGACTTTACGTGCTAAATAAGCATGGGGGGACTGGATCTATGGATTAGTGGACTGGATCTGGCCTTTAGAGCAAGATTGAGTCAGTGCATGGCACGAACTCGCCGAGTCCGAAGAACAGACTCGGCGAGTAGCTTGAATGTTGCACGACCACTCAGCGAGTGGCCTCGCCGAGTTGGGATGAGTGAACTCAGTGGGTCAAGGGGGAGTCAGGATGGACAGGTGGACCGAGTCAAACCGGACTCGCCGAGTTGTTCTTGAGACTCGGCGAGTTGAGTCGTGGTGGCCCCACAACTCGTGCCAGGTGGAAACTCATCGAGTTGGGAGGGGATGCTCGACGTGTCAAGAGAGGATTCCAGGGAAATCGGTGAATGCGCTCAAACTCGCCGAGTCGCTATAGTGCACTCGCCGAGTCCGGTCAAGTTGACCGTTGACCAGCGTTGACCTAGATTGTCTTGTTATGGTATGGTCAACCCTAGTTGGGAAAGTGTTAATTAGAGATGTATTGTGCTATAGGGGGGACTTCAGCTCGGCAGATCGAGTGTTTAGCGATTTCAGGGTTACGGTTTACCGAGACACGCGAGGTGAGTCTTCTCACTATACTTTACCTTGAGTAGGTAACCAGAGTTATGTGATAGAGTATTTGTATGCTATGTATGTTATGTGTTGTGCTGCATTACTTTTATGTGTTTGATGCTGTGCATGTTTACAGAGTTAGAACCGGAAGGTTCACAGAGTTAGAACCTGAGGGTTCACAGAGTTTGGGTGCACGGACCCACAGAGTTATAGCCTCGAGTGGCTAATATGTGTTATATGTAGTATTTTGGGAAACTCACTAAGCCTTGTGCTTACAGTGTTGATGTTATTTGTTTCAGGTACTAGTGACGACCGTGGGAAGGCGCCGGCTTGATCCGTACACACACGTTTGAAGCTTGACATTTTGATCTTGGGATTTCGTACTATTTTGTTGAACAATTAAAAGGGGTGTTTCTATGAATATTGATGGAATTATGTTTTATAAAAATCGAAAAATTTGTTTGAAAAATTTAGTGTTACAAATTGGTATCAGAGCCTTGGTTTGAGGGATTCGGGTACACCTTCGGGGGTATTTGAACTCAAACTGAGGAAATAAAGAGATATTTTCAAAATAAAAACCAAAATTTTCTAAGAGTAAAGGGTTTTCCAGGAAGAAACGTGTGTACGATCAGTCAGCGCCCGAACGGTGAATTCCCAAAATATCTTTTGTTATGTAATTACTATTATTGTGATGTGTGTGCATGCTAGAGTAGGCTAGGTATTGCTGATAGGGCTAGAGTAGCCTGTTTTGTGATGCCTTAGCTTCGGGAATGGTGAGCTGCTATGAGACGCTGAGAGTAATTAGGTAGCTGCTAGGGTTTTGTGTGAGATCTGTTCAGAGAGATTTAAGTATAATAGAGTACTTGGGGACTGGGATCCGAAGAGGACGATTTGGGGTGTGTACCGAGACGGTGCGGACAGTAGTATTGGGCCCGTACTACTAAAAGCACCGGAGCGGTACACAGTTCAAATGAGAATCTGGGGATGCCAAGAATCAAGGAGGGGTGGATTGTTGAATGTAAGAGTGTTCGAGTGAATTCTAATTATCGCATGTTGTATTTCAGAGGTTGATCATGGTGAGGACACGACACATGCCGGAGGATGCCGGATCTAGTGATGAGGACATTCGACAGATCATTCATGAGGAGGTGGCTGCGGTCATCAGAGCCGAGATACCAGAGATGTTCGGGTCCATTAAGACCGCTTTGATTGAGACGTTTGACGAGCGCTATGCCGCTCTTTCTGAGGCTGCGGTTGCAGCAGCTACCGCAGCGATTTCTGCGGCAAGACCCCAGGGAGGTGATGCGATGTTGTTCAGGGAGTTCAGCAACACCAAGCCACCAGAGTTTGATGGTACGTAGGACCCGGTGGCAGCTATGAGGTGGATATCTGATATGGAGGGATGCTTCTTCACTTGCTCGTCCCCTGAGCATTTGAAGGTTCGGTTCGCGCTGAACCAGCTTCGCTTGGGAGCGAAGGACTGGTGGAAGTTTGTGACTGCGCATTTCACACCGACTGAGCTTTCGGCAGTGACCTGGAAGAGGTTCACTTCCATGTTCCGAGATGAGTATGTTCCTCAGGTGGAGAGGGAACGTCTGGCACAGGAGTTTCTGACCCTCAAGCAGGGTACCGAGTCAGTTACAGCGATTACGAGGATGTTTCAGGAGAGGGCGATGTTTTGCCCTGAGCACGTGTCCACCGAGCAGGCACGTATGAGCCGTTATCTGAGCATTTTGAGGCGGGATATTCGGGAGTTCGCTGCGAACTCCTCGTACCGGACATTTGCCGAGCTTCAGGCAAATGCTCGGAAGAGGGAGATTGAGCTTGAGACTCAGGCCAGGGAGGAGGCGGAGTCTATGGGGAGGGATCGGCGGCCGGCACAGTCCCAGCCGACAGCCAAGCGGGCCAAGCCCGCTGATCCCAGACCCGGGAGCCAGAAGGGCCGCACTTGTGGGAAGTGCGGCAAGGGTCACGATGGCGCCTGTCGGGCAGGGTCTTGCTACAAATGTGGCAAGGAGGGGCATATGGCTAAGGACTGCCCCAAGGGATTTGCAGTGTGCTTCCACTGCAATCAGACTGGACACCGGAAGGCGGAGTGTTCGCTGCTGCGCGGGGCATCTCAGGGGTCTGCTCCCGCCGCCATCAGAGCTGCTGCTGCAGAGAGTCGGCCCGTGAAGGCCGAGGCACCAAGGGCTCGGGGGAGAGCCTTCCAGCTGACTGCGGAAGAGGTCCGCGCTGCACCCGACGTTGTGGCTGGTATGTTTCCTTTTCATTATTGTTTATGGTGTTGAGATATTATGCTTATATCATGCTATGCTTAGGTACCTTCCTTGTGAATTCTGTACCTGCTTTAGTTTTATTTGACTCGGGTGCGAGTCGATCTTTTGTGTCCTTGGCATTTAGTCAGCGTATCAGTGTTAGTCGTGGAGTATTGAGTCGGCCCCTGCGGGTTTCCATAGCCGCCGACAGAGTGATTTGTGCTACAGAGGTCTTCCGGGGATGTGTATTGGAGATATTCGGGGTTGAGTTTCTGATCGACCTGATTCCGATTGCGATGGGTGATGTCTGTGTTATAGTGGGCATGGATTGGTTGAGCCGATTCGGTGCGGTTATCGATTGCGAGCAACAGCTGGTGACTATACGGGATCCTAGTGGGGGAGTTCTTTCAGTATACGGCGAGGGTACACGTTCTGGATCAGCCTTTTGTTCGGCTGCTAGGGCGAGGCAGTGTTTACAGCAGGGCTGTAAGGGTTATGTAGCGTATGTGATGGATACGCGAGTGATCTCCGAGAGACCGAGCTCTGTGGAGGAAGTTCCGGTGGTGCGGGAGTTTCCAGATGTATTTCCCGAAGAGTTACCAGGTGTGCCTCCCGCGAGGCAAGTGGAGTTTGGCATCGATTTGGTTCCGGGGGCCGCGCCTATTGCTAAGGTGCCGTATCGCCTTGCGCCTCCGGAGATGCAGGAGTTATCCTCGCAACTTTAGGAGTTGCTGGGGAAGGGGTTTATTCGGCCGAGTAGCTCGCCGTGGGGAGCACCCATCTTGTTTGTGAAGAAGAAGGATGGCTCGCATCGCATGTGTATTGATTACCGGGAATTGAATAAGCTGACGGTCAAGAACCGTTACCCGCTACCGAGGATCGACGATTTATTCGATCAGCTACAGGGAGCATCTTGGTTCTCCAAGATTGATTTGAGGTCGGGCTATCATCAGGTGAGAGTGCGGGACGAGGACGTCCAGAAGACAGCATTCAGGACGCGTTATGGGCATTATGAGTTCGTGGTGATGCCTTTTGGGCTCACTAATGCCCCGGCTGTGTTCATGGACCTCATGAACAGGGTATGTCGGCCGATGTTGGATCGGTCGGTGATTGTTTTCATTGATGATATTCTGGTATATTCGAGATCTAGTGAGCAGCACGAGGAGCATTTGAGGGAGGTGCTTGGGGTTTTGAGAGCGGAGAAACTTTACGCAAAGTTCTCCAAGTGCGATTTCTGGTTACGGGAGGTCCAGTTTCTGGGACATCTCGTTAACCAGAAGGGGATATTGGTCGATCCGGCCAAGGTTGACGCAGTGATGAGGTGGGAGGTGCCGAGGTCACCTTCTGAGATACGGAGTTTCCTCGGGTTGGCAGGGTATTATCGGAGATTTATTAAGGATTTCTCCAAGATTGCGGTTCCACTCACCAGATTGACCCGGAAGGGTGTGACATTTGCATGGGGTCCCGAGCAGCAGACCTCCTTTGAGACGCTTCGCCAGAGGTTGTGTGAAGCTCCAGTATTAGCCCTTCCGGAAGGTATGGAAGGTTTTGTGGTATTCTGCGATGCATCGATCCTAGGATTGGGAGCGGTATTGATGCAGAAGGGTCATGTGATAGCTTATGCATCGAGGCAGTTGAAGCCTCACGAGACGAGGTACCCCACACATGATTTGGAGTTGGGGGCAATGGTATTCACCCTCAAGATTTGGCGGCACTACTTGTATGGAGTTCGTTGTACGATTTACACGGACCATAAGAGTTTGAAGTACTTGATGGATCAGCCTAACCTAAATATGCGGCAGAGGAGATGGTTAGACGTGGTCAAGGATTATGATTGTGAGATCTTGTACCACCCGGGCAAGGCTAATGTGGTAGCCGACGCGTTGAGTCGCAGGGCGGAGAGTACTCCCCTGCGGGATGTATGTTTGAGATTGACCGTGATAGCTCCAGTTCTGGACGCCATTCGTGGGGCTCAGGCCGAGGCCGTGCGTCCGGAGATGCAGAAGAGAGAGCGGGTTGTTGGGATGGTTTCTGAGTTTATATCGGATAGTCGAGGCCTTATGACTTATCAGGGCAGGATTTGGGTACCGTTTGTGGGCGGTACCCGTACCACATTGTTGGAGGAGGCTCATAGATCGAAATTTTCGATCCACCCCGGGGCCACGAAGATGTATTTGGACCTAAGGAAGGAGTATTGGTGGCCCTGTATGAAGAGGGATGTAGCATGGTTTGTCGAGAGGTGTTTGACCTGTCGAAGGGTAAAGGCCGAACACCAGAGACCGCATGGAAAGTTGCAGCCATTGGAGGTTCCCGAGTGGAAGTGGGAACAGATCACTATGGACTTTATCACCAAATTGCCGAGAACTGCCAGAGGAGTTGATGCAATTTGGGTGATTGTGGATAGATTGACAAAGAGCGCTCACTTTCTTGCCATCAGTGAGAGTTCTTCAGCAGAGAAGTTGGCGGAGGTTTACGTGAGGGAGGTTGTATCTCGGCATGGGGTGCCGATCTCGATTATTTCAGACCGCGATGTGCGTTTCACTTCCCGTTTTTGGAAGAAATTTCATGAGGAGTTGGGTACTAAGTTGCATTTTAGTACCGCATACCACCCCCAGACCGACGGTCAGAGTGAGCAGACGATACAAACACTCGAGGACATGCTTCGAGCTTGTGTATTGGATTTTGGGGGTAGTTGGGACTCGTATTTGCCTCTAGCGGAGTTTTCCTACAATAACAGCTATCATTCGAGCATTGGTATGCCGCCCTTTGAGCTGTTATATGGTAGGAGGTGTCGGACTCCCATATGTTGGGGAGAGGTTGGGCAAAGGGTAATGGGCAGTACAGAGATCGTGAATCAGACGACAGAGCAGATACAGCTGGTCAGGCAGAGGTTATTGACCGCTCAGAGCCGGCAGAAGAGTTACGCGGATAGACGCCGGTCCGAGTTGGAATTTCAGGTCGGCGACTTTGTTCTCCTGAAGGTCTCTCCTTGGAAAGGAGTGATCCGGTTCAGGAAGAGGGGCAAATTGGGACCCCGGTTTATTGGCCCGTTTCGTGTGATCGCCAGGGTAGGCCGGGTAGCCTATCGGCTGGAGTTACCAGCAGAGTTGGGACAGATTCACAACACTTTTCATGTATCGCAGTTGAGGAAATGTATAGCCGATGAGTCGACAGTGGTTCCACTTGAGGATATTCAGGTTGATGCGAGCCTGAATTATGCGGAGAGACCAGTGGCTATTAGGGATCGGAAGATCAAGGTTTTGAGGAACAAGGAGGTACCTCTGGTGTTGGTTCAGTGGCAACATCGGAAGGGATCAGAGATGACCTGGGAGCCGGAGGGTATGATGCGGGAGCAGCATCCGGAGCTGTTTTAGAGCGGGACTTCGAGGGCGAAGTCCAGTTCTAGTGGGGGAGAGTTGTACATCCTGATTTTACCAGGTATAATGTAAGTTTAATTGTGTTATATTGAGAGAGGGACTCGGCGAGTTGGGGCTCAGACTCGCCGAGTAGGGACGCAAGATTGATCGAGGGTGCGCACTTGGACTCGGCGAGTCTGCGCTATGTTATGAAACCCTAAATCTCCGGGTTTGTGGCCTATTTAAGGGGCCTTATGGCCGTCATTTGCGCTCACCCAACCCCCAGAGAGTGTCCCTAGAGTTCTTGAGCGTTTGTGAAGGAAAGAGAGCCAATCTTGATCTTGTGTGTGTTGTTTAGCAAGAAGAAGGAGGCCCTAGGCAAGAGGAAGCAAAGGAGGTTGCTATTTCGTGAATTTGGAGCTTGGATCATCACTCTAGAGGTATTATTTTCGGACCATTTTCTGTTTGGTGAAACTTGATGCAAGTTAGGGCTTAATATGATCATTTATGGGGTGATTTGGTGCCCCTTTGGTTCCCTCTTTGAGTTGAGACCATGGATCTGAATCCATAGAGGTCCAGAGGGCCTCACTCATCAAGCTTTATGGGTGGAAATGGAGTCCTTGGCCTTGTGTTGAAGTAGTAGAGTCAAAAACATCATTTGTGATCATGTAGAGGTTATTTATGCATCAAGATTGTGACTTTACGTGCTAAATAAGCATGGGGGGACTGGATCTATGGATTAGTGGACTGGATCTGGCCTTTAGAGCAAGATTGAGTCAGTGCATGGCACGGACTCGCCGAGTCCGAAGAACAGACTCGGCGAGTAGCTTGAATGTTGCACGACCACTCAGCGAGTGGCCTCGCCGAGTTGGGATGAGTGAACTCAGTGGGTCAAGGGGGAGTCAGGATGGACAGGTGGACCGAGTCAAACCGGACTCGCCGAGTTGTTCTTGAGACTCGGCGATTTGAGTCGTGGTGGCCCCACAACTCGTGCCAGGTGGAAACTCGTCGAGTTGGGAGGGGATGCTCGACGTGTCAAGAGAGGATTCCAGGGAAATCGGTGAATGCGCTCAGACTCGCCGAGTCGCTATAGTGCACTCGCCGAGTCCGGTCAAGTTGACCGTTGACCAGCGTTGACCTAGATTGTCTTGTTATGGTATGGTCAACCCTAGTTGGGAAAGTGTTAATTAGAGATGTTTTGTGCTATAGGGGGGACTTCAGCTTGGCAGATCGAGTGTTTAGCGATTTTAGGGTTACGGTTTACCGAGACACGCGAGGTGAGTCTTCTCACTATACTTCACCTTGAGTAGGTAACCAGAGTTATGTGATAGAGTATTTGTATGCTATGTATGTTATGTGTTGTGCTGCATTACTTTTATGTGTTTGATGTTGTGCATGTTTACAGAGTTAGAACCGGAAGGTTCACAGAGTTAGAACCTGAGGGTTCACAGAGTTTGGGTGCACGGACCCACAGAGTTATAGCCTCGAGTGGCTAATATGTGTTATATGTAGTATTTTGGGAAACTCACTAAGCCTTGTGCTTACAGTGTTGATGTTATTTGTTTCAGGTACTAGTGATGACCGTGGGAAGGCGCCGGCGTGATCTGTACACACACGTTTGAAGCTTGACATTTTGATCTTGGGATTTTGTACTATTTTGTTGAACAATTAAAAGGGGTGTTTCTATGAATATTGATGGAATTATGTTTTATAAAAATCGAAAAATTTGTTTGAAAAATTTAGTGTTACAGTCATATTAAAGTGATATTGCTAAATAACATATTATACTAATGGGTCACACTAACAACAGATTGATACAATTGATTATTTATTTGAAATTGATTTTAAAAAATATTCAATAAAACTCTTATAATTAAATTGGAAATTATTTATTTCTAGGAAATAATAACTTTCATTAGCAAATAATACTACATAATTCATATGATATGAATTAATAAGTCATGTACAACATTTTGGACCATAAGGCTTTTTGTCTTTTTACCTAAATGTTAAGGTCTATATTTTATAAACATGGGTTTTATAAAATATACAATCTTCTTCTCTTTTGTGTACAAATTTTGAAGATTGTACTTTAAGGAACATGGAATGATGTTTTGACTTAAAGTAATAAGAGGCATGGGAGTCAATCTTACATGATGGACACACTTATGACATGGGGGACAAGGTTGTCTAATGGTCTTAATGGTTAAAGACTTTTGGATCATATGTATTCTTTAAATAACTAAAGTCTTGCACTCTTGGTGTGTTCGTTTTCTTGCCATGGCTGATAGTATCTCCCCTCTCATCCTCTCTTCTCTTGCTTTGAAAACTTGAAGATTTGATGCTTGCATTTTTCTCTCTTTGAACCATACTTGGGTTTGGTTCAAAGCTTAAGAGTTTCATACAAATAACTAGCATTCTACACCAAGTTGAGTCATTTTTGGTGTCTTAAAGGTTACACATTCTTCATCAACTTCCAAGCCTCTCAAGAGGACCCTAAGAACTAAAAAGGTTGTTATTTATTCATCCTTTCTTTGGTTGGTGTTTAAATCTTTCTATAACTTGCAGGAAGATCCTTGGTGGGTATAAAAAAGTTTAAGTCTTCCGTTGCCAACAGGAATACGCTAGGACAAGTCAACCTCCATGTTCAATCACCATCGGGATGGAATACCCTAGGTTTGAATGCCAATATACAACATGTCTAATCAGCCATTGGATTGGAATACAAGGGTTTGTTGGCCTACCGATCTTCCTAAGCCTCCATGCCTAAAGCTTACAGCCAGCCCGCATCAGGTATCTCGGGCTACCGCACAAATCAGGACCGCTGCAACCCAACCAAACACAATATGTCGACATATAAACAATCAGGATCAAGTAGGAACATAATACAGACAAACAACATTTATACAACTCACTACTTCCTACTAATCCTCTCACAACATAAAGTGCCACTACCAGCTAACCCCCATAGAATGCGTAACCATAAGTAACCAGTGGTGAGATAGCCACCCGGATAGATGGTCCTACTCTATAACCAAAACTGAACCAGGAACATGCAAGAGAATCTAGACCTAGAGTTCTCAAGCTATCCTACATGACCACCGAAAGTCCCTAATGGCACTCGTAGATGATAACCAACAAGCACATATAACATACAGTTCTACATGTTATTACTAGAAAGCGACATACTTAATACAAGGAGACATATCTAACTGATCACTACAACATGGCATCATACTCGTTACCAGAAGACAGATCTAACAGATCACTACATCATAGCATCATACTCAATAATAGAACACAAATCTATCAGAAAACTACATCATAACACCATACTCAATACAAGAACACAAATCTAATAGATCATTACAACATAGCAACATACTAAATATCAACAATCCAAGGAATACATGGTTGTATATACTTAGAGGTGAGATAGTCACCCGGACAGGTGATCGTACTCTAGAACCACAACCAAACAAGGAACATGTACGAGAGATTATATCAAGAGTCCTCAGTCTATCCTACATGATTATATATAGTTCTTAGGGCAACCCTCTAATAGTAGATAACTAAAACTAGCAGGCTGACATTGGTGCCTTCGACTCACGGGTATAGTGAGGCGAAATTCACCTTGATATGCACGTAGATAACCACTATAGCATTAAAGGACTCTACTACCAACTTTAACTCACTTCCAAACACCTACATGAAGATACTTGAGTCAATACCTGATCACAGGTCGTAGCCACTTGCAACAATCACCACCTCAAATGAAATGACGATTAGGGTTTCATATAAAATGACAATTAGGGTTAAGTAAGAACACATAACCCATTAAGGACTTAATCAATTAAGGGTATGATTGACTAAGGTTTGGCTTAGTCATTCTTGGGTGAAATAATTATCCAATCAATGGCGCAAATACGCATCTGATCATTGTCCAAAATAGAGATCCCTCATTCTAGGGTTTTTCACGTAAAATGATAACTAGGGTTAGTGTTCCACACTTAACCCCTTACAAAGTTAATCCATTAAGTACAATATTGCATTAAGTTAATTGTATAGAATTATTAAGTATTATTTTAGTTTTAAATAATAGCTTTAATGCGGGTCACAACTAACTCCAAGACTAGGGTTTCTTGACATTAGGGTTTTCTAAACCCTAATTAGGGTTTCCAACTCCTAAGTTAGATAATTAGTTAATCAAATATATATATATATATATATATATATATATATATATATACACACACACACACACATATGTTTATAAATTGGGCACCACCCACTTCCACCTCGGGAAGTGGTGGTCGACAACAGTTCCTGGAGAAAGGAGGCAGAAACCACCATTGTTATGGTGGGAGTTATAAGTTTTTAGGTCCAAATACACACATAAGCACACAACCATCCCATTTTCACAACCAAAATTTTTCATTTTTATTAAGATAAAACTTCCTAATTTGTTAATCCATTAATTAAGAAAACCATTTATTCCTAATTACATTTATTAAAAAAATAAGAGTATTGTAGAAATGTGGAATCTTCAATGTTGCTGATGAGTATGTATAGTCCCGCCCTCACCTTCCAGCAATAACCGAAGATTCCTGAAACCATAAACAACTAGGGAAGCATAAAGCTTAGTGACTTTCCCCCAAAATACCACCATATAAACATATCACATATACAATCAAACATGTCGTGTTGGAATACCCCATGCCCATTCAACCTCTGGGTTCAGTCATCCTCAGGATGGAATACCCTAGGTTGGAATGCCAATATATAGTAGGTCCAATAAGCAATGAGGCTGGAATACCCAAGGTTTGTTGACCTACAAACTCAACCCTACCGCTCTTCCCGAGCCTTTGTGCCTACAGATTACAGTCGGCCCGCACCGGGTATCTTGGTCTACCGCACAAAGCAGGACTGCCTTAACCCAACCAAACACAATATGTCGAAATATAAAAAATCAGGATCCAGTAGGTCCACTACTAGCAAACAACAATCATACAACTCACTAATTCCTGCTAATCCTCTCATAACATACATCCGCACTACCAGCTAAACCCTATAGAATGCATAACCATAAGTAACCAGTGGTGAGATAACCACCATAACAGATGGTCCTACTCTAGAGCCACAAAAAACTAGGAACATGCAAGAAGCCTAGAGCAAGAGTTCTCGAGCTATGCTACATGACCACGACAGTCCCTAAGGGCACTCCATAGATGATAACCAACAAGCACATATAAGATACAATTCTATAGGTTATTACCATAAAGCCACATACTCAATACCAGGAGATAGATCTAACCGCTCACTATATCATGGCAGCATACTCGATACTAGAAACAGATCTAACACTTCACTAAATCATAGCAACATATGCAATACTAGAACAAAAATCTATCTAATTAATATAGCATATCAGCATACTCAATACCAAAAAACAGATCTAACTGATCACTATAGCATAGCAACATACCAAATATCAACAATCCATGTAATGCATGACCGTATATACTTAGAGGTGAGATAGTTACCCGGACAGGTGATCCTACTCTAGAACCACAACCAAACAAGGAACTGGTAAGAGAGCTTAGATCAAGACTCCTCAGTCTATCCTACATTACTATATATAGTCCCTCGGGAATCCCTCTACTAGCAGATAGCCAAAACGAGTGGGCCGGTATTGGTGTCTTCAACCTACGTGTACAATGAGGTGCAACTCACCTCGATATGCGAGTAGATGAAACAACCCGTTATTTCAAATCAGTATATTAGTATAGATTAACTTGTAACTAGTTCTTTTTAAAGTAATAAAGAGAAATTTTTAAATATTATGTACATTTACATAATCGACCCTTAAAAATAAAATGTTAAATAAACTTGTCTGGAATGAACAAAGTGGTAGAAATCATATCAACAATTCCAAAAATATTAAGAACTCCCAAATCCGAGTTATAACGAAGGAGTTATGACCAAACGAAGATTCACGACAAAATCGGCAAAACACCGTAAGCGTAAAAATTAAGTTTTCAATAAAATATTTTCTAACCTTAACTATCTAAATGAAAGTTATAGTATATGCTAAACCATAAATATTTGTAAAAAGAACGTCCAAATCTGACTTCGTATGAAGAAGTTATGATTTTTCTAAGTTTCGGAATAGCAGTAGACAACTAAAAACACGAAATAAGGATCGAGTGATTTTTAGCCGACACAATCTAAACGAGAATCGAATGTCTTTTCAATAGTAGTACAACGGTAAAAAGACAGACGAAAACGGGTTTCGGACGAAGAAGTTATGAATTTTTAACGGATTTTCTTGTCCCGGTCTGTTAAAAATAATAATATTAAAAATAAATTTAAAATTAGCCGATGAAGTGTGAATGAGAGTTGTAGATTATATTCTCGCCTACACGTGCATATAAAGAACGTCAAAAACGGAGCACGTATGTGAAAATTATGAATTTCAGAAGTTTTTGCCCTAAAAAACCGAGAAATAGTGGAAAACCAGAAATTTTCGCATGGTCAGAAGCTGGCCAAGTCACCTCGCATGCGAGGCTGACCCGTGCCCCCGTCCCCGGTGTCCTTCTCTAATTCGATCGAAGTGCGGCCCTTTAAGAAGCAGACGCGCGTCGCACCGGTGGCATCCTCCGAGCTCACATGCGTGCCTCGCTTCTCCTTCTAACATGTGCCTTCTTCGCATGCGAGCTGCATGGTAGCATGATCCTCTCGGCCGAGCACCCTCGCGGAGTATATAAGGAGGTGCAAAATCCTCCGGTTCCTACACGATTTTCACCCCAAATTTCACCCTTTTTCACATTTTCGACCCCCACAAACTTATTTACATCTCCCCGAAGCCCCGATATCATATTCAACACTCAAAAGATATCCTGAGGCGCAAGAAGTCAATAAAAATAGAGTCTTTCAGATTCCAAATTCGAACCCTCACAAGGCCTGGTTTTCAGAAATAAATCTTTTCTAGCAACGAAGTGCTACTCAATTCTTCACTACTATCAAGTGAGTTCATACCCCTATATTTTCACTATTTTTATAATGTTTTAAGAGGGGGGGGGGGGATACAAGTAAAATACAAAGATTTCTTGTATGAATAACATACATTTAATTATTTAATTTATCATTATTATAAACAAACTATTTTTCAGTTCGGAATTTATTACAATAACAAGAAACTAAACTATAATAGGTATACTTTAGAGAACTCATTCTTTGGTTTCAAGTTTCAAAACACATAAACATAGTATAAACTACGATTAGAAGAAACATATAAAACAATCATTAGAAAAGAAATGAAATACTTTACCATGAAGTAAGCATATAAAACATTCATCAGAAAACAAATGGAATACTTTACCATGCTGTAAACATATAAAACAATCATCAGAAAATAAATGGAATACTTTACTACATATAAAACTATATTTTATGTAGTTTATGAAACTTATTTATTCATATAGTTATATTAAAGTAACTTCTTACTATCTTACATATTATCAATATAGCTTTTGTGAGACTCGCTTCAAGTACTTATTTAAGTATAAAATAAAAGTCTTGAAAATTATAACCAAAGTCTACTGTAGGGAGAGCATGACACTTGTGTATAGATCTATACGGGACTGACAATCCTGCACCTAAGCTGCTTGCAATAGCTAGGCCGGTAGGCCTAGGGTGACAATTGTCATACCATTTTACAATGCCTAAAGAACGTTGTGTTTTAGGCGAGGCTTAGGTCTTCAAGTATGGTTATGATAACTCACAATTTGGTATTGACTAATAAGTAAACAACTTCACATAGTTTTATAATAATAAAATTATAAAGGGTAAATCTTGATATTTACAACTTTGTACAAGCAGAAACAACAAATACTATTCTAATACAGAGAAAGCTTCCTTTTCATAGTATTATTAGAATTCAAAACTATATCATACTATTTTATAACACAATTGCATATACAACAGGAAATATAGGATTTTTTGGGGAAAAACATGTTACACTTTTCAAAGGAATAAACTACAGATTTCAATTACAAATATGCTTATCAACTCACCAACTTAATTGTTGACAGTCTTTTGAAAACTACTTGTATTTTCAGGAAATCGTTAACTAGGTATTAGCAGGTCTTGAGGAAGACAAAGTTTATACAATTATGTTTGGAAATTATACTTTTTGGTGTCAAACATACAATTAGTTGAACACATATGTAAAGTTATATTTCATGAATGTAATGGATGTTATACTATGATTACTATTATGCTTTGTTGTGATATTGAGCATGACGTCCTCTGCCCCGAACGTTTCCACCGTTCCGGTTTGGGGTGTGACAGATTGGTATCGGAGCATTGTTTATACTGAACTCAGTATATCAATTCATAAAAGATATGCAACTATAAAAACATTGGGATAAAAACACTCTGACCAAAAGTTATACTTTAAAATATAACCATATTCTATAGAAGTATAAGTACATTCAATATTTATATATTGTAGAACGAGTATCACAAGAAGAACAAAACAAAAGTATTTAGGTGTTGGACACTATAGTCAAACATGGGCGGTTATGAAATCATATCTGGGATAAATATAGCCTGATCAACTATATTTATTTGAGATATGATCAACTTGTGTTTAGGAGTGATGGTGGTGTTGCGACAAGCCTGAAACTTACCAAACCCTATATACAAAAGATTTATAAAACAAAACATAAAGTTAAATACTATAGGAGTTTTTTTAGGATGCTATTCAATATTAGAAAGTCTAAAAGCTTACCATACCAAGAAGCTTTAAAATCATATATAAAAATAAATATACTATAGGAGTATTTTGGGGTACTTTAAATAACTTATGTGAAAATTTAAAAGACCCTTATTGGTAGGTCTATAATTTCAAAGTGTATACTTCCAAGGTTATATCTAATAAAGATCTTATAGACTCAGAATGTGCGACTTTGCTTTACTTCCTTTTCCTTGTTTGGATGTGGATATAGAGTAGTACCACCCATCATGGTTCGCAAAATTTCTCGAAACGTTAAGCAAGGTCGGGCAGCTATCAACCGAGTCATGGAAATTGATGCCAATTCGGGTTTTAACACGGTCCGTATAATCCATCTCGAAGATGCTATGGAAAGGAGTAAGAGAGTCAATGTGACTC
Organism: Lactuca saligna; assembly: GCF_052625555.1. Taxonomy (NCBI): domain Eukaryota; kingdom Viridiplantae; phylum Streptophyta; class Magnoliopsida; order Asterales; family Asteraceae; genus Lactuca; species Lactuca saligna. The sequence continues at coordinate 125,650,811 of NC_136418.1, read as the reverse complement.
TGCAGAAAGAACTAGCTGCATCCTGAGCTGAAGTCTTAGAACTTTGAGTGCGTTAGAGATCTCATAACCGACGTCTTTAGGACATAGTTCGTCAACTGGTAGATCTGAGGGTTCGCCCGAGGAGTACCCGTCGCCGGTAGAAGATGTCTAGCTCATCTTTTCTTTTGGTTTAAGGAATAGCTTTTCTTATCTATGCTCTAAGTAGCATTGTTCTGTAAAATATTCCTATCTTTCGAACAATATAGCTAGACTTCTAAGCTTTCAAAATTTTCCCTGATAGTTTGATGTAAGACCTTCTGTTAGTTCATTTTCGCGAACTTTTTACATCAGTAATACCAGTAATATTGACAGTTGTCTAATCTGTTGGAAAAATTTCTACTCTTGTGTCTCTATTGCAATCATACACTCATTCAACTATTGGACTATGCCGATTTAGCCCATGGGTCACTCTTACTATACTTACAATTGATTCTTACTATCATGTTCATCTTTGTAAACTTCTAGTTAATATATGTCGTTGCACTGATCAACAAGACGCGATCCTCCGACAAATTCAACACCACCACCACCTCCTCCGCAATATAATCCAACAACTATTCAAATTGTTGTGAATGCGGTTGTTACTGCAGCTCTAGCACAATTCACCTTGACTGGTACTAGTGGGAGTGAAACTTATGTGCCTCCGACTGTTTTCGAAGCTCCAGTGCGCTCTAGAGAGTGCTCATACAAGGACTATACCAGCTACAAACCTAAGGCTTTCAATGGAACTCGTGGAATCATTGCCCTCTCGCAATGGTTCGAGAAGACAGAATCGATCTTTGAGATCTGTTTCTGTCCGAAAGGGAGCAAAGTAAAATTTGCCGCCCGCACCTTCGCGGACCGAGCTCTGACATGGTGGAATAGCCATGTCAAGTCACTATCTCTTATAGTGGCAAATGCTATAGACTGGCACTCTTTTAAGGAGCTCATGATCGAAGAATATTTCTTGAGAGGAAAAGTTCAAAAGCTGGAGCAAGGGCTCCGACATAGTATCCTACACTGCCACGTTTAACGATCTTGTAGCACTGTGTCCAGGAATGGTCCCTTCTGAAGTATAGAAGGTAGAAAGGTATATCTGGGGGCTAGTGCATCCATTTCAGGGGAATGTACTAGCTTCAAACCCTGCGACCTTCGATAGTGCCAAGCGATTGGCACTAGGGCTGGCAATTCTTGACACGACACGCGACACGACCCGCGACACGACACGAAATAAATGGGTTTGGGTTGAGTTTTTCAACCCGCCAACCCATTTATTAAATGGGTCATATATGAGTTTCTTAAAAAATAAACGGGTTGACCCGCCAACCCGTTTATATTCTTAATAAAAAAAATTATTTTATTTTTAAATGTATTTATGTATCAAGTATTAATATTTAATAAGTATTACAAAAATATACCATTTGACTATTTTGACATTATGACTCGTGGTGAATGGTCTAATGTCATAAGTCGTAACCTATAAGGCTAAGTTTGTAACATGTTTCTATGAATGTTTTTAATTTTCATTTGGATGTTTAAGACTTAAATATGTAAAATTCAGAACCATGAACCCAAATCTGACACATGAACCCGCTAACTTGTGAACCTGTTTAAATAAATGGGTTGGTGGGTCATATATGGGTTTATGTTCCAAACCTGCCAACTCGTGACCCCCCAACCCGTGACCTGTATATTTAAATGGGTTGTGTTTGGGTTGACATATTTTGACACGCCAACCCGCCAGCCCGCGACACGCCAACCCGAACACGACACGATTGCCAGGCCTAATTGGCACAACTACTCATTGACCATGGGGTCCGTACCCCATCAACAACAACCCTAGCCATCTCAAAACCCTCCAAAGTCACTGATAGCAAGCAGAAGTTCTGGCATGATAAGAAGAAGCAAAAAATTGCCAAAAAGCAGCAGGTCGTGGTGGTTCATGATGCGATAGCAACTGCCGCTGCTGCTCCGGTAAAGCAATATGCTGGAAACTTGCTGAGGTGCAACAAATGCAACTTCCACCACACTGGACCCTGTTGGGAAATGCAGTATTGTGATAGCAGCAACAGGAAGGGGCACACTACCCGTTTCTGCAAAGCTCTGACAAGGCCAATCAACCAAGTCCCTGACGCTGGTGTGGGCCAGTCTTGCTACGGATGTAGCGAGGTGGGCCACTACAAAAGGAATTGCCCTAAGGCAGGGAATGCCGGTGGAGTGGGAAGAGTTTTGGCCATAGGCCACAAGGAAGCAGTTGCCGACCCTATAGTGGTCACTAGTACGTTTCTCCTTGATAAATCTTATGCATGCATACTGTTTGATAGTGGAGCGGAGAGGAGTATCGTGAATCAGAAATTTGCTCACTTACTTAAACAACTACCATGCACACTTAATGAACCGTTCACTGTAGAAATGGCTAACGGAAAAACTGAGAGCACTAGCGATATATAGGTAGGATGTCCTCTAACTCTAGATAGCCATTCATTTCAAATCAACCTCATGTCGGTCTCAATTAAAAGTTTCGACGTCATTATCGGCATGGATTGGTTGAGTCTTCATCGCGCCGACATCATGTGTTACGAAAAAGCTGTTCGTCTTAACATTCAGTCTAGCGAAACTCTTATTATCTACGACGACAAACCCGACACGAACTTTCTTACCATCTCAAGTATTCAAGCTCAGAAGTACTTACCTCAGGAATGCCCTGCATTCCTTGCTCACGTTGTCGATAGGCGTGGCCTTTGACTTGGAAGAGAAGCAAGAAAAGGTGTTTCAAACGCTAAAGCGAGCCTTATGCACCGCGCCGATCCTATCCTTCCTCGAAGGGATAGAAGACTTCGTAGTATATTGTGATGCATCCAACCAAGGGCTCAGCTATATTATGATGCAACGAGGTAAGGTCATCGCCTATGCCTTAAGAAAGCTGAAGACGCACGAGGTAAATTACACCACACACGATCTTGAGTTAGGAGCAGTTGTGTTTGCTCTGAAAATCTGGAGACACTATCTGTATGGTATGAAAAGCACTATCTTTACAGAACACAAAAGCTTACAAAATGTATTCGACCAGAAGGAGCTCAACATAAGACAACGACGGTGGGTCGAGCTACTCAGTGATTACGAATGCGAAATTCGATATCATCCGGGTAAGGCCAACGTAGGTGGAGACGTACTCTACAACTTTTGTTTAGACTTCATCAGCTAATTTTGTCTTTATTTTTAAAGTTATATTTTTAATAGGCCGGGACAGGATTGGTCTGTTAAAATGTAATAACTTCTTCATCCGATGTCCATTTTCGTCTGTCTTTTTATCGTTACGCTACTAATAACGAGATATTCTGTTCTCGTTTAGGTTGTATCGGCTAAAAACCGCTCGATCTAATACTCGAAATTCGGGTTGTACACCGCTAAGCCGAAACTTTAAAAAATTATAACTTCCTCATAAGAAGTCAGATTTGGGCGTTCTTTTTATGGACGCTCTCAGGTTAAAATATTCTACGACTTTCATTTAGATTACTAAGGCTAAAAGAAGTTCTATCATAAACTCATTTTTTTATGTCTCCCGGTGCCGCACTGGTTTTGCCATAAAACTTCGACGGGCCATAACTTCTTCGTTATAACTCGGATTTCGGCGCTCTTTATATGTACGGAATCCTTGAGACATATTCTACAACTTGGTTAAGATTATTTATTATAAATAATCTTTTATCTAAAAGTCATTTTTAACCCCTATTATCTCTAAATTGACTAGCCCGGATCTACGGGTGTTACATTATTATATCAATCACATGTGATTAATAATTATCAAACAAATGGATTTACTATATTTTTAACTGTTTTATCAAGCAAAATACTTTAAAATGTTTATCAAACTCGTTTACATACTAAACTCTTTATCAAACTTGTTCTTATATGCCAAACCTTTTCTTTTAACTCTTTCAAACTTAAATATTGTCAAAACCATGTCTCATGCACATATAGTTATATAGGTAAGGTTTGAAGGACTTAAGACTAATAACTCACTTTATTTCCAGTTCCTCGTTTGGTTGTGGACTTAGAGTACCCTGTTGTTTATCCGGGTGTCGTTTGATCCTTAGTTAAATATTATGTTTATATGTATAAACATAAAAGGTTTTATCTCAGTTCAATACTTTTGGGTAGCAAATGTGTACAAACATGTTCATTTATACAAAAAACTCTACTAGTAAACTATAATAGGTATAGTTTAGGAAGTCACTACTCACTATTTCTAGTACAATGAAATTACAAAGAGTCAGTTCATACATGAGTCAATACATACTATTATGAGAAACAATACAAATATACTATGATGAGAAACTAAGAGAATATACTATTATAAAAAACATAACGAATATACAATAAAGAGAAATAGATAAAGAATACTATAATGAGAAACAATACATACTATACACTATAGAAGAGAACATACTATGATGAGAAACAAAGAGAACATACTACATACTAGACAGAGAGAGCATACATTACACTAGTACATAAAATACATATACAAAAATACTATCACATAAATGTGAGTAACTACTTTGGGGCATGGCATCACGACTATGGCTCGTTTTGTAACCAGAGTCTCCTAGAAGGAGAGCGTGAATTTGTGTATACATCTATACAAGACTGACCGTCCTACACCTTGTTGCTAGCTACAGTGGGACCTGCAGGTCTACGGGTAACAAATTTCATACCATTTCGACGTCTTCGAGCGTCGTGTTTTACTAAGTCAATCAAGTATTGTTACATCAGTAGTCATTTTATCACATTATACCTTAATTAACAATTGCATTCACATTGTGATCTTCACACATAAACGGTAATGTAAAAACTATATTTTGTTAATGATAGTCACACTTCGGAAAAATACACACTTTTACAAAAAAAAAACATACAGAACATTTGATGATTTGGTAGAAGGCTACTTTTAGTAGAAAATATAGGATTTTCTAGGAGATACAAACATTTACTACAAAATTTTACAAACTTATACATCAAACACTTACAAACATTTTCATACAAACAATGACACTAAAATGCTTATGAACTCACCAGCTTTAAAGCTGATAAACTCTTTTAAAATAACTTGTATTCTCAGGTCATTAGTAGACAGGTACCGATGCCATGTTTTGAGAAGATGGAGCTCGTTCAAGACTCATCTCTTTTTTTGATTCATAATTTTGGTATCTTATAAACTATACATAACACACTTGTATTAAATTATATTGTTAATGCATTGGATGATGTTGCTGCTTGTTTACTATATTTGTTTGTTGCGATATTGTAGATGACATCCTCTGCCCCGGAACGTTTTCGTCGTTTTGGTTTTGGGGTGTGACAAATTGGTATCAGAGTATTGTTTATAGTGAATCGACTATATCAACCCATAAAAGATATACAAACTATAAACATAATGAGATTAAAATACTCTGACCAAGAGTTTATACTTTTAAATAATAAAATATTTAACCATGTATACATATCTGCATTCATACTAATATCAGTGTCACTAGGACAGAACAAAAGTATTACGATTGTTGAACATCGCGAGTAGACTCGGGGATGTATGGTCAGTTCTGCGAATGATATAACATGATCAACTATGTTGATCCGAGAAGTGATTAGCATATGCCCAATGATGGTTGTCAGATTGAAACAAGTCTAAAAACTTACCAACACTACTACAACGATAACATTAGAATAGAACATAGACCTAAAATACTATAGGAGTATTTTGTGTTACTATAATTACTTATTTGAGAACTAAAAAGGTCTTTACTAGTAGATCAATAGTTGCTAAGTGGGTACGGTAAGGTTATATATATGTGATTAAGGTGTCATATACTTAGAATTTGTGATCTTTGCTTTACTTCGTGTTCCTTGTTTGGTTGTTGATTTAGAGTTAGGGTTATTTATTCGAAGGTCTATCCTATTTTGATTTCATATAATTGGTATGCACTATGCAAGTATTCAAGTAACTGGTAAGAATCATCTTATAATTATCTTAAGTAGTACGTCTATTTATATAAGATTATTATACCCCTTTTCTAGCGTAGATATGATGGCTAGATTCCATCCTCCTGGCGACCCGTACTTCCCAAACGAAGGCAATGTTGCATGGCTTGAAGCAGAGCTAGAAGAGGATCATCCAATCCCTTTGGATGATCACCACATTGAAGGCTTTTCGGGGGTATATCTGGGTGCTGGTTCCTCCATTTCAGGGGAATGTACTAGCTTCAAACCCCGCTACCTTCGATAGTGCCAAGCGATTGGCACAACTACTCATTGACCATGGGGTCCGTACCCCATCAACAACAACAACCCTAGCCATCTCAGAACCCTCCAAAGCTGTTGATAGCAAGCGGAAGTTCTGGCATGACAAGAAGAAGTAAAAAGCTGCCAAAAAGCAGCAAGTGTGGGCCAATCTTGCTACGGACGTGGTGAGGTGGGCCACTACAAAAGGAAATTCCCTAAGGCAGGGAATGCTGGTGGTGTGGGAAGAGTTTTGGCCATAGGCTAGAAGTAAGCAGTTGCCGACCCTACAGTGGTCACTAGTACGTTTCTCCTTGATAAATCTTATGCATGCATCTTGTTTGATAAGGGAGCGGAGAGGAGTTTTGTGAATCAGAAATTTGCTCACTTACTTAAACAACTACCACACGCACTTTATGAACCATTCATTGTAGAAATGGCTAATAGAAAAACTTATAGCACTAGCAGTATATACATAGGATGTACTCTAAATCTAGATAGCCATTCATTTCCAATCGACCTCATGCCAATCTCAATTAAAAGTTTCGATGTCATTGTCAGCATGGATTGGTTGAGTCTTCATCGTACCGAAATAATGTGTTACGAAAAAGTTGTTCGTCTTAACCTTCCGTCTAGCGAAACTCTTATTATCTAGGGTGACAAACCCGACACGAACTTTCTTATCATCTCAAGTATTCAAGCTCAGAAGTACTTACGTAAGGAATGTCATGCATTCCTTGATCATTTAGTCGATATGAGCCATGAAAGGAAAGACCTGAAGAACATTCCAATAGTACGAGACTTTCCCCACATCTTTCCAGAAGAACTACCAGGATTACCTCCTTAACGACAAGTCGAGTTCAGAATTGACTTAGTATCAGGGGCTGCCCCCATAGCGAAATATCCCTATGGTCTAGCACCAGATGAGATGCAGGAACTATCTGGTGAACTTAACCAACCGCTGAGCAAGGGATTTGTTAGACCAAGCTTCTCACCTTGGGGAGCACCGTTCTTGTTCTTCAAGAAGAAAGACGGATCGTTTCGTATGTGCATCGAATACAGAGAACTCAAGAAGCTTACAGTGAAGAATCGTTACCCTCTACCTCGCATAGACGATTTATTCGACCAATTGCAAGGGACAAATTACTTTTCGAAGATAGATCTGAGATCCGGGTATCACCAATTATGAGTGCTAGAGGAGGATGTCCTGAAGAAGGCCTTCCGAACTCGTTACAGAAAGTACGAGTTCATAGTGATGGCATTCGGATTGACAAATGTGACCGCAATATTCATGGACTTAATGATTACGGTATGTCGTCCTTACTTAGATCAGTTCTCCATCGTCTTCATTGATGACGTACTTATCTACTCTCGAAGTAAGGAGGAGCATAGTGATTAGCTACGACAGATCTTAGGAACCCTACGATCAAAGAAGCTCTATGTGAAGTTCTCTAAATGCAAATTTTGGATCCGAAGATTCGAATTCTTAGGTCACGTGGTTAGCGAAGAAGGAATCTACGTGGACCGTTCCAAAAATAAAGCCATTGAGAACTGTTCAGCACTGAAGACGCCTATAGAAATTCGCTAATTTCTAGGCCTCGTTGGCTACTATCGCAGATTCATACAAAACTTTTTGCGAATTGGGAAACCTCTTACAACATTAACCCAGATAGGCGTGGCCTTTGACTAGGAAGAGAAGCAAGAAATGGTGTTTCAAACGCTGAAGCGAGCCTTATGCACCGCACCGATACTATCTCTCCCCGAAGGGATAGAATACTTCGTAGTATATTGTGATGCATCCAACCAAGGGATCGACTATGTTCTGATGCAATGAGGTAAGGTCATCGCCTATGCCTCGAAACAGTTGAATACGCACGAGGTAAACTACACCACACACGGTCTTGAGTTAGGAGCAGTTGTGTTTGCTCTGAAAATATGGAGATACTATTTGTATGGTACGAAAAGCACTATCTTTACAGAACACAAAAGCTTACAACATATATTCGACCAGAAAGAGCTCAACATGAGACAATAACGGTGGGTCCAGCTACTCAGTGATTACGAATGCGAAATTCGGTATCATTCGGGTAAGGCCAACGTAGTAGCCGACACCCTAAGTAAGATCATTGACCATGAATATCCATTCGCACCTGTCCACGCAAATCAAAGAGGCTCAACACGAAGCCTTGAAACCCGAAAACTTTGCGGGTGAATCCCTGAGAGGGATGGATAAGAACTTGGAAGTCAAGGATGGCAGAGCCTTATATCTCATGGACCAGATTTGGACACCGAAACACGGTGGCTTCAGAGACTTGGTCATGACCAAAGCGCACAACACTCGATATTTCATCCACCCAAGTTCAGATAAATTGTATCTGGGTCTTAAAAAGCTATACTGGTGGCCTAACATGAAGATAGAGATTGCTACCTTCATGAGAGTAAATGTCTTACTTGTGCGAAGGTCAAGGTCGAATACCAGAAACCATCAGATTTACTATAGCAACTAGAGATACCATAATGGAAGTGGGAGCAGATCACTATGGACTTCATAACCAAGTTGCCCAAGACGACGGGTGGTCTCAACACCATTTGGGTGATCGTTGACAGGTTGACCAAGTCTGTACAATTCCTGCCTATCAAAGAGACAGACAAGATGTAGAAATTAACAAGAACATACATTAGGGAGATCGTACGACTACATGGTGTTCCTATATCCATTATCTTTGATAGAGATAGTAGATTCACTTCGAGGTTCTGGCAGTCGCTACAAAGTCCCTTAGGAACGAGGCTGGACATGAGTACAGCCTACCATCCACAAACCGACGAACAAAGTAAGAGAACTATCCAAACCTTGGAAGATATGTTGCGAGCCTATGTGATCGACTTTGGGAAGGCATGGGATACTCATTTACCCCTTGTTGAGTTTTCCTACAATAATAGTTATCACACGAGCATCAAGGATGATCCATTTGAATCCCTCTATGGCTGGAAGTGTAGATGCCCTTTGTGCTGGGCTGAGGTGGATGATACATAGTTAGCTAAAGGATGAGTTCCTGACAGCACTCTCATAGGTCTAGAGATCATTCGGGAAACGACATAGAAGATCGTTCAGATTCGTGAATGATTGAAAGCCTCTAGAGACCGATAGAAAAGCTACGTAGACAAACGAAGGAAATCTTTGGAATTCCAGGTGGGAGACTGCGTTCTTTTGAAAGTATCACCCTGGAAGGACTTGATACGCTTCAGAAAGCATGAAAAGCTAAATCCAAGATACATTGGGCCTTTCGAGATTCTCGCTAGAATCGGCCATGTAGCTTACAAACTCAGACTACACCGCGAACTTAGTAACGTACATTCTACTTTCCATGTTTCGAACTTGAAAAAGTGTCTATCTGATGAGACTTTTGTAGTCCCAGTCGATGAGATTGAGATCAACAAGAGCCTCAACTTCGTGGAAGAACCTATAGAGATCATGGACCGAGATGTCCAGCAAACAAAGCAAAGTCGTATCCCGATGGTGAAGGTTTGCTGGAATGCCAAGCGAGGACCTGAAATCACTTGGGAGTGCAAGGATCAAATGAAATTGAAATATCCTCAACTTTTCACTTAGTTATTTGTAACTATTTACTGCTTAAACTCTAATTTTGGGATGAAATTTTCTCTAACGGAGGGATGATGTGACAACCCGAAATTTCAATCTTGTACAACCATTCACTTCAATCAAATTTAGACCTGTTTCTACTATCATTTAGCACTTTTTAGAGTCTATTTGAGTGCTCTAAGCCTAGCTCCTTCAAGAGGTAAAGTTAGGAAGTTTATTCTAGAGTTCAGTGTGCAGTGCACAAGCCGGAAAACTCCAAGAATTGGAGTTTACAGCCATAAACTCTATGGTGTGTGTGTGTGTGTGTATATATATATATATATATGACACATAGTCATTTGTTATCACTTTTACCATTTCAAGCCAAAGAACTCATTCTCTCTCAAGTACCATCCGGTTTTTCTATTAAATCTTCAAGAATGTAAGTGTTTCTTCCCTTGATTTGTTGATATACTTCAATATCTAGTGAATGTACATGATTTCATCCATGAAATCTCTTCTTTTGATAGATCTTCAAGTTTTCTTCATTTCACCAAGAACACCAAGAACACACACTAGTTTTCTTGGACCTTAATCACCCTTACAAGCTTCTATATTGTAGGTACTCTTTCCTTAGCTTGATATATACTTGAATCACATGATAAACACCTAGAAAACATCAAGAATTCAAGAACAAAATGGTGTTTATGGCCAAGACAATCTCCTTTGGTCGTAAACCCTAATTAGTGGTGCACTTGTGCCATAAATCCCTCCTAAGGCTTAGACATGAGACTAGATCACTTCCTTCATGAATGTAAGACCTTAACACACAAAATGGTACAAGATTCCATGAGTTTACGGATGTAAACTCATTGGGCCATGAACCCACAGGCCTTAGACTCATGGGGGTATTACCATTTGGCCCGTAAACTCCTTTGTGAGGCCCTACACAACACTTTGTAGCAAGTGTTTCCTAGTCCCTAAAGTTGTTCAAATTCATGATTAGATGTTTCAAACACTAATTAGATACATATATGTGTCATTATATGCTATTTAGGATCCATTGTGCTTAAGTCTTCACTTGGCACTTAGCATCCTATATCATTCGTTCATCTGAACTACTCACTATAGGAGAGTTCATACCCTTTAATGTATCTTTTATATGATTTTAAATGCATTTATGGGGGGGGGGGGGGGGAATACAAGTTGAAACATTATAGTTATTATATAAATCACATGGGCTTAATAACTATCAAACAAATGGATTTACTATATTTTTAACTGTTTTATCATGTAAACTACTTCAAAATGTTTATTAAACTCTTTTACGTATTAAACTCTTTATCAAACTTGTTCTTATATGCCAAACCCTTTCTTTTAACTCTTTCAAATTTAAATATTTTAAAAAACCATGTCTAATGCACATATAAATATATAGGTAAGGTTTGAAGGACTTACGACTAATAACTCAGTTTATCTCCTGTTCCTTGTTTGGTTGTGGACTTAGAGTACCATGTTGTTTGTCCGAGTGTTATTTGATCCTTAGTTATATATTATGTATATATGTATAGACATAGAAGCTTTTATCTCAGTTCAATACTTTTGGGTAGCAAAGGTGTACAAACATGTTCATTTATACAAACAACTCTACTAGTAAACTGTGACATGCAAGTTGTATAGCATGATGAATGAGAACTTTCAAGTATTGGAAAATTAAGACTAATTACTTATTCACATGGATGTGTGAGTCAAGTAATGGACTAAGGGATCGAGTACATAGTCATGTGCACTGATTAAGTCCACCACAAAAGATTAATAAGACTATTCGTCATAGTTTACTAAAGCTCAGTAAATATGATTATACTTACAAGCTTAAGTGTAACTCTGAGACATTGGAAAAGGTTCCAATGTAAGGCAGAGCGAATAAGAAGAATCAAATTAGGCAGAAGGATAAAAGTTTCTCAAATCTGAAAAGATGGGAGAGTACTTTAGTATCAGCTTTGTGATCATCTTAATGATTAAGAAACCATATCAAAATTTGTTCTCTAAGGAAGTCTTAGTGCATTCTTATGACTAAGAAGAAGGGATCTTGAAATTGTTGAAATGGTTAAATCAAGAAGATGAGTCATACTTCGTTCCAATACAAGTCTTGGAGTCATACTCCAAGATTGTAATTTGAGTGACATGTCTTAAAGAAGGTTTAAAACACTTGACAAATGTAAGAGTAAAAGTTTTCTACTCTTGTACATTTGAAATTGGTAAGTTGTGATGTTTTGGATAAAACAAAGACCAACTTCGGCCAATTGTGTGAAGTGTTTGTCTTGATTAGAATCCACACTATCTCTTGGATGTTTGACAAGGGAGTCTTATAGGTCAAGAGGACAGTGGGAGTCTTAAAGGTCTTGAAATTCTCAAGATCTAATCAAGAATAAAACCTAAAGTTCTTCACTAGCACACGACTTGAGGTTTATAACCTATCGTGTTGACATATTCTGTGCCCATTCCAATTAAAGCTGGCTTTGCATATGAGTTCTTAGAGTTCTCAATTGGTTGCACAACAACTTGGAAGCAATGGTAGGCCCTTGAGCTGCCAGGTGGCAAGAAATTAAGATTGAGTTCAGTCCATATGAGTTTGGATTTGTCATTATCCTTGTCTTGTGACTATGGTTTTGACAATTCACATGGATAAGAACACATACACCATTAAATCTAAGTGTCATAAGGTTTCTCTCTGATTCATGAAAATGATGGTGAGAAAACACTTCCACTAAGTAGATTTTAGCTAGATAGCAATTGGGATATTTGCATTCTCAAAGTCGTTAGTGGAGCGTGTGTGGTTTACCGGCACACTAACCTGGACTTGTGAGAAGTAGCAAAAAGGTCTAACCATTATGATTACGGCATCCCTCTTCATAATTGTTTAGACACACAAGTGTGCTATCTAAGGGAAGGTGCATGTTTTTTGATAAAGTCTTATCAAAACAATCTAGTATCAGAAATCTGAACATTGGTAAGAAATTCAATAAAGTATTGATTTCTAGAAGTCGAGCTTTCTGAGTACATGTCAAAGCTAGTGGGAGCATAAGTGTTATGCTAATAATCATCATGTTAGTGGGAGCATGATAATTACGCTAAGTATTGCAAGCTAGCAATGTTATTTATAGAAAACAAAATGTTTCAATTGGGAAAAGTTGTTTTGCTATAATTAAGGGAGAGGAAATTATACTTCATCTCAAATCTATAAGCTTAGATCGTGAGGTTTTAATCATTTAGTCAAGGATATATATGAATTTCATGTTGGAATGGCTCAACATAAGGAAATTCTGTATATGGTTCCATTATTTGCGTTCTAAAATTCAATTATGATTACGGCATCCCTTTTCATAATCTAAATTATGAGAACTTGGCAAATTGAAATGGAAATGTTATAGCAAAAGACTGGTTTAGTCTTTATGTGAGACATCATGAATCGTGTCCCATATGCTTCGGATATAGGATCGATTACATGTGCTATATTCATCCTTTCTAAAATTTTCCAAATGCCTAGGGCATTAAGAAGGGAAAAGGTTTAGAATTGGATATGACTAAAAGGATTAAACAATTGTCGAGAAAAATCTAAGGTTTACCAAAGATTGGTTGCTCAAGGACAGTTGGAAGTATAGTGATAATTCTGGAAGGACCATATTGACATAATCTGTAAGGAGGCAACTCTTGTTCAGAAGTGATAGTCAAAATGAATCTGGAAATGTTTCAAAGTCAGAAATTTCAATCTGTGCAAGATTAAGGAAACTTAATGCAAGAAGGATGTTTCCAAGGAATTGATCTCCTTTGGAATACTCTGTAATGATTGTTGCCAAGTCTTTCTGACTTTGTGCATAATCATTACAAGAGGATCAATGCGTATAAGTTTAGAATCTAACAGATTTCTGTAAATGGCATGAATTTGGAATTCTTGCATTTGCAGTAAGGATTTGGGAGTGTGAAAAGAGAATCATTGAAGTTATGTTCAATTGATCTAGTTCACAAAGTAAAGATCATAGACAAACATAGTATGCATACTTGGTGTATGGCATGACTAGTGTTTAGAAAAACATAGTGTACATGCTTGGAGCATGGGACAACTATTTTTTTAAATTCAAGAATAATGTTGATAGCTGAAACAATATACAATGAATAATGTGTAATCATATGGTGATAAATAAAAGGTGTTTTATTTATATTCATAAGTTCTGAGACCATATTTGATTCAATTATTATTGTGTTTCACTTTGCATGTTTTGACTTCCCGAATAAACTAGGTTATTCTTCCGGAATGACTACGTTATTCAAACCATCCACAGTCGGTCATATGTTGGAGGTAGATATGAATTAAGACTGTCATGGGTTGGCTTGTAGAGGTCTAAGTTGTTGGACAAAGGGCTACAACACTCATGAGTGCTCATAAGTTCTGAGTATTGGATTCAACCCGCGCTCATTGGAATCACTTCATGGATTTTATCACGAGTGATCATGAGACGATAATATCTTATATTCTTCAAACCTAGAGATATGAGTTGTTACTATGAGTTGGTCGTACATTGATTGCACGAAACGCATTGGTAACTCGATGTTATAAAACATGTCTTTGTGTATGATTCAACAAGTAGTAGAACAAGCCATATGAGTCGAAGTTTATCCATTCCTTTTACCTTCGGGATAAAAGCGATATCTGTGGGCCCCTCGATGATTTGATGATGACAAATGGAAGTGCTCGGCCGGGCCAGGACTGATTTGATTTGTTCAATTAGTCAGTCGTCATAAATCGGAAATCGGGAAACAACTAATGGACAGAGAGAATGATTATAATCCATGTCTCAGTCCATATGATATCTAGAATGGAGGAATATATGATCCCTTATCTAATGGACAAGTCATTGACAAAGGTCAGCGATTATCGACAAGGTCAGAGTTCGACAGAAGCTTTTGAGAGCTACGATTGCCAGTTGGTTCCTGAAGTCATACGCAATAATAGTTTTGGACTTATCCAAGTGGGAGACTGTTGGATTAATGTCTAAGTCCATAACTATAATTGGTAAGACTTGACCCGACCCGACATGGTCCATTTGGGTTGCATGGCATCATGCACTTGGATAGACTATAATGAGAGAAATAAGACACTTATGGTTATTAATATATTATAAGTTCTAGTATATTAATAATAAGAATAATAAGATTATTTAATTAGTATTGATCAAGAATTAATCTAGGATTAATTAAGTGATCAAAAGAAGACTAATTAAATATATGGGTTGATTGTGTAAATCATCCATACTTGTATAGTGGGCTAATGCTCCATGGATTATCTAGTTGGGCCAAAACCCATATGATGCTCCATGGATGCTCCATGGTGTATTTGAACCCATGGATCCAAGGAAATGGAAAGTCATGACAATTAGGGTTTACCCTAATTGTATAACTATATAAGCATCTTATTCTTGAGGAAAATCGACTACTAGATTATTCTAGAGAGGGCTAGCCGATTTCATGAAGTGTAGAATTCTCTCAAGTTCTTCCAAGTGTATTTGGTGTTGTGTGAACCATTTGAGGTGTCACACTTGGGGCACTAGGCACTCAAGCTTCATGAAGACATTCTACATCAAAGAGGTATGTATTCTATCTTGTTATATCCATTATTTTGTATGCTAGATTAGGATAATACCTTGGATGTTCATATTTGCATGTATAATAGAGAAAACATAGATCCAAGGTATTTAGGGTTGCATGTACACTTAGGAGTGTTAGAATGCTCATAACCCAACAGTGGTATCAGAGCCCCGGTTTGTTTTCTTGTTATACCTGCAATAGAAGCTGAAAAATCGAAATTGGTGCTGTCAGCCCAGCAGACTCGCCGAGTCCATGAAGGGACTCGACGAGTCCAAGGCAAAATGCATCCAACTCGCCGAGTTGTGTTCATGCACTCGACGAGTTGGACCCCAGACAACATATTTTCGAGGTTTTTGGCTAAAAATGGACTAGGAACATTACCCTAAGTTGTTTTTGAACTTATAAACTTATTTTTAATGTGGTAATGTTCATGCTAATCCATTTTCAAAGATAATTGTCAATAGATTCATGTTTTGTATTAGTTTAAAGGTTAGACTAATTACATGAAAAAGTTTGATTTGAATTATCTTGTTCTTATGAGTTTCTTAGATTAATAGAAAAGTTGAATGAAATAGTTGGTTTCAATCCATTTTAATCTAAGAGTTGAGTATAAAATGTGTTTGTGTAACTTATCCTCAAGTTACATGAAGAGTCACATTAAAGACTCATAAAACTCATAAAGTTGGCAAAGGTTACAAAAATGAAGAGTCTAGTTCTAATTAATTGGAGTTATGACTCCATAATTTGTCCTCAAGTTATGGAGGACCAAGAGTCTCTTCATTAAATAATATATATATATATATATATATATATATATATATATATATATATATATAAAATGTAACCTTAATTAATTCCATAAGTTATAAAATAAAGAAAAAGTTAATTCTTTATTAGTTTAAAGTCTTCCATAATTTGTCCACAAGTTATGGAACTTGAAGAGTTTTTGGATTAAAACTACTTTAAATACATAAGTTATGGAATTAATTAGTTTTGAATAGTTTCAAAACTTTCCCTCAAGTTTTGGAATTTGTAAAGTTTTCTCTTATGAATACTTTAATTCCAAGTTAGCCCTTAGAATTTTAAAAGTTAAAATTCAATCCTTATACTTTATAATATTAAAAGTTAATAATATATATGTATAAGAGTAAAGTCGGTCTTACCGCTAGTACACCTCATTCACGAAGCCGGTCTATAAGGTGGGTATAAGGTTGTTGCCTATAAAATGGCAACTTAATGGGTGTCTACTCTCACCCACCGCTTGCTTGACTGGTGGAGGGTCGTTAGCCGAACGGGTTTGACAGGACTATAATTCTCCCTTCATTAAAAGTATTAATGATAAATACTAAGTAACTAAACTTTTAATAATACCCAATCTTAGTTACTTAGGAAAATGTGAATAAGGTGCTAATCCATGAAATTACACTTTGCACTTTGTTTAAGTCGGTTAGTGGAGCGTGTGTGGTTAACCGGCACACTAACTCGTATTTAACAAGGTAGGCGAAGGGTGACTTAATGTTTATCATAGTATCGATGGAGCGTGTGTGGTTAACCGGCACATGGATTGAGGGGTAAACACTTAAGGGTACCAAGTAATTTGCATGGTTACTTCACACCTTGTTTTGTGATCCTCGGCATCTGATATGTGCATATTTAGTGTGTATTAAGTGTAGTTTATTATTCATATATTAGCTAAATTGTTGCATATTATGGACAAAAGGTACTTAAAAGTGTAAAATTGTGTTTTTCAGTCCAAAGATGAAGCTCGGAAGCGAAAGGAAGCAAGAGAAGCGGTTAAGAGCTCAAGAGTGGAAAGAAGAAAGAAAACAACCAAAATAAAGCTTCTACTCGTCGAGTTATCTCTTGACTCGACGAGTCCGGTCGCGGATTCAGAAAGATAAACATTCGGAAGTCAAGACAGTTATCAGGTTACGACTAATGTGAGAGGGACTCGACGAGTCACCATATGACTCGACGAGTCGGTATGCATATATAAAGATAACTCTTTGATGCGAAAAAGGGGGGAATTCTGGGAAGTTTCAGAGGTGTTAAGCTGCGAATAAGAAGCCAGAAGAACCCTAGAAGTCGACCAAAGAAGCTAGAATCCAATTCCGGGAGTAATTAAGGCGTAATTTCATCATTCTACTTAATTCTTTTGTTTTGTCAATATGATTAAGCAACTTGAACTTATTTGTTTGCTGTTATTCACCTTAGTTATGAACTAATTTCTTTATACTTCTGTTTGGGGATGCAAAGTTGACAATATGGTTTGATTGATTGGTAGGATTAATTCTAAGTTGGTGATTAATTGTTATTTTAGCTTGCTAAAGAACCTTGTGTATGAATGATAATTTATTTTCTGTTAATAGGAAGATAGTTAATTAGCATGAACATCTATTAATTATCAACCTCATATGATAAGTGACCACTAAATCATATGTCTAGGATTAATGAATATGAAACTAGGATTAATAAGTAAATTGAGTAAATTCATGTGCAAGCTTGTAAGATGACTATTGAACAAGAGGTTAATTAAAAATAACAATTTAATTAGCTATTGCAAGTCTAACTTAACCCGAATAATTAATCTAGTAAATATAATTAAGTTAGGCAATTGGCCGCTGTTTGAATTAGTTTATTTGCTAAGGATTAGGGTAGTGAACACAACTTAATCACTTGAATCGGTAACCAACGAAAGAATTAATCCATTGCACTATTACCTTAAAAGCAACCATAAAGTTAACCGAGTTGAACTAAACAGAAGTTTCTTTCCCATTATTGAATCTAGTTAATTTGTTCTTTTCTAGCCTTGCATTAGTTTTGTTTAATAAGTTTCTAGCCTTGTAAAACTAGAGAAAAAAAACCCTTATTTGCTAAAGTAATTTAGATAGAATTAGTTTTTAATTTAATTTGCCGTTCCCTGTGTTCGATACCCTGCTTATTTAGCTATACCACAATTGATAGGTTCACTGCCTTTTGTGTGTTATTTGATAATTAAAGTAGGATTAAACCTAAGTGAGTTTTACACACACCAAGTTTTTGGCGCCGTTGCCGGGGAACGGTTCTAAAATTAGCATTAAATTCTAATTCAATCGATCCTTTGTGTAAGATTCATCTTACGCAAAGTTAATTTCTGTTCAATTTTTGTTTAAGTAAAAAAAAAAAAAAAAAAAAAAAACTGATTTTCACGTGAACTCGCCGAGTGCATTCGCCCCGACTCGGCGAGTCTGACGCTGAATCAGATTGAATTTTTGTTCTTTTTACGCGTTCTGTTTTGTTTTAAGTTGCAGTTATTTCATGACCCGGGGATCTTCTACACCTCTAATTCCTCCTCTTGAAGATCCGGAAACCGCATTAAGAAGAAACAAGGGCAAAACCGTTGGAGAAACCACCTCTTCAAAGAATTCACCACTCAAAAACTTCAAATCCGTGTTTGGCAAGAAGAGGAGCAGCAAAGCAGGAGCATCCAGTGCATCGTTGTCAACCGAAGATCCGATCCCGAAAGACACCGAATACGAGACCGAAGAAGAAAGCGAGCACACATCCGATATTGAAGAAGACTTAGCCACCGCAATGGCTAATATTGACGAGATCCCCATGGGGGAGTGGAAGAAAAGGATGCGTGATGACACCGGCCCGGGACTTGTGCAACCCGCAATCCCCGCTACCGCTACGTTCGAACTAAAGGGCCATATTCTCGCTCAACTCAAGGAGATACCATTTCACGGGAGAGATCATGAAGACGCCTATAAGCACTTAGATGAAGTAAATGACGTGGCGGATTACTTCAATGTACCTAATGTGCCCCGCGAGGTCCAGCTACTACGCATGCTTCCTGTCACGTTCAAAGGAGCTGCAAAGGATTGGTTGAAGTCACTCCCTCCCGGATCAGTTACTACATGGGCGAAAATGAAAGAAGAGTTCATAGATCACTTCTGCCCACCTTCCAAAATAGCCAAGCTAAAGAAAACCATTGCCAACTTCGAGCAACAACCCGGCGAATCCCTATATGAAGCTTGGGAAAGATACAAGAGCCTACTTCGAAATTGCCCTCACCACGATCTCAACAGCCAACAAGAGGTCTCTATCTTTTATGATGGAGTGAATGTTACCACGAGGCAACTACTCGATTCACAAGGCCCACTCACTCGAAAGACACCTCGAGAAATAAAGGAGTTAATTGAAGAATTCTCTAGGCACTCTAGAGAATACCACAACCCGAGGAATGAAGTGAGTCGCGGAGCAGTAAATTCGGTAAACGATGGTATGGCGGTAGTGATAGCGAAACTCGATAGCCTAGACCGAAGAATGACGAAAATGGATCAAACGATCCATGCTATTAGAGTTGGATGTGAACATTGTGGCGGTCCTCATCTTACTAAGGAATGTGATCGAGACGAGAATGGTAATAAAAAGGCTCAAGTATGCTACTCCAGCGGCGATAGATATGATGAAGACTGGAGGAAACCGAAGAAGGAGTGGCTCCCATACGAAGAGTACAGGAAGGCGAAGGAAGAAAAATATAAGCAGAGGGAGAGGGGTTATTATCAAAAGGAAGAACCGGTGACGGACAAGAAGACGAACTTAGAAGACATACTTACAAAATTCATAAGCGCGTCCGAGAAAAGGCATAATGATCATGATGTGGCAATGCAGGAAACCAGAAACATGTTGAAGAATCAGCAAGCTTCTATTCTCAACATAGAGAAACAGCTGGGCCAACTTGCACATCAAGTAAACGAAAGAAGACCGGGCCAACTTCCGAGCGACACCCAACCCAATCCAAGGAACGAGAACGTGAGTGTTATAACCGCCAGCGGTGAAGAAGAATTGGCAGAAACACTAAGGGTTTCCAAAGGGAAGGCAGAAAAGGAAGAAGAACCAGAACGAGAAGAACTCGACCCGACTCGCCGAGTCGACATAATGGACTCGACGAGTCCAGTCGGGAAGGATAAAAAAGCCAGTTTTCTGAAGACATACAACCCTCCTTTGCCATACCCATCCAGAGCCATCCCTTCAGAAAAAGTTCAAGCCTATAGAACCTTCATGGAGCATGTTAAAGCCTTACAAGTCAATATGCCATTCGTGGACACAATGCTCCAAACTCCCAAATACTTTAACTTGCTTAAGGGTTTGTTTGCTGCCAGGAAAGATCTTGCTGAAGTCGCGGAGATATTGATGAGTGAGCTACCTGAGAAGAAGGGTGATCCGGGTAATATAGTAATCCCGTGCCAATTTGGCAATGATGTGTCCACACGAGCTTTGGCTGATTCAGGGGCAAGCATTAATTTGATGCCCTATTCATTCTTTAAGAAGCTAAATTTACCAGCGCCAAAGCCGGTAAATATGAGAATCCATTTGGCAAATAAAACAATTATTCATCCACAAGGCATATGTGAAAATCTCCTTATCAAAGTAGACAAGTTTATCTTCCCAGTAGACTTCGTGGTGGTGGAGATGAAAGAAGACCCCGAAATACCAATTATTTTGGGCAGAACATTCTTAAACACCGCATGTGCCCTAATTGACATATCCGAGTCTACTTTGACATTAAGAGTGGGTGATGAGTCGGTGATGTTTAAAGCTAATCCAGAAATCAAGCAAGAAGAAGGAAAGCGAGAAGAAATCTCAATTATCCAATTAGATGATGAGGTGTTGCAAAAAGAGCTTGATATTTTATTTAAAGAAGACCCAAGTAAGTTCACGCTACACTCAGAAGAAGTTTCAGATGCTGACAAAGACTTGGAGGAGCTAGAAAAGCTACTGGAAGGAGCCGACTCAGACAACGATCCAGAATGGATGAAACCCGACCCGACTCGCCGAGTCGACATAATGGACTCGACGAGTCCAGTCGATTTGGAGAAAAACTTAACTCATGTTGATTTATTTGTTGACAGTTCTTCACATACCCTGGATTCAGTTACTGTTAGTGATTCTTTGGAAGAACGATCTGCAGAAAAAGTAAAAGGAACGGAGGTCAAACACACCAACGTGGCATGCCTTGATACGATGCCATTTGGAAAAGAGTCGAGCACAAAAGAGAATGAAGCCATAAATGGAAGCGGAGCGGAAGCTGATCCCCAATTCACCACTAAACCTAGAGCACGGACCAATATGAAGTATGAAGTTATCAAATTTAAAGAAAAGGAGGTTCAAAAATTGGTGAACAAGCATGGGTTGAAAAAGAAGAAGAGGAAAAGAGAGGCCCAACCAGCTGAGGATGATACAGCGAAAAAAAGAAGAGACGAATTGAAAAGGGCTTACAAGAAAAAGATTGACGCCTACAAGACTAAGTATAAACCGCAAAAAGTACGGCGCACATTCCCGATGCTTGAAGGCGACAAAACGTAATTGGGAAGGAGTCTAGCTAATGACTCCTCAAAAAGAAGCGCTTGGCGGGAGGCAACCCGTCGTTAGAGTTTGCTTTCTTTTACTCTATGGTTTTTTTTTTCATTTATTGTTTTTGTTTTGTGTTTTAATGTTAATCTTCCAAATCATCGAACTTGTCTGCTTAAGGGAGCACCTAGCTTAAGACTGGGGTGAGAATATTTTCAATAAATAACAAAATTTCGAAAATTAGAAATGTTTTATAAACGACTCGCCGAGTCTGACCCTGACTCGACGAGTACATACTGATCTCAGAAAAAGTTTTAACTGCTCGCTGGGACTCGCCGAGTCTGACCCTGACTCGACGAGTCGAGCTTATTTACAGAAAAAAAATAAACATTTTTGAAATTACTTTTACATATAATAGGGTTTTAACCCTAAAAGCTCAGTTTTCACACTACACTCGCCGGGTACACATCTCTCTCAAGCATTCAAGACTTCTCCAACCTCTCTTCCAAATCTTCAAGAATTAAACTAAAAAGGTAACAACTTTCTGCTTGTTTTCTAGATAGAAAGTGATATTAAGGCCATCTACACTTGCAATTTCATGGAAAAACCCGTTTTTGAAATAGTGACTAAATTCTAGGTTTTTGATTTTATCATGGATCTTGTTGTTTTGAATGTTTATTATGGCTTTGGTACTTAGTAGGAAGTCCCTGAACAAAACCCTTGCAAGAAATTAGAGATTACATGGTTCAATTTGGTGAAACCCGTCGACTGACTCGTACAGGTCCCGCGACTCGCCGAGTCGGGCATGGACTCGACGAGTCCAGTCGAGATGCAGAAACAGTTTGGCTTGTTAACATTCTGTGTTTTCTGGGTATGGTTTATATGTTTTGCAGGAATCATGTTTAGAAGAGGACAATCTTCAAGGGGTAGCCAAGAGGAATTTCCATGGTTAAACTTCCCGCAAATCGAGTCCGCCTCAACAATGCGGAAGTGGAAAAAGAAGCTTGCCGATATTAAAAAGAAGGAGGTTTATGTCCCAAACAGAATAGATTGGGAATGGTTGCAAACGGTGCGATATAAAGAGGAATTAGCTCCATACCTTTTAAGGAAGTTTCAACATGGCGGAGAGTCAATGATATGTGATGGATGGAGCCGGGTCTTCCGCATGCAAGAGCCGGTGTATTTGGAGCTTTGCTTGGAGTTCTTTTCCACGGTATCTTTTACGGGTGGAGTGGATTTGTATCATCCGGCAAGTTTTACATTTTGTCTTGGAGGCGAGTATCATCAATGCTCGGTGGTGGATCTTGCTTGCCGGTTAGGGATCTATGATCAACCGTTGGTTTCTACGAACCTCTTTCGGGCCTTTTTGGCAACCACTCACATGGTGTTTCCCGATGGGGTTACTAGCACGGGTTGGTGGCACACTATTGGGAATAAAGTTTATATCCCGAAGTCCGCGCAAGAAGGGAGCATCCGATCCCCGACCCACCGCCTCATTCACCGCCTTATTTCCTCCACCATCAACCAAAGGAAGGACGATGACAAGGTTTCCAACCTTGATGTTTTCTACCTTTGGAGCATTATCACACCAGGCGTCTTTTGCAACATCCCGTGGTGCATTGCTTCATACCTCTCAGCGGGTGCGGTCAAAGATCGCAAAACATCGCGCATCAATGGAGGCATGTTTGTCACCCGTTTGGCTAATTCATTCGGGTTGATGAACCGTGGTGCCTGGAACCTCATGACTTTGATCCCGACACCCTCATTTAATCCTATTCTTTTCCGCAGGGCCCGAATTATTGAAGATTATGGTGGTGGCCATTATGCCATCCCAAATGATGAACCGGTTGTAGGTCCTGAAGCACCGGGAAGGAGGGTGCGATCGCGAAGGGAAAGGGATATGGAGGATGAGCCGCCGGTGATTCCGGTAGAGAATGAAGATGTACCAATGGATTGGTACAACATAGAGATGAGGCGGATGCAAGACCAAATGGCACGGGGGCTAAATTTTAGCAATCAATCCCACATACGACTTTTTGACCACTTCAATATTCCACATATTGACGGTGGGAATTATCCATATATTCCATCGTGGGACGAGAGGATTAGTGCACGCCATAGCGGAGCGGGAGGAAGTGGAGCCAATGACGATGATGAGGAGGATGAGGATTAATTTTTTGTGTTTTTGTGTTTAAACAATTTGCATTTTTATTTTGTTTTATTTTTGGTGTGTATGCTTTAAGATATTATTTTGTTTAATAATTGTTTGTTTTAAGTATTTTCAGGATTGCGTTTTGATTGCTTAGGATGAGGTAAAGCATGGTTGTTTTTACGTGTGAGAGCGAGTCAAGGAAGCGAGTTTTTAATGTCAAAGTGTCAAGTCCGGTCTTAGGAGTGTGAGCGATTGAGTCTGCATGTGAGGAAGCGTTAATGAAGTTGTTATGGACTCAAACAGTTGCCACATACCTAGATTTTTCATTCAGGTGCCAACTCGTCGAGTGCACTAATCTGACTCGACGAGTCGCTTTGTATTTCCAGATATTTTCAGAATGCGCGCCACTACTCGGCGAGTCCATCAACAGACTCGACGAGTCTATCATTTTTTGAGCCGAACGACTGCTGATTTGGTGCTACTACTTATACCACTTGCATCCTTCCACTTCCATATCCATTCTTGAAGATCTTATGCCGATTTTCGCATGTTTAGAGCGACCCACACGATACATGGATGAGATTGTTCCCATGTATGAAGTTTATTGAAGATGGAGCTTAAATGAGAGTGATCAACCTATCCACTGCTATCCCAGGGGAGTTTGTTCCGATTCCCTCTTTATTTTTATGTTTCTATGCATAGTATGCAATGAGGGCATTGCATCACATAAGTGTGGGGTAGGGGGTTGGTTACATAATAGTCAATTTTCAAAAAAAATTTGCATACCAAAAGGATTATTTAGGATCTAATTTAGGAAATTTTGGTAAGAAAATAGGATTTCATGTTAGAATTGTGTTAATAATTTCATGACAACCCAAATGTTTAGTTGAGCTTATACACGTTCTAGTGCATTTGTGGCTTCCTTATTTCAGTGAAATCATGAGACAAAAACACGACCTTGCTCAGCCTGAGGGATGCAATATGTTTAGCAGCCTAAACCTGAAATGTATCCAGGAAGATTTTTATCATTAGCCAATAAAGGTTGAAGTTGAGCGCCCCTGCTTAAGCATGTAGGGTTTTGAGTGGAAAAAGTGTGTTACATGTTCAAAAAAAAAAAAAAAAAAAAAAAAAAAAAGAGAGAGAGAGAATTACAAGAAAAAGTTTGAAGAATTTTTGGAGCATCAAAGTTGAGTATGAAATTAGAAGATTGAAAATTCTGAAGAAATCCAAAAAAGTTGAAGATACCAAAGAAATCAAACAAAGGTGGTGAATTCAAAGATATTCAAGATCAAATTATCAAGCAAGTGAAGAATTCCAAAGAGCTTTAAAGTGGTATCGAAAAGTTGTAATTCTAGATTATGTATGCTTGGGTTGCTCAACCAAAAATACCTTGAGGTTAAAGAGGTTTTCTGAGGATGGATTCGGAGGGTTGCATAAAATGAGCATAGTTCGGGGTGAGTGGGCGAATGTTTATGAGGATTGTGAGTATTTGAAGTATGGGGGGGTTTTAGGAATTTTAGACACAAATGCATGCGTTGCGGTCTTGGCATAATGGCTGGGTTGGATTGGAGTTATTATATGTGATTCTAATGTGTTAAAATTCAGTTTTGCTTGAGGGCAAGCAAAAGACAAGTGTGGGGTATTTTGATATGTGCATATTTAGTGTGTATTAAGTGTAGTTTATTATTCATATATTAGCTAAATTGTTGCATATTATGGACAAAAGGTACTTAAAAGTGTTAAATTGTGTTTTTCAGTCCAAAGATGAAGCTCGGAAGCGAAAGGAAGCAAGAGAAGCGGTTAAGAGCTCAAGAGTGGAAAGAAGAAAGAAAACAACCAAAATAAAGCTTCTACTCGTCGAGTTATCTCTTGACTCGACGAGTCCGGTCGCGGATTCAGAAAGATAAACATTCGGAAGTCAAGACAGTTATCAGGTTACGACTAATGTGAGAGGGACTCGACGAGTCACCATATGACTCGACGAGTCGGTATGCATATATAAAGATAACTCTTTGATGCGAAAAAGGGGGGAATTCTGGGAAGTTTCAGAGGTGTTAAGCTGCGAATAAGAAGCCAGAAGAACCCTAGAAGTCGACCAAAGAAGCTAGAATCCAATTCCGGGAGTAATTAAGGCGTAATTTCATCATTCTACTTAATTCTTTTGTTTTGTCAATATGATTAAGCAACTTGAACTTATTTGTTTGCTGTTATTCACCTTAGTTATGAACTAATTTCTTTATACTTCTGTTTGGGGATGCAAAGTTGACAATATGGTTTGATTGATTGGTAGGATTAATTCTAAGTTGGTGATTAATTGTTATTTTAGCTTGCTAAAGAACCTTGTGTATGAATGATAATTTATTTTCTGTTAATAGGAAGATAGTTAATTAGCATGAACATCTATTAATTATCAACCTCATATGATAAGTGACCACTAAATCATATGTTTAGGATTAATGAATATGAAACTAGGATTAATAAGTAAATTGAGTAAATTCATGTGCAAGCTTGTAAGATGACTATTGAACAAGAGGTTAATTAAAAATAACAATTTAATTAGCTATTGCAAGTCTAACTTAACCCGAATAATTAATCTAGTAAATATAATTAAGTTAAGCAATTGGCCGCTGTTTGAATTAGTTTATTTGCTAAGGATTAGGGTAGTGAACACAACTTAATCACTTGAATCGGTAACCAACGAAAGAATTAATCCATTGCACTATTACCTTAAAAGCAACCATAAAGTTAACCGAGTTGAACTAAACAGAAGTTTCTTTCCCATTATTGAATCTAGTTAATTTGTTCTTTTCTAGCCTTGCATTAGTTTTGTTTAATAAGTTTCTAGCCTTGTAAAACTAGAGAAAAAAAACCCTTATTTGCTAAAGTAATTTAGATAGAATTAGTTTTTAATTTAATTTGCCGTTCACTGTGTTCGATACCCTGCTTATTTAGCTATACCACAATTGATAGGTTCACTGCCTTTTGTGTGTTATTTGATAATTAAAGTAGGATTAAACCTAAGTGAGTTTTACACACACCAGCATCCCAGTCACAAAACCTGAAGGGCACACTCGAGATTGAAACATGCCATTGAACAGTTCAATGAATCTCAAAAGATCTAGGAATTTCAAAGCCAATTAAAACCTAATAATACATTTCGTTTATCTTGGTGGAAATTGGTGAATCGTCATTCACCTACCTTCAAATTGTTTTATAGCTTGGATTACGGCATACCTCTTCTAAGTTATAAAATAGTTTGTTGGGTCCTAGCCTTAATATTTCATATTGGGTGTCATATTAAGGACTTTAAGATCAACTATCTTGAATATCTCCCATAACATGTCTGGTTTAGACATTTATGATCTTCCCAAATCTCTTGAAACAAGCTTTCCTAAATGAAGATGATGTCCCATGGATATCATACTTCTTTCACCTCCTCCAAATTATTCTCCCTACCCCACAAGTTCTTTAAAAGTTTAAAGTCACTCGAGCCCTATTGGCAAGGCAAGGTCTTGGTGTGGTCACATCTTGGAGATGTAGTCACATATTGACAAGCCGGGAGAGTTGGGTGTCAAAGTCTTGAGAAAGTTGGTGGTTCAATCACTTTCTAAGTCACATAGTGAGTTCCTTTGGGACACCTATGAAATAGACTATGACAAGACCCTTAATGATCTTATCTATTGTTAAGATCAACTTCCTGAAACTTGATGGACATTGACAATGTGACACAGGAAATATAGAAAAAGCATTCTCTTCCCAATGGAAAGGGATCGGCCATAGTCAACTCGGTTGAACAAATGGTAAAGAGAAAAGCTAAGTATGTGATAGTCACGTGTACCATTATCAAAGGGTCCATATGTTTATATTGCCAAAGAAAGGGTCATTATTTGCGAAGCTGCCAAATTTACCTAAGGGTGTTAAAGTCAATAAGGTTGACTCTACTTCAGGTAAAGTCCACTACTCTAACTCTGTTAAGTTTCTATTCTGAGATTCTTGATGCATGATGTGACTGGGTCACATGGTGATGTTTTAAGAATCAAAGAAAAGTAAAGGAACTTAAAGAAAGAATATGCTGAATCTGATCGCGTAGATGGATTTCTATCGTGTAGATTGAAGATCGGATTCTTGAGCTACTTCTTAGGAGTTATGAGATATTGTTTAGGAATAGATAACAACAAGTTTTCATATGGATTGTAAGGATAAGTTTTTCCGTATAGTTTTAAAATAAAAGAAAAATTTTGATTTTATTTATTTTAAAATATCCTTACAATGGCATTTGAGGAAAAATTGTTGCTTATATGATTCCATTAATATCAAGAGTGGAAATATGAAATTGATTCTTTCATTTGTGGTAATGTCTAAATTTACCAAACAAGGAAAGATTCTCATCATCCAAAGTCTCAATTGGACCGGGACTTGGAATCATGCAAGTTGTATAGCATGATGAATGAGAACTTTCAAGTATTGGAAAATTAAGATTAATTACTTATTCACATGGATGTGTGAGTCAAGTAATGGACTAAGGGATCGAGTACATAGTCATGTGCACTGATTAAGTCCACCACAAAAGATTAATAAGACTATTCGTCATAGTTTACTAAAGCTCAGTAAATATGATTATACTTACAAGCTTAAGTGTAACTCTGAGACATTGGAAAAGGTTCCAATGTAAGGCAGAGCGAATAAGAAGAATCAAATTAGGCAGAAGGATAAAAGTTTCTCAAATCTGAAAAGATGGGAGAGTACTTTAGTATCAGCTTTGTGATCATCTTAATGATTAAGAAACCATATCAAAATTTGTTCTCTAAGGAAGTCTTAGTGCATTTTTATGACTAAGAAGAAGGGATCTTGAAATTGTTGAAATGGTTAAATCAAGAAGATGAGTCATACTTCGTTCCAATACAAGTCTTGGAGTCATACTCCAAGATTGTAATTTGAGTGACATGTCTTAAAGAAGGTTTAAAACACTTGACAAATGTAAGAGTAAAAGTTTTCTACTCTTGTACATTTGAAATTGGTAAGTTGTGATGTTTTGGATAAAACAAAGACCAACTTCGGCCAATTGTGTGAAGTGTTTGTCTTGATTAGAATCCACACTATCTCTTGGATGTTTGACAAGGGAGTCTTATAGGTCAAGAGGATAGTGGGAGTCTTAAAGGTCTTGAAATTCTCAAGATCTAATCAAGAATAAAACCTAAAGTTCTTCACTAGCACACGACTTGAGGTTTATAACCTATCGTGTTGACATATTCTGTGCCCATTCCAATTAAAGTTGGCTTTGCATATGAGTTCTTCGAGTTCTCAATTGGTTGCACAACAACTTGGAAGCAATGGTAGGCCCTTGAGCTGCCAGGTGGCAAGAAATTAAGATTGAGTTCAGTCCATATGAGTTTGGATTTGTCATTATCCTTGTCTTGTGACTATGGTTTTGACAATTCACATGGATAAGAACACATACACCATTAAATCTAAGTGTCATAAGGTTTCTCTCTGATTCATGAAAATGATGGTGAGAAAACACTTCCACTAAGTAGATTTTAGCTAGATAGCAATTGGGATATTTGCATTCTCAAAGTCGTTAGTGGAGCGTGTGTGGTTTACCGGCACACTAACCTGGACTTGTGAGAAGTAGCAAAAAGGTCTAACCATTATGATTACGGCATCCCTCTTCATAATTGTTTAGACACACAAGTGTGCTATCTAAGGGAAGGTGTATGTTTTTTGATAAAGTCTTATCAAAACAATCTAGTATCAGAAATCTGAACTTTGGTAAGAAATTCAATAAAGTATTGATTTCTAGAAGTCGAGCTTTCTGAGTACATGTCAAAGCTAGTGGGAGCATAAGTGTTATGCTAATAATCATCATGTTAGTGGGAGCATGATAATTACGCTAAGTATTGCAAGCTAGCAATGTTATTTATAGAAAACAAAATGTTTCAATTGGGAAAAGTTGTTTTGCTATAATTAAGGGAGAGGAAATTATACTTCATCTCAAATCTATAAGCTTAGATCGTGAGGTTTTAATCATTTAGTCAAGGATATATATGAATTTCATGTTGGAATGGCTCAACATAAGGAAATTCTGTATATGGTTCCATTATTTGAGTTCTAAAATTCGATTATGATTACGGCATCCCTTTTCATAATCTGAATTATGAGAACTTGGCAAATTGAAATGGAAATGTTATAGCAAAAGACTGGTTTAGTCTTTATGTGAGACATCATGAATCGTGTCCCATATGCTTCGGATATAGGATCGATTACATGTGCTATATTCATCCTTTCTAAAATTTTCCAAATGCCTAGGGCATTAAGAAGGGAAAAGGTTTAGAATTGGATATGACTAAAAGGATTAAACAATTGTCGAGAAAAATCTAAGGTTTACCAAAGATTGGTTGCTCAAGGACAGTTGGAAGTATAGTGATAATTCTGGAAGGACCATATTGACATAATCTGTAAGGAGGCAACTCTTGTTCAGAAGTGATAGTCAAAATGAATCTGGAAATGTTTCAAAGTCAGAAATTTCAATCTGTGCAAGATTAAGGAAACTTAATGCAAGAAGGATGTTTCCAAGGAATTGATCTCCTTTGGAATACTCTGTAATGATTGTTGCCAAGTCTTTCTGACTTTGTGCATAATCATTACAAGAGGATCAATGCGTATAAGTTTAGAATCTAACAGATTTCTGTAAATGGCATGAATTTGGAATTCTTGCATTTGCAGTAAGGATTTGGGAGTGTGAAAAGAGAATCATTGAGGTTATGTTCAATTGATCTAGTTCACAAAGTAAAGATCATAGACAAACATAGTATGCATACTTGGTGTATGGCATGACTAGTGTTTAGAAAAACATAGTGTACATGCTTGGAGCATGGGACAACTATTTTTTTAAATTCAAGAATAATGTTGATAGCTGAAACAATATACAATGAATAATGTGTAATCATATGGTGATAAATAAAAGGTGTTTTATTTATATTCATAAGTTCTGAGACCATATTTGATTCAATTATTATTGTGTTTCACTTTGCATGTTTTGACTTCCCGAATAAACTAGGTTATTCTTCCGGAATGACTACGTTATTCAAACCATCCACAGTCGGTCATATGTTGGAAGTAGATATGAATTAAGACTGTCATGGGTTGGCTTGTAGAGGTCTAAGTTGTTGGACAAAGGGCTACAACACTCATGAGTGCTCATAAGTTCTGAGTATTGGATTCAACCCGCGCTCATTGGAATCACTTCATGGATTTTATCACGAGTGATCATGAGACGATAATAGCTTATATTCTTCAAACCTAGAGATATGAGTTGTTACTATGAGTTGGTTGTACATTGATTGCACGACACGCATTGGTAACTCGATGTTATAAAACGTGTCTTTGTGTATGATTCAACAAGTAGTAGAACAAGCCATATGAGTCGAAGTTTATCCATTCCTTTTACCTTCGGGATAAAAGCGATCTCTGTGGGCCCCTCGATGATTTGATGATGACAAATGGAAGTGCTCGGCCGGGCCAGGACTGATTTGATTTGTTCAATTAGTCAGTCGTCATAAATCGGAAATCGGGAAACAACTAATGGACAGAGAGAATGATTATAATCCATGTCTCAGTCCATATGATATCTAGAATGGAGGAATATATGATCCCTTATCTAATGGACAAGTCATTGACAAAGGTCAGCGTTTATCGACAAGGTCAGAGTTCGATAGAAGCTTTTGAGAGCTACGATTGCCAGTTGGTTCCTGAAGTCATACGCAATAATAGTTTTAGACTTATCCAAGTGGGAGACTGTTGGATTAATGTCTAAGTCCATAACTATAATTGGTAAGACTTGACCCGACCCGACATGGTCCATTTGGGTTGCATGGCATCATGCACTTGGATAGACTATAATGAGAGAAATAAGACACTTATGGTTATTAATATATTATAAGTTCTAGTATATTAATAATAAGAATAATAAGATTATTTAATTAGTATTGATCAAGAATTAATCTAGGATTAATTAAGTGATCAAAAGAAGACTAATTAAATATATGGGTTGATTGTGTAAATCATCCATACTTGTATAGTGGGCTAATGCTCCATGGATTATCTAGTTGGGCCAAAACCCATATGATGCTCCATGGATGCTCCATGGTGTATTTGAACCCATGGATCCAAGGAAATGGAAAGTCATGACAATTAGGGTTTACCCTAATTGTATAACTATATAAGCATCTTATTCTTGAGGAAAATCGACTACTAGATTATTCTAGAGAGGGCTAGCCGATTTCATGAAGTGTAGAATTCTCTCAAGTTCTTCCAAGTGTATTTGGTGTTGTGTGAACCATTTGAGGTGTCACACTTGGGGCACTAGGAACTCAAGCTTCATGAAGACATTCTACATCAAAGAGGTATGTATTCTATCTTGTTATATCCATTATTTTGTATGCTAGATTAGGATAATACCTTGGATGTTCATATTTGCATGTATAATATAGAAAACATAGATCCAAGGTATTTAGGGTTGCATGTACACTTAGGAGTGTTAGAATGCTCATAACCCAACAGTGGTATCAGAGCCCCGGTTTGTTTTCTTGTTATACCTGCAATAGAAGCTGAAAAATCGAAATTGGTGCTGTCAGCCCAGCAGACTCGCCGAGTCCATGAAGGGACTCGACGAGTCCAAGGCAAAATGCATCCAACTCGCCGAGTTGTGTTCATGCACTCGACGAGTTGGACCCCAGACAACATATTTTCGAGGTTTTTGGCTAAAAATGGACTAGGAACATTACCCTAAGTTGTTTTTGAACTTATAAACTTATTTTTAATGTGGTAATGTTCATGCTAATCCATTTTCAAAGATAATTGTCAATAGATTCATGTTTTGTATTAGTTTAAAGGTTAGACTAATTACATGAAAAAGTTTGATTTGAATTATCTTGTTCTTATGAGTTTCTTAGATTAATAGAAAAGTTGAATGAAATAGTTGGTTTCAATCCATTTTAATCTAAGAGTTGAGTATAAAATGTGTTTGTGTAACTTATCCTCAAGTTACATGAAGAGTCACATTAAAGACTCATAAAACTCATAAAGTTGGCAAAGGTTACAAAAATGAAGAGTCTAGTTCTAATTAATTGGAGTTATGACTCCATAATTTGTCCTCAAGTTATGGAGGACCAAGAGTCTCTTCATTAAATAATATATATATATATATATATATATATATATATATATATATATATATATATAAAATGTAACCTTAATTAATTCCATAAGTTATAAAATAAAGAAAAAGTTAATTCTTTATTAGTTTAAAGTCTTCCATAATTTGTCCACAAGTTATGGAACTTGAAGAGTTTTTGGATTAAAACTACTTTAAATACATAAGTTATGGAATTAATTAGTTTTGAATAGTTTCAAAACTTGCCCTCAAGTTTTGGAATTTGTAAAGTTTTCTCTTATGAATACTTTAATTCCAAGTTAGCCCTTAGAATTTTAAAAGTTAAAATTCAATCCTTATACTTTATAATATTAAAAGTTAATAATATATATGTATAAGAGTAAAGTCGGTCTTACCGCTAGTACACCTCATTCACGAAGCCGGTCTATAAGGTGGGTATAAGGTTGTTGCCTATAAAATGGCAACTTAATGGGTGTCCACTCTCACCCACCGCTTGCTTGACTGGTGGAGGGTCGTTAGCCGAACGGGTTTGACAGGACTATAATTCTCCCTTCATTAAAAGTATTAATGATAAATACTAAGTAACTAAACTTTTAATAATACCCAATCTTAGTTACTTAGGAAAATGTGAATAAGGTGCTAATCCATGAAATTACACTTTTCACTTTGTTTAAGTCGGTTAGTGGAGCGTGTGTGGTTAACCGGCACACTAACTCGTATTTAACAAGGTAGTCGAAGGGTGACTTAATGTTTATCATAGTATCGATGGAGCGTGTGTGGTTAACCGGCACATGGATTGAGGGGTAAACACTTAAGGGTACCAAGTAATTTGCATGGTTACTTCACACCTTGTTTTGTGATCCTCGGCATCCCAGTCACAAAACCTGAAGGGCACACTCGAGATTGAAACATGCCATTGAACAGTTCAATGAATCTCAAAAGATCTAGGAATTTCAAAGCCAATTAAAACCTAATAATACATTTCGTTTATCTTGGTGGAAATTGGTGAATCGTCATTCACCTACCTTCAAATTGTTTTATAGCTTGGATTACGGCATACCTCTTCTAAGTTATAAAATAGTTTGTTGGGTCCTAGCCTTAATATTTCATATTGGGTGTCATATTAAGGACTTTAAGATCAACTATCTTGAATATCTCCCATAACATGTCTGGTTTAGACATTTATGATCTTCCCAAATCTCTTGAAACAAGCTTTCCTAAATGAAGATGATGTCCCATGGATATCATACTTCTTTCACCTCCTCCAAATTATTCTCCCTACCCCACAAGTTCTTTAAAAGTTTAAAGTCACTCGAGCCCTATTGGCAAGGCAAGGTCTTGGTGTGGTCACATCTTGGAGATGTAGTCACATATTGACAAGCCGGGAGAGTTGGGTGTCAAAGTCTTGAGAAAGTTGGTGGTTCAATCACTTTCTAAGTCACATAGTGAGTTCCTTTGGGACACCTATGAAATAGACTATGACAAGACCCTTAATGATCTTATCTATTGTTAAGATCAACTTCCTGAAACTTGATGGACATTGACAATGTGACACAGGAAATACAGAAAAAGCATTCTCTTCCCAATGGAAAGGGATCGGCCATAGTCAACTCGGTTGAACAAATGGTAAAGAGAAAAGCTAAGTATGTGATAGTCACGTGTACCATTATCAAAGGGTCCATATGTTTATATTGCCAAAGAAAGGGTCATTATTTGCGAAGCTGCCAAATTTACCTAAGGGTGTTAAAGTCAATAAGGTTGACTCTACTTCAGGTAAAGTCCACTACTCTAACTCTGTTAAGTTTCTATTCTGAGATTCTTGATGCATGATGTGACTGGGTCACATGGTGATGTTTTAAGAATCAAAGAAAAGTAAAGGAACTTAAAGAAAGAATATGCTGAATCTGATCGCGTAGATGGATTTCTATCGCGTAGATTGAAGATCGGATTCTTGAGCTACTTCTTAGGAGTTATGAGATATTGTTTAGGAATAGATAACAACAAGTTTTCATATGGATTGTAAGGATAAGTTTTTCCGTATAGTTTTAAAATAAAAGAAAAATTTTGATTTTATTTATTTTAAAATATCCTTACAATGGCATTTGAGGAAAAATTGTTGCTTATATGATTCCATTAATATCAAGAGTGGAAATATGAAATTGATTCTTTCATTTGTGGTAATGTCTAAATTTACCAAACAAGGAAAGATTCTCATCATCCAAAGTCTCAATTGGACCGGGACTTGGAATCATGCAAGTTGTATAGCATGATGAATGAGAACTTTCAAGTATTGGAAAATTAAGACTAATTACTTATTCACATGGATGTGTGAGTCAAGTAATGGACTAAGGGATCGAGTACATAGTCATGTGCACTGATTAAGTCCACCACAAAAGATTAATAAGACTATTCGTCATAGTTTACTAAAGCTCAGTAAATATGATTATACTTACAAGCTTAAGTGTAACTCTGAGACATTGGAAAAGGTTCCAATGTAAGGCAGAGCGAATAAGAAGAATCAAATTAGGCAGAAGGATAAAAGTTTCTCAAATCTGAAAAGATGGGAGAGTACTTTAGTATCAGCTTTGTGATCATCTTAATGATTAAGAAATCATATCAAAATTTGTTCTCTAAGGAAGTCTTAGTGCATTCTTATGACTAAGAAGAAGGGATCTTGAAATTGTTGAAATGGTTAAATCAAGAAGACGAGTCATACTTCGTTCCAATACAAGTCTTGGAGTCATACTCCAAGATTGTAATTTGAGTGACATGTCTTAAAGAAGGTTTAAAACACTTGACAAATGTAAGAGTAAAAGTTTTCTACTCTTGTACATTTGAAATTGGTAAGTTGTGATGTTTTGGATAAAACAAAGACCAACTTCGGCCAATTGTGTGAAGTGTTTGTCTTGATTAGAATCCACACTATCTCTTGGATGTTTGACAAGGGAGTCTTATAGGTCAAGAGGACAGTGGGAGTCTTAAAGGTCTTGAAATTCTCAAGATCTAATCAAGAATAAAACCTAAAGTTCTTCACTAGCACACGACTTGAGGTTTATAACCTATCGTGTTGACATATTCTGTGCCCATTCCAATTAAAGCTGGCTTTGCATATGAGTTCTTAGAGTTCTCAATTGGTTGCACAACAACTTGGAAGCAATGGTAGGCCCTTGAGCTGCCAGGTGGCAAGAAATTAAGATTGAGTTCAGTCCATATGAGTTTGGATTTGTCATTATCCTTGTCTTGTGACTATGGTTTTGACAATTCACATGGATAAGAACACATACACCATTAAATCTAAGTGTCATAAGGTTTCTCTCTGATTCATGAAAATGATGGTGAGAAAACACTTCCACTAAGTAGATTTTAGCTAGATAGCAATTGGGATATTTGCATTCTCAAAGTCGTTAGTGGAGCGTGTGTGGTTTACCGGCACACTAACCTGGACTTGTGAGAAGTAGCAAAAAGGTCTAACCATTATGATTACGGCATCCCTCTTCATAATTGTTTAGACACACAAGTGTGCTATCTAAGGGAAGGTGTATGTTTTTTGATAAAGTCTTATCAAAACAATCTAGTATCAGAAATCTGAACTTTGGTAAGAAATTCAATAAAGTATTGATTTCTAGAAGTCGAGCTTTCTGAGTACATGTCAAAGCTAGTGGGAGCATAAGTGTTATGCTAATAATCATCATGTTAGTGGGAGCATGATAATTACGCTAAGTATTGCAAGCTAGCAATGTTATTTATAGAAAACAAAATGTTTCAATTGGGAAAAGTTGTTTTGCTATAATTAAGGGAGAGGAAATTATACTTCATCTCAAATCTATAAGCTTAGATCGTGAGGTTTTAATCATTTAGTCAATGATATATATGAATTTCATGTTGGAATGGCTCAACATAAGGAAATTCTGTATATGGTTCCATTATTTGCGTTCTAAAATTCGATTATGATTACGGCATCCCTTTTCATAATCTGAATTATGAGAACTTGGCAAATTGAAATGGAAATGTTATAGCAAAAGACTGGTTTAGTCTTTATGTGAGACATCATGAATCGTGTCCCATATGCTTCGGATATAGGATCGATTACATGTGATATATTCATCCTTTCTAAAATTTTCCAAATGCCTAGGGCATTAAGAAGGGAAAAGGTTTAGAATTGGATATGACTAAAAGGATTAAACAA
Organism: Lactuca saligna; assembly: GCF_052625555.1. Lineage (NCBI taxonomy): Eukaryota > Viridiplantae > Streptophyta > Magnoliopsida > Asterales > Asteraceae > Lactuca > Lactuca saligna. Next base: position 125,613,448 of record NC_136418.1, on the reverse strand, counting down.
TTGTCGAGAAAAATCTAAGGTTTTCCAAAGATTGGTTGCTCAAGGACAGTTGGAAGTATAGTGATAATTCTGGAAGGACCATATTGACATAATCTGTAAGGAGGCAACTCTTGTTCAGAAGTGATAGTCAAAATGAATCTGGAAATGTTTCAAAGTCAGAAATTTCAATCTGTGCAAGATTAAGGAAACTTAATGCAAGAAGGATGTTTCCAAGGAATTGATCTCCTTTGGAATACTCTGTAATGATTGTTGCCAAGTCTTTCTGACTTTGTGCATAATCATTACAAGAGGATCAATGCGTATAAGTTTAGAATCTAACAGATTTCTGTAAATGGCATGAATTTGGAATTCTTGCATTTGCAGTAAGGATTTGGGAGTGTGAAAAGAGAATCATTGAGGTTATGTTCAATTGATCTAGTTCACAAAGTAAAGATCATAGACAAACATAGTATGCATACTTGGTGTATGGCATGACTAGTGTTTAGAAAAACATAGTGTACATGCTTGGAGCATGGGACAACTATTTTTTTAAATTCAAGAATAATGTTGATATCTGAAACAATATACAATGAATAATGTGTAATCATATGGTGATAAATAAAAGGTGTTTTATTTATATTCATAAGTTCTGAGACCATATTTGATTCAATTATTATTGTGTTTCACTTTGCATGTTTTGACTTCCCGAATAAACTAGGTTATTCTTCCGGAATGACTACGTTATTCAAACCATCCACAGTCGGTCATATGTTGGAAGTAGATATGAATTAAGACTGTCATGGGTTGGCTTGTAGAGGTCTAAGTTGTTGGACAAAGGGCTACAACACTCATGAGTGCTCATAAGTTCTGAGTATTGGATTCAACCCGCGCTCATTGGAATCACTTCATGGATTTTATCACGAGTGATCATGAGACGATAATATCTTATATTCTTCAAACCTAGAGATATGAGTTGTTACTATGAGTTGGTTGTACATTGATTGCACGACACGCATTGGTAACTCGATGTTATAAAACGTGTCTTTGTGTATGATTCAACAAGTAGTAGAACAAGCCATATGAGTCGAAGTTTATCCATTCCTTTTACCTTCGGGATGAAAGCGATATCTGTGGGCCCCTCGATGATTTGATGATGACAAATGGAAGTGCTCGGCCGGGCCAGGACTGATTTGATTTGTTCAATTAGTCAGTCGTCATAAATCGGAAATCGGGAAACAACAAATGGACAGAGAGAATGATTATAATCCATGTCTCAGTCTATATGATATCTAGAATGGAGGAATATATGATCCCTTATCTAATGGACAAGTCGTTGACAAAGATCAGAGTTCATCTACAAGGTCAGAGTTCGACAGAAGCTTTTGAGAGCTACGATTGCTAGTTGGTTCCTGAAGTCATACGCAATAATAGTTTTAGACTTATCCAAGTGGGAGACTGTTGGATTAATGTCTAAGTCCATAACTATAATTGGTAAGACTTGACCCGACCCGGCATGGTCCATTTGGGTTGCATGGCATCATGCACTTGGATAGACTATAATGAGAGAAATAAGACACTTATGGTTATTAATATATTATAAGTTCTAGTATATTAATAATAAGAATAATAAGATTATTTAATTAGTATTGATCAAGAATTAATCTAGGATTAATTAAGTGATCAAAAGAAGACTAATTAAATATATGGGTTGATTGTGTAAATCATCCATACTTATATAGTGGGCTAATGCTCCATGGATTATCTAGTTGGGCCAAAACCCATATGATGCTCCATGGATGCTCCATGGTGTATTTGAACCCATGGATCCAAGGAAATGGAAAGTCATGACAATTAGGGTTTACCCTAATTGTATAACTATATAAGCATCTTATTCTTGAGGAAAATCGACTACTAGATTATTCTAGAGAGGGCTAGCCGATTTCATGAAGTGTAGAATTCTCTCAAGTTCTTCCAAGTGTATTTGGTGTTGTGTGAACCATTTGAGGTGTCACACTTGGGGCACTAGGCACTCAAGCTTCATGAAGACATTCTACATCAAAGAGGTATGTATTCTATCTTGTTATATCCATTATTTTGTATGCTAGATTAGGATAATACCTTGGATGTTCATATTTGCATGTATAATAGAGAAAACATAGATCCAAGGTATTTAGGGTTGCATGTACACTTAGGAGTGTTAGAATGCTCATAACCCAACAGACGCACCCTTTGCACCAATGGAAACGCTGACTAATGCCTAGGTTGTGGTCTGAATATCGTGAGGTATATAACCCCTAGACTCACTCCTATCCGATATCGAGAATGGAAACACTAACTAATGCCTAGGTTGTGGTCTGCACATCATGAGGGATATAACCCACAGACTCACTCCTATCCGGCATCGAGAATGGAAACACTAACTCATGAAGCTCGTTCGATCACTTCATAAAAGAAGCAAAGACTCCAAATCTCTTCAAAATAAAGGTATAGGGAAAATACTAATAAAGTACTCCTGTACGGTCCCGTACCCCGACACGTAATAGTGTCAAAAAGAAGAACTAATGGATGAACACATAGTTCAAAAACTGTAACAGCCGAATTTTCAGGTATCTTGTATATTTATGTTTTTTTTTTGGTGTTTTGAGAGGGGACTCGGCGAGTCCAGGATATGGACTCGGCGAGTCAGTGCTGTGTAATGAAACCCTAATTTCTCGGGTTTGGGACCTATTTAAAGGGCCTTATGGCCGTCATTTTTGCTCACCAGTCCCTTGAGTGAAACCCTAATCGAGTGTGAGCGTTTGGAGCAAAGTAGAAGGCCATTATTGATCTTGGAGGTGTCATTTTTGCAAGGAAGGAAAGAACTAGCTAAGGGAAAGCAAGTGGAGCCACTTCTGAGAGTTTGGAGTCCAGAGCATCACTATTGTGGTAATAATTTCGAGTTATCTTCTTCCTTGTTGATGTTTATTTTGATTTAGGGTTTGTTGAACCCTTTGTGGCAAGATCTAGTGCCCCCTTGGTCCCTTATGTGGTTTAAACCATAGATCTGGACCCTTGGAGGTTCAGAGTGTCCCTTTGCCCAAGCTTTTTGGGAATCAATGGAGGTTTTGGATTGGAATCCTTATGCCTTAGGTCAAAACTCTATTTATGAGCCATGGGGTGTGTTATGGGCACCAAGATAGAAGCTTTACGTGATGAATCAGTCTAGCGAGGCTAGATCTATAGATTGTGGAAGCAGATCTAACCTTAGAAGCAAGTTGGAGTGGTTGCATGGCATGGACTCGTCGAGTCTGTTCATCAGACTCAGTGAGTAGTTTGAAGATTGCCTTGGGTTCGCTCAGTGAGTGGTCCAATCGAGTCATGGGTTGACTCAGTGAGTCAGGGTGAGTTGGAGAGGGACGACAGGTGGACTGAGTCGAACTGGGACTCGCCGAGTTGTTCTTGAGACTCGACGAGTTGAGTCGGGGTGGCCCCGCGATTCTTCCAGATGAAACTCGTTGAGTGAGGGGGGAATACTCGACGTGTAGGAAGAGAATTTTAGAGAGTTGGTGAAAACGTCTAGACTCGCCGAGTCGCCATAGTACACTCGCCGAGTCCGGTCAAAGTTGACCGTTGACCGTTGACCGTTGACCGAAGTTGACCTGTGTTGACTTCTTAGGGATAGTCAACCTTAGAAGATATAAAGTGTTAACTAGAGACATATGATGTTATAGGAGGATTAGAGCTCGGAGGATCGAGCACGAGGGATTTCCAGGATTCGTGAAATACCGAGATACGCGAGGTGAGTCTTCTCACTATACTTTACCTTGAGTAGGTAACCAGAGTTATGTGGTAGAGTATTTGTATGCTATGTATGTTATGTGTTGTACTGCATTATTTCTATGTGATTTATGTGGTGCATGTTTATCAGAGCCAGAACCTGAGGGTTCACAGAGTTTGGGTGCACGGACCCACAGAGTTATAGCCTCGAGTGGCTAATATGTGTTATATGTGGTATTTTGGGGAACTCACTAAGCTTTGTGCTTACAGTGTTTGATGTTATTGTTTCAGGTACTAGTGACGACCGCGGGAAGGCGTCGGCTTGATCCGTACACACACACACACATAGAGTTTTTACATTTGTGATCTTGGGATTTTGTATTGACTTGTATTGGATAATTAATATGGTTGTTTTATGAATATTAATTGAATTATGTTTTATGAAAATTTGAAAATTTTGTTTTGAAATTTACGGTGTTACAAAAACACCTAATGAACATATAGTTCAAGAACACCTTATGAACATATAGTTCAAACATACCTACCGATTACATGTCTGCTAACGTTCCACTGGACTATCTAAAATACTCTGTGGCCGTTGTCTATACTATGCTAGATGACTAGATCATCTTAAACATCGATACCTCTTATCACCTTTTATTTCATCACACATCATCTAATTCATCTACCCATGTTTTACCCAACATATTTGTAGATAAAAACACATATACAGTTTAAAACTTGTATAAAACATCTATTCAATAGTCACCTTAATTAAACAATTAATATAATTACACATAACATGTATTTAAAAGAAAATACTTCATATATATATATATATATGTGTGTGTGTGTGTGTAAGGTGAAAGTGACTATACACTCACTTGAGTAGGTGGTGACTCAGCACTCAGACAGCGCTTCGATACTCTCAAAACAATTTCCCTTCGATAAAACCTAGTATCAATTCTACTAGGGTTTAGTCTAACGTCAACTGTGACTAATTAATAGTTTAGCTATTATTATTATATAAGCGTTAAATAACACTCAATATAACTCATAATAATAGCCCAAATAATTATTTTAAGGACCTAGTAACATTACTATAATTATTTGAAAGTTATATTAAAAATTGCGTAAGCGTAGCTCACTTACAACGGATTTTAAAGAAAACCGGGCTTTTATTTGGAGCAGCGTTTCAAAACCGAAAGACTCTTTTTCTCGGGACTCTGGGAGCCTCGGGGCTTCCTTAGGGTTCTAGGGGATCACCTAGGCTTAGGGGAGGGTTCAAACCCTTAGAGAGAGAAAGTTTAGAGAGAAGAAATGAAGAAAGGTGTGAGATTTTTGCAATGTCTCGCATGCTATTTATAGTAAGTTTTTATGACACTCACGTTGTGAATCTCATGATTCACTCCGTAGACTTGCCGTTTGCGTCCCTAGCTTTGGATGGTAGCCATGACACCTCACGTCGTGAGTGTCATAAAGCTCGCGTCATGAATTGGATCTTATCCTCTCGCAGCTTCTAGATTCCGAATTATGACATAATGTCGTGAACGTCATAAAACTCACGTCGTGAATTAGCTAGTTTAGGTTTTTTAAAAGTTAAATCTTCAGAATGCCATAACTTTTGCATACGAACTTCGTTTTTGACGTTCTTTATATCCACGCGTAGGTGGAGACGTATTCTACATATTTAACTTAGATCCCTAAAGCTAAAAAGTCCTCTATCTTAAATTCACTATTTATGTCTCTCGGTGTTGTGACGGTTTTGCCGAAAAACTTCGACGGGCCATAACTTCTTCGTTATAACTTGGCATTCTTTATATGTACGGAACCCATGAGACATATGCTACAACTTGGTTAAGATTATTTATTATAAATAATCTTTTGTCGAAAAGTCATTTTCGACCCCTATTATCTCTAAATTAACTAGCCCGGATCTACCGGCGTTACATAAACTATAATAGGAATAGTTTAGGAAGTCACCACTCACTATTTCTAGTACAATGAAAATACAAAGATTCAGTTCATACATGAGTCAATACATACTATTATGAGAAACAATACGAATATACTATGATGAGAAACTAAGAGAATATACTATTATGAGAAACATAATGAATATACAATAAAGAGGAAAAGATAAAGAATACTATAACGAGAAACAATACATACTATACACTATAAAAGAGCACATACTATGCGGAGAAACAAAGAGAACATACTACATACTAGACAGAAAGAACATACATTAAACTAGTACATACAATACATATACAAGAATACTATAACATAAATGTGAGTCACTACTTCGGGGCATGGCATCACTACTATGGCTCGTTTTGTAACCAGAGTCTCCTAGAGGGAGAGCATGAATTTGTGTATAGATCTATATGGGACTGACCGTCCTACACATTGCTGCTAGCTACAGTGGCACCTGCAGGTCTACGGGTAACAAATTTCATTCCATTTGAACGTCTTCGAGCGTCGTGTTTTACTAAGTCAATCAAGTATTGTTACAATTATATCAGATTATACCTTAATTAACAATTGACTGAAGGTAGTTAATACAGCAGTAGTCATTATAATACAACACTACAGTACTTTATTATTTCTCATTGCATTCACATTGTGATCTTCTCACTAACAAAAATTTTCATAGAAACAATGACACTAAAATGCTTATGAGCTCACCAGCTTTAAAGCTGATAAACTCTTTCAAAATAACTTGTATTCTCAGGTCATCAGTAGACAGGTACCGATGCCAGGTTTGAGAAGATGGAGTTTGTTCAAGACTCATCTCTTATTTTGATTCATATTTTTGGTGTCTTATAAACTATACAGAACATACTTATATTAAATTATATTAATAATGCAATGGATGATGTTATTGCTTGTTTACTATTATGCTTTGTTATGATTTTGTACATGACGTCCTCTGTCCCAGAACGTTTCCGCCGTTTAGGTTTTAGGGTGTGACAGTAAAACACAAGGACCTTTGTGTTTTTATACAAACGAATTCAAGCATTTTCAAAGCCTTTGCAATTGATTCAAACATATAATAGGTATAGTTTGGGAAACTCTATTTTACATATTCAAGAAAACTAATAAGAAACATGTATATGAACTATAGTTGGTATAATTTATGGAACACCACTCTAATACATTAATACAAAGATACACTACAAAAATAATTATTTAAGTATAATTATTTTGCACTACAAAGTACATCATTACAATATACATACAATTTTGAGTATAAGAGAACACTACTACACTACACGTAAACTAGTAAATATAGGGTTGTGACGCAATACTTCAATTGTACACTCAGGGTACAGGTCTAAGTCCTATACAATATAACCAGAGTCTCCTAGAGGGAGAGCATGGCTTTGTGTATAGATCTGTACGGGATTGACAATCCCGCATCTAAACTATTAGCTACTGTTAGGCCGGCAGGCCTGTGGTGACAAGCATCATAACATTCCGATGCCTGAATAATGTCATAGAGGCCATTAGTCAGTTTAGTATGGTTATACGACACTCACAACAATATTAGCTAAAACATTTGTTTACGGGATTAACATTTCTTCAATGGTTTAATTTTAATTAATGAAACTACATTAGACTACTATACATTACAGATGGTGGTATCCAAGCGCACATACAAAGGTTTTCATATAAATAATACACTACTATACATTACTACTGGTGGTATCCAGGTTTTCATATAAGGGTTTTCATAACCAACACTACTGCTATACACTATTTTGTTAGTATGGAGTACGCTAGTTCTACATACAGTTTAAGGAAATTATACATGATATGGTTCTATTGAATAATAAGACTAGTATGGAGTACGCTAGTACTATATACAGTTTAAGGAAATTATACATGATATGGTTCTATTCAATAATAAGACTACATAAATACATTAACAACATACATTTTGGTTTTAAGGTCTAAGGCTACAATTCATACACTATAGAAAATATTGAATTTTCTGGAGAAACGTAACATCATTTTCAAAGATCAGAGACAAGTTTTCCATCACTAAAGCATACTTATTAACTCACCAACTTAAATGTTGATACACTTTCAAAACTACTTCTATTATCAAGGAACTGGTAGACAGGTACACCCGCAGGTTTTGAGAAGATGGAGCTTATATAGTCGCGTCTTTTATACTTTGTTATACATTTTTTAGTGTCATACAAACTATGTATCAAACAGATGTAAATACTTTACATTATTAATGTAATGTTTGTGTTTGCTTTGATTCCTATTATACAATTGTTGTGATACTATACATGACATCCTCTGCCCCCGAACGTTTCCACCGTTCCGATTTGGGGGTGGAACACATCGTTTGGTGGTATTCCAAGCTGAGGAACTATGGTAAGTGCGATGAATGGATGATCATCAGAAGTTGGACATGGCTTCTGAAGCTTAAACTGGTGGATTCCAGGCTTGGGGAGTTTATTGATGGAATTAGTTTGTACTTCAAGTTTTGAGAAATTTTTCGCTTTTAAGTGGTTGTCGTTGTGAGTTGGGTCTTAAATATAGGATAGAGAGAGAGAGAGAGAGAGAGAGAGAGAGAGAGAGAGAAACTACTTATGGTTGGGTATTTTCATGTTATTGGGTTTTTTGTTAGCAGTTGTGTGTTTTCGAGTGATCGCTCGACTTCTCTGTGTAGATGGCTTGATTTCGAATTGGTTAAAGGAAACTTATGGAATGTGTTGGCATTGTTTTTAGATATCCTAACTAAGACAAATTTTGAGGAAGAAATTTGATTCAAGTGGAGGAGAATTGTAACACCATGTTTCTGTCTATTTTTTAAAAGAGAATTTTAATATTATAATAATTAAATATATTTATAAGATTGTTGTTATTCGATGGTCATGTAAATAGTTAAATACTTAATTAAGGAGTAATAATAGTAAAAATAATATAATTATAATAACTTTACTAATGGAAAAGGAATTATAAGGGGCTAATAATGTGTTTTAGAAACTCAGTTTGAACGGAAACTAGAAGTTAAGGGTATTGTGTATATAAACTTGAAACTTTAGGGGCCTTTTCTGCCAACTTAGGAAAAGTAGCCTCTTGATGTCCCTCCATTCCCATAACAGCCTGAAAAAAAGGTCCCATTTCATCTTCTTTGAATCTGCAATAGACTACCACTATACGAACAAGAAACCTATGTGTGTGTTATGTATGATAGTAGAAGAGAAAGATAGGTCGAGGGCGAGGGAGGCACTTTGGGCATTTATCCCTGTGATGCCAGATGGAGGAAGATGATTATGGTATAGATATTAAGAGTAATTGGTGCGTTCTTATTCGAGCACCACTGGAAGTGGTGGTTTCGGCTAGGATGGCATTGCTCTTGGATAATCGAATGAGGTTAAATCAGGTAGTATAGAGCCAACAACCACCATTATATTCCGGTTAGCCTTCTTTTTCCAACAGGAAGCTTTGTATTCAACATATAGAGTATGGATGAATGCTTGGGTTGTGTCATCGATAAGATGGAGTCACTGGAAGGCAAAGATACATCGTAGGGAAGGAAGGTTCTTCAGATTTAGGTGTCACCGGAAAAGAGAACCTCGCCGGAGGAGATGGTGTTATTGACCACACCTTTAAGCATGGAGGTTTTTGTATGAATCAAATGTGTGAGGTAAAATCTTGACCTAATGGACTTTTTATTATTTAAGTGGGCTAAACTTGTGGAACTAATCAATGTGTTTGGGTTTTAAAATATTGGGTCAAAACTAATAAACCTGGTTAAATATATCTAAAGTAAAATATGATTATAAGTCAATTAAACTAAGATATATATATATATATATATATATATATATATATATATATATATATATACACATACATATATATATATATATATACACATACATATATATATATATATATATATATATTATAGTATCCACAAAATTCAAGACCAAAATTTCCAATTTCAATTAAGTTATTATAAAACCAAAAGTATAACTAAACATCCATAATCACATACCATGTCAAAACCAAAGTTTCAACAATAAAAACATGTTATCATAAAACAATATCAGAGTATAATCCCAAAGATCTCATGTGTGGAAAACATAGTATGATGCGCTAAGATCGAGTCGACTCCTTTCCTTTGAAAAACAAGTGCCTGAAACCAAATTTATAAATTGTAAGCACGAAGCTTAGTGAGTTCCCCCATCATACGACATTCCATACAATAAACATACTGCCAGACATATTTGGGTGCCCGACCTACCCTGCCGAACATATATGGGTGCTCAACTTGCCCTATTCAAGCTTACCGGGGTGCCCGACCTACCCCTGTCAACCATATCTGGGTGCTCGACCTACCCTGCCAGGCATATATGGGTGCCTGACATACCCTCCGGTTTATTTCATCTGGTTACATGCACTATTTCATCAGTTGTACCCTTACACTAAACGACCATTCCTTTCCAATTGACCTTATGCCAATTTCCATAAAAAGCTTTGATGTCATCATCAGCATGGATTGGTTGAGCCCCAATCATGCTGATATCCTTTGTTATGAAAAAGTCATTCACATCAATCATCCATCTGGCGAAGCCCTCGTTATTTATGTTGATAAACTCAGCTCAAACCTCCATATCATTTCATGCATCAAAACCCTGAAATATCTACGAAAGGAGTGCCGTACATTTGTAACCCCTGCCGTTAATGAGAAGCAGGAAGTTAAAGACCTAGAGAGCATCCCCGAACTCTGAAAATTTCCTAATGTCTTTCCCGAAGAGCTTCCCGGAATCCCTCCTGAGTGCCAAGTCGATTTCCGAATCTACTTAATCCCCGAAGCTATCCCCGTAGCTAAATCCCCATACTCTCTAGAGCCGGCAGAAATGCAAGAGTTATCCAACCAATTCAATGAGCTACTCAATAATGGATTCATCAGATCGAGTTCCTCACCTTGGGGAGCTGCGGTATTATTTGTGAAATAGAAGGATGAATCCTTTCGGATGTGTATAGATTATCGTGAAATAAACAAGCTCACCATCAAGAATTGCTATCCTCTTCCCCGAATCGATGACCTCTTTGATCAACTACAAGGAGCCAATCATTTCTCAAAGATAGACCTAAGATCTAGGTACCATCAATTACAAGTCCATGAGGGTGATGTTCCTATGACAGTATTTCAGACTCAATATGGTCACCATGAGTTTGTAGTGATGCCCTTTAGTCTAACCAACGCACCGACGGTATTCATGGATTTGATGAATCGGGTGTGTTGCACTTTCCTAGACAAGTTAGTAATAGTGTTCATTGATGATATACTTGTCTACTCTCGGAGTGAGGAAGATCATTGACAATAATTAGGGATAGTGTTAGAAACACTAAGGGCGGAGAAAATTTATGCAAAGTTTTCAAAGTGCAAATTTTGGATCAGAAAATTAACTTTCCTTGGTCACGTGGTTACTGAGGAAGGAATACACGTGGACTCTTCCAAAATCTAGGCGATTGATAAAACTTTAACCACCATGACTCAGAAAGGTGTATCCTTTAGTTAGGGAGAAAAACAAGACACTACATTTCAAACATTATAGCAAGCCCTATGCAGCACACCTATCTTGTCTCTTCCTGAAGGGGTGGAGGACTTCGTTGTCTACTGCGATGCATCCACTCAGGGCCTACGTTGTGTGCTCATGCAACGAGGAAAGGTTATTACCTATGCCTTGAGACAGCTGAAAGCACACGAAGTCAATTATACAACTCACGACCTGGAGTTGGGAGCAGTGGTCTTCATATTAAAAATATGGAGACATTATCTCTACAAAACCAAGTGCACTATCTTCACTAACCATAAGAGTCTGCAACACATATTCGATCAGAAGGAATTGAACATGTGGCAACGACAATGGGTAGAGCTAATCAATGATTATGAGTGTGAGATACGGTATCATCCCGGCAAGGCCAATGTGGTAGCGGATGCCCTCAGCCGAAAAGAGTATTCAGGTCGTAGAGTGAAGACACTGACAATGACCATCCATTCCCATATGTTCGCTCAAATCAGAGAGGCTTAGCTAGAAGCCTTAAAACCAGAGAACATGTCAGATGAAGCCTTGAGGGGAATGGAAAATAACTTGGAGATCAGAGGAGATGAAGTTTAATATTTCATGAACTGGATCTGGACCCCAAAGTTCGGTGGTTACAGGGAGGTTGTCATGAACGAGGCTCACATGTCCAGATACTCCATTCATCCATGTTCGGATAAGATGTGCCTGGATCTCAAAAAGCTTTGTTGGTCGCCAAACATGAAAGCAGAGATCGCTACTTTCATGGGCAAGTCCCTGACCTACGCCAATGTAAAAGTGGAATATCAAAATCCCTCAGATTTACTTAAGTAGAAAGAAATACCTGAGTGGAAGTGGGAAAGGATTATGATGGATTTTATCACTAAGTTTCCCAATTCTCCGACTGGGTACGATACCATATGGGTACTTGTCGATCAATTGACTAAATCCACCCACTTCCTGCGAATCAAAGAAATGTTCAAGATGGAAAGACTTACATGAATCTACATCCAAGAGATAGTTCATTTGCATGGTGTGCATGTGTCCATTATCTCCAAGCGGGATAACAGATTCACCTCAAGATTTTGGCAGTCACTGCAGAAGACTCTTGGAACTAAGTTGGATATGAGCACAACTTACCATCCACAAACCAATGGGCAGAGTGAGAGAACCATTCATAAATTGGACGACATGTTGAGGGCATGTGTTATAGACTTTGGAAAGTCATGGGACACACATTTGCCTTTGGTCGAGTTCTCCTACAACAATAGCTATCACACTAGCATCAAGGCTACACTGTTTGAAGCCCTCTATGGCCATAAAGTGCAGATCCCCTCTATGTTGGGCTGAGGTGGGTGACACGCAGTTAGCTAGAGGTCAAGTTTTCGATAACTCTCTCACTGGCCCAGAAATCATCCGTGAAACCACAGAAAAGATCGTACAAATCCAGGAACGATTAAAAGCTTCAAGAGATAGACAAAAGAGCTACGCTGATAAGAGAAGAAAACCCTTGGAGTTCCAGGATAGTGATCATTTTCTATTGAAGGCCTCACCTTGGAAAAGCATGATACGCTTCAGAAAGCATGGAAAGCTGAATCCGAGATACATAGGTCCATTCGAGATCCTCGCTAGGATCGGTCCCGTAGCATACAAACTTCGTTTACCCCAAGAGCTTAACAATATTTATCCCTTCTTCCAAGTCTCGGACCTTAAAAAGTGTTTATCCGACTAAACCCTTGTGATCCCTCTTGATGAGATGGAGATCAACGAGAACCAGTTGAAATGATGGATCGGGCCTTCTCCTTGCCACGGACTCTCGAGTCCCTTATATCATAAAGTGTTTATCCGACTCCCTTATATCATAACCGTTATCCATGCAACACACATGCTTTGAATCTGTTTGCAAGGACTCTCGAGTCCATGCACCATCTCCACCAATCAAGATCAACACCCGGGGCCAAACCTTCTAATGTTAACACATCACGACATACTCAACCCATTTCCTCGAACCGGTCTAACAATACCTGCAGAGTCTTCAGAATGAATGGTCCTCCTAACTAGGCCTTCAGCCAATCTGGACCACTCTCAAAACCTTCAGCCAATCTGCACCGCCCTCCAGGGCCTTCAGTCTGGCTGGACCGTCCACCGAGCCTTCGGCCTGACTGGTATGCCTACCGACTTTCAGTGTATCCGGACCACTCAACTAGCATTCATCACTCCGAGTTATCTCTCCGGGAAATCCTCCAATGCATACTGTTCTAGCCCTCTAGGGGTTCCGAACTCTATCTCCATCATACATACTCGATCCCGGCCTGATCCCAGGCCCTCCACAATCAATGCCATAGGTTTGTATCCCGCCCCGCACGCCTGCCACTCACTCATACCAGCCTGCTCTTGGCTGACAAAAACACTGCTGAATCCCAAGCAGCTAAACAATCTCTCATGCCTATTGACCTTCCGGAGAATTTCCAATTCTCCCCCACTTAGGGCACTGACTATCAACCACCAGTCGCTATCACCGACCTCCCAAAACAACCTTGCACAAAACCCAACGCTTACATGCGGACTGATTCCCTCCAGCACTAGCAACCTTCACAAAATCACATTTCCACACTGATCATCCCGCTCGAAAGAAACTCAATCTTCAGCTAACCACTCCTCAGACTGCAGATGCTACCCGTCATTCAGACCAACGCCATATTTCCACTAATAACCCTCATGAATGATAACCAACGAAAACCCAACACTAACCCATAACCATACCAAACCCTCAAGGAACAACGGTTACCAAAACGAAAACCACACAACGAGACTAGCAGATAATAATACTCCACAATAATCACAAGCTATCAAGAAAGGAACATACCTGCAGCTGCATCCGGCACTGCTCTGACCTCCTCTGCTGTAAGCTGAAAAGCACGACCCTGAGCCCTTGGGGGCTCCGCTCCACCCTGAACTCCACCCGTGATCCTCAAAATGGCCGGTGCTGGAGCCTGCATCAGTCCCGAAGCAAGTTGTGGACAGTTGACCCTCAAGTGCCCAACCTGATGACAATGATAACAGATCCTCAAATCCCGACCTGGGGCTGCCTGCCGACAATCCCGCACATAGTGCCCCTCCTTCCTGCACTTGCGGCATGCACCACCGGACGTACAAACTCCGGTGTGACCCCTCCCACAATTCCCATAAGCGTGGCTGCTCTGATCTCCCACCCTGGAATCAACGGTCTTGGACCGTTTCGGCGCCGGCTGCGACTGCACCGGAGCTTGCCTCAGCCCACGCCATTGCAACTCAATCTCCAACTCCCGCCGCCTGGCGGCCTCCTGCAACTCTAACAAGGTCTCGCACCTCTGCGTGGACATAAAATGTATGATATCTCTCTTGAGCATACTCAGATATCGGGACATCTGAGCCTGCTCCGAAGAAAACTCGGGGCAAAACATCGCCCTCTCGGTAAACATCCTGGTGATCTCTGTCACCGACTCCAAATCCCGCTTCAGCTCAAGGAACTCCTGAGCCAATCTCTCCCTCTCAACCCATGGAACATAACGAGTGCTGAACATCTCTCTGAACTGATCCCATGAAACCGCAGCCCTCTGCGCATCTGAATATGACCCTGTGGTCAATCTCCACCAATCCTTTGCCCCGAGCCTTAACAGGTTCAGAGCACACCACACCCTCTGATCAGCAGGGCATGAACAGGTGAAGAAACACCCCTCCACGTCCGATAACCATCTCATAAAAACGATCGGGTCCTGAACTCCATCAAAAGTGGGAGGCTTCGTATTATCGAGGTCCCAATACTGGAAACCTCTATCAGCTCCTCCCTCTTCCGTTGCTACAGCCGCTATAGCCACCGCGGCAGCTATCTCAGTGAGAGCCGCATAACGCTCATCAAAATACTCCACCATGGCGGTCTTGATCGACCCAAACAGTTCCGGCAGCTCTGCACGGAACAACGCAGCAACCTCATTGTACATGATCTCACGCATCCTCGCATCCAACTCACACGTGCTCATCTGACCGATAACCTCGAGCGGTACTGACCCGCCCGAAACTCCCTCTCCTACTCCCGATCCTGACTCAGATCCACTCCCAGCATGCCTCGAAATCTCCATACTAAAAATAAACCACAAAATCTCAAACGTTTCCCACTATCTCGGGAACCAACTCTCAACCCAACCCTAGAGGTCATGGTTTCCCTGATACGCGTATGGGTCCTATGCTTTCAGTAGTACGGGCCCATACTACCTTCCACACCTACCCATATTTGTATGAAGTACTACCACAACACCCTAGTGACAAATATGCATAGCAAGCGCTCAATCCTCACTCCTAGTGGAACACTGAAAATCTCATACAGAAGGAGACCCTAGGCTAGCAGGCATCATAAAACAGGCAACATTATCATGAAATCCTGAAGATCCCTAGCCTAGTACTAGCACGCTATTCTATCAAAGCTCGAAAACAAATATCATGTGTGGTATTTTGGGGTTACTTACTGGCTTCGTCTGATCGTACCTCCGCGTCCTCCTTTTATTTAATTTGAAAACCATTTTAAATTCTATTTAAAAAAACTCTCCTTGATTTGAGACTGGATTCACACGAATGTTCCTCCAATTCACTCAAACCAAGGCTCTGATACCAACTTGTAACGACCCAAAATTTTCAACAAAATATAACTTTCCAAAACAACCCATTTTAATCACGTTATTTCAAAAAGGTTTTCAATACATTTATTATCAGAGTATTCCCAGAAACATAACATGAAACATAAACACGAGGAGCAATATGATCACGCCTTCACCTTGCCACGGTCTCCTAAAGAACCTGAAAAAAAACATTAAACCACAACTGTAAGCCCTAAAGCTTAGTGAGATACCCCTAAAATACCAACCACATATACCATACACATATAACATGTCATATCATAACCGATCACAGAACAACCATGCATATCGGGTCTACTGTGTGACTGGTCCGCCATATCGGGCCTTCAGTCCACCGGGTCTACCCTCCGAGTCTAGTCATGTCCCTCGAGTTTGCAGTGTGGTTGGTCTGCCCGCACCGGGCCTTCAACCCACCTGGTCCACTCTCTGAGTCTACAGTATGACTGGTCCGCCCGCATCGGGCCTTCAGTCGGCCTGGTCCACTCTCCGAGCCTCGGCACGTCTGGTCTGCCCTCGTGGGGCCTACAGCCTATCGGGACCGCTCGCGGGGCGTACTCACAGGTTATGCGGGGCGTAACCTCACTGCTCAAAAACATCACTTAACGACTTAATGGTTTAAGCTCTTAAGCCCAAACTTTGGATCCTTAGGCCAAATATGATTAGAATTCATAAAGTCTCAAACTTTATCACTTGGGACGTCCATAAAGCTCTTAATCCAAGGTCTTAACCCATTAAGACCTACATAACTCACACATGGAATAACCACAACCCTTGGGACCTCATTTTTCTCACTCAAGACCTCTCCAAAGGTCTGAAAGGACAGATAATCTTGGCCAACACAAATCATGAATCAAGATGAGGACTTTTGGGACAAGAAAGATGCTAAAACTTCACAACACTTAGATCTATGCAAAATAATTGACAAGCAAGAAGCTTTATACCTCAAATAAGCTCCAAAGGATGATATCTCTTCAGATCTACAAGCTCAAATGGTTCCTTTCCTTCTTTGACAATTTCTCCTTTCTTCTTCTAGCTTTTCTTTTGCCAAAAATGAGTTTTCCAAGGCCAAACACACCCAACAATGGAGGGAATACGGGTTTCTAAGGTTAAGGGTGAGCTTATGGAGGCTAGGGTATGAACCAACATGTTACTTATATAGTGGCTGACCCTAAAATTAGGGTTTGGGGTTTCTGAGAGTACGTTGGGCGTACCTCTAGTACGCTGGGCGTACTCACCTAGTCACCCCACATTTTTCCTCTACTACGCTGGGCGTACGTCCAGCTTACGCTGGGCGTACCCAGCCAAACTTCAAAACACATGCATGGCTTGCATGGAACCCCTTTTTCCACTTTTCCATTCAGAGCTATAATTAATTATCATTTTCAAAACGCCACAACTTCTCTACTCTAAGCCCGCTCCCAATAGACTTTACATTCACACGAGGGTGACGAGAAGCCCTATGCTTCTAACAACATACACCAGTCCGAAACCTTCTCGGATAAAACCCATTTCCTGAAAAAGGACCAAAATTACCCTTCCTCTTAAATCTCAGGGACTCATAATTAAATACTTTAAGAACGTGGTGTTACAAGAACCCTTCAAATCTTCAAACCTTCAAGGGCCGCAAACCGTTCACGGCCATGAACCTATCAAATCTTCTAACCTTCAAGGGCCGCAAACCGTTCACAGTCGTAAACCCTTCAAAAATTCATAATTCCTTCAAGAACACAGTTCACGACCATAAACCCTTCAAGAGGCTGTTCACAGCCGAGAACAGTTCACTGCCGTAAACCTCTTCACGGCCGCAAACCCTCCCTAATTGGTGAACTTGACTGAAAACTAGCTTTCGTCGATTCAATCAAATCGTGGTAACATTCCTAAACCAAATCGAGTATTTCTCCAACACTATAGATAATGGTTTTGCTAATAAAATACATCTATGTATTTAACTGCTGTTAGGATCCCGTTAAGTGTCGCGTACATCAATCCGAGGGTCTTCATTTTAGTTTCATTGTTCGACATTTCACGCAACCAACCGTGAGTTCATACCCCTATACTTTTATGATTTTAATGTTTTCAGGGGGAGAATACAAGCCAAACTCAAATAAATTGTGAATTTATACAAAGGGATTTCTAAGCACTTAAACCTAATGCAATGAATATAGTCATACGGTTTCAACTTTTGATAGAATACTTAGATATTTTTTTCCTTTTGTATTATGCGTAGCATAAGGGACGTTTTCGATTTACTGCCAAATTGCATAGTGTTTAGATCAATTCATGAACCAAATACATAATATTCATACAAACTATAATAGGTATGGTTTAGGTTTCAAAATACAGCAGTACAAATTTAGAGCTTATACATTGTTAAACATATAAACTATGACAAACTTAGTTTTTGATATTCTCGGATAACAAGGATACTTTATTACTTAATTACTTAAGTATAATCATTACTCTATAAAGTATACACATGGGTAAATACAATAGATCAATACAAAACTATACGTAAAGTAGATTATATAGAATTGTGAGACTCCACTTCAAAACTGTACCCTTTGGTGTACTGAACTAAATCCTATCATAGTACAACCAGAGTCTCCTGGAGGGATAGCATGAGATTTGTGACTAGATCTATTTGGGACTGACAATCCCACACCTGAACTGCTAGCTACAGTTAGACAAACATGCCTCGCGTGACATTTATCATATATCCGACACTTGAAGAACGCCGCAAAGGTTACTAGGTCATATCAAGCATGGTTATACGACTCACAATAGTATAAACTAAGATTTTTTACGGGATTTCATTCTTCATTAGTTTTATTTTAACTAATAGAACTACTTTACATTACACTAGAGGATTTCGGGGATATAAACACATAGTTTTATTTTAAGTAATAAAACTACTATACATACTGGTGGTAACCAGGGGTTTTCATACAAGGACATACTATACAAACTAGTGGTAGCCATGGTTTTCATAAAAGAACATACTACACATTACTGGTGTTAGCGAGGGTTTTTATACAATACATTACATTACTGATAGTATCCAGTGATTTTCATACGTAATTACAGAATTCAGTAACAAACATACACTCTGGTCTTAGAGTTTAAGACTACTTTGCAATGCTCAGAAAATATTGGATTTTCTTAATAACATACAAAAACTTTCACTGACTTAACGGCAGGTTTTCATTACAAAAACATGCTTATAAACTCACTAGCTTAATGTTGATACTCTTTCAAAATCGCTTGTGTTCTCATGAAATCAGTAGACAGGTACTCCCGCAACCTTTTGAGAAGACGGAGCGTATAGAGTCACATCTTTTATATTTGTTATACTTTTGATGTATACAAACTATGTATCAAACAAATGTAAATATTCATATCTTAATGTAATGGTTGTGTTTACTTTGATTACTATGATGCAATTGTTGTGATAATGTACATGACATCCTCCACCCCCGAACGTTTCCTCCATTTCGGATTAGGGTGTGACAATCTATACCCCTCCTAAGTCGAACATTCACTTGAACTAATTCTCCACAAAACTTGAGTCCTAAATGGACCTTTAACCTATTTCCGAAGTCTGCTCTCTGATGCCAAGGGAAAGTGTAATCCGAATGTTGCAATGTTTTCTAACTCCCAACTCAATCAATCCTCAATCAAGATGGACACTCGACTTCCTCCTTCCATGACGAGGATGCGAAACTCATCCTAGTTTCACACCTATTTGTGCTCCTGAATACCTGATCGCTTCTCCCCCACTTAGATTTGACTACATCTTCACGTCACATGAGAATTGAAGGATTCCCAGTACTTCTTGCTTTTTAATGATCCACAGTTAACAGCTTATGCTTACCAATGCTAGCGTTCCACTACCAGTCAAACCCTAAGATCGTCCATCCTCTAAAATTTTGAAGAGTACTTCAAATCTAGTCTAGTCTGATACCTCACTCCACCTCCCATACTGGTGATCAGAGGCCTAAATCTTTACCCTGACTGACAAATCCTCGTCCCCACTTCCATCCTCGCAGCACTGCTGAACTCTAACCGGACACAACCCATGCGAAAATACAATTCTCTTGAACATCCAATAACCAAATACCTATGTGTCTAACACCCGTATCTTCTTGCTACCACTCCTCTCCTAGTGTCAGTGTTGCTAGAACCCAGAATTCCTCCCATAGGACATCGTTGCTCATAGCAGAACAGTTGAGTATACCACTATATCACGTTGATACAGGTGGACCAACTTGAGAAAGCTAACCACCAATCTTCTACACAATACCCCTGAACCAGAGAAAGGGAACGACCTTTCTCTAACTACTTATAATTCACGGTATGCAATTGGTATATGAAATTTCTTGAAAATATAATCCAAACACAAGCAGGGTACACTTACTCAAATCCAATGCAAGAAAACAACAACAAAATACGGATAGAACTGATAAGAGAAAAAGATACATACCCACAACATCGCCTGATCTAATCCTGATCTCTCCTACATGTCACTATAAAGTCCAACTCCTCTCTGTTGGGGCTCCTGCTCGACCCTTTCATGTGTCAATGATCCTCAAACTGTCTGGGGCAGGTACACTCACTGATCCTCCCCTCATCGTCGGACAATTGGCCTTCTTGTGGCCCACCCGATTCTAGTGAAGGCATAATGGGCTTGCCCCATGAGGACAATCCCTACTGACGTTACCAGCCCTGCCACACTTTTAGTAGTCTCAATCCTTGGAGCGACAAACTCGTATGTGCACTGAATCCAGCCCTGTTGGCCTTTCACCCGATGATTAAAAGTATTGGGTCTCTTCCCCGGACCCTCTACTATACGCACCTGGAACGACCCTCTCTTCCTAATGTGCTCCAAATCATTCTCGCATCCCCAGGTTACAAACTCCTCCCAAGACATAATATCTAACTCAGAAAGTGCAATAGATCACGCAATCAATTCCCAGTAGTTCCTTGCCGCCCGATACAGAAGATCCAAGGTGAACTAAAATTTGGCTCCTATGGGGTAAGGACTAGTGTAGAAAACACCTTCCATCTCCTCAATCCAACGTGAAGTCAAAATCTTGGCAGTCCTTCCCCCGATTGGCTCACCACCTGAGCCGAGACCTAATCTTGAACCAGAACAACCTCCCTGAGTACTCATCTCCAAACTAAAAAACCACAAAACCACTTATCAAAACATACTAAATGATTCTCCTCCTTGAAGCTTCTCATATTCTCCAAGACTCTCACCAATTCGAGTATGGATCCTATGCTTTCAGTAGTACTGGTCCAAGACTACCTTCCACACCTATCCATACTTTCCTCATAAATCCTCCCGAATCCTCTAAGTCACTTTTAAACTGATGCACCCAACTCTTACTATACCTCACTACTAACCCACTGAAGCATATCCCAATCTTTCCTAGGTTCCCGAACCCACCCAATCCTCAACTGCTGAAGGATTCCCAATAATGTCAACTAGCAACCTCATGAATATAGCAACATGTAACAGAGGTCAGATAATCCTTTGAGTAAAAGACTCATCCCTAGAACGGTTGGACTCATACACGAGCTGCGCAATAGGGCCAAGTCCATCACTATGAGATTATCCAACTTGTGCAACATGTGACTTAGCATATTCAATTAGTAGCTAACTCACATTGCTAAGAGTCCTACAAAGCACAAAGCGAGCATCATTCAGACAATGGAAAAAAATATAACCAACATACTACAATTAAACCATTCTATCCTCTCATCAGGAATCTATACTGGCATGAGATTCTAAGACTCATGCAATCAGGCATAACCTAAACAGACCATCCTATCACTGATTGATCAATACTAGCATGCAGGTCTACAAGCAGATACAGTAGGAAAATAAGGCATCTTTCCTAGATCCTTAGCCCTAATCTAGCATGCATTTCACATATTCTCAATTCGTATCATAACAGAACATAACATGTATGGGTATCTTGGGGAAAACTTACTTGCATGACGCACCTTATTCTTTCTCAAAACTCTTTATTTAATTTTATTTTGAAAAACTATTTTCTTGTAAGAATTTTTCAAACCCTTGATTTGAGTCTAGACACCCCTAAAGGTGTGTCCGAATCGATCAAACCAAGGCTCTGATATCAACTTGTAATATCCCCAAAATTCAAGAACAAAAATTTCATTTTTAATTAATTTATTATATAACCCAAAATATAAGAAAACATCCATAATAACATACCATGTCAAAACCAAAGTGTCAATATATAAAACATATTATCATAAAACCATATCAAGGTGTAATCCCAAATATCTCATGTGCGGAAAATATAGTGTGATGTGCTGCGATCGCATCGACTCCTTTCCTTTGAAAATGAAGTACCTGAAACCAAAATTGTAAACCGTAAGCATGAAGCTTAGTGAGTTCCCCCATCATACCACATACTATACAATAAACATATTGCCAAGCATATCTGGGTGCCCGACCTACCCTGCTGAGCATATCTGGGTGCTAAACTACCCTTGTCAGGCACATCGAGGTCCCCGACCTAGCTATATCAACCATGTATGGGTGCTTGACCAACCCTGCTAGGCATATTTGGGTGCCCGACCTATCCTCCGGTTTATTTCAACCGGTTACTGGGACTATTTCACCCATACTGCAACCATATAATAATATAGCATAACATACTGTCATACATATATGAGTGCCCGACCTACCCTCCAGTTTATCTCAACCAGCAACGAGGGCTAAGCTACCCCTACCACTATCACATAATATCATAGCATACTAACACATAAAGCATAACAGACAATCGTCTCAACTATAATCAACTACCAGTGGGCCAACATTGGTGCCTTCGACCAACTCTTACTGGAAGTTAACTCACCTTAATAACTGGGAAATTGTTGTAAAGGCTCCTGATGAAATCGACCCTTATCAGATTCCTACACATAAACATTTCCTTTAATTACCCTTTCATACTCATAACCCCTTAAGGATCAAGTTGGTCAAAGTCAAAGTTGATGTCAACACCCTTGTCAAAGTCAACATATGGTTGACTCAACTCATCGAGTTGTTCCATCACCTCGTCGAGTTCCATGAATCATAAAACCTTAGAAATCTCGATACAACTTGTCGAGTTCTTTCATGAACTCATCGAGTTCCTCCTCATACAAAGTCGGGATATTTCGCTCACAACTCGTTGAGTTGCTCTTTGAACTCATCGAGTTCTTCAATATTCAAATCCCAGAAACCATGTCCAACTCACTGAGTTGTCTCCAAGACTCAACGGGTATCCCCATAATAGAAAAGGTTGGGGGACCATGATCCAACTCGCCGAGTTGGATGAACAACTCGTCGTGTCCTCCTTGGTCTAAATCTATTTAGTCACTTCCAGTCAAGTTTTATGCCTCTAAACCATAGATCTGGTCCCCTAGGCCTAAGTTTCTACGTAAAGTTGCTAACTTTACGTCCATGCATGGTGTCGTGAAGCTAGAAACACTAAAACTAAGCTATATATGATATCTAGGGCATGGGGAAGAGACAAGGCTTGATAAACTGGCAACTTTAAGCCTCATAAGCTCATAGATGCCTAGATCTGAAGTCACAACTTCATGATACACTCAAATCCCAAAAATGACTTCAATATGGCCTAAAAGTGATAAAATACAACCCTAAATGAAGATCTAAGCAATAGAAAGCCAAGGTATCAACTTTATACCTCAAATAAGTTAGAAATACAGCTCAACATCCGGATCTACTAGCTCCCTCTTGAATCCTCAAGCTTCTCCTTCCTTTTTAAGCTTCAAAATCACCAAGAACCCACAACAATGGCTCAAAAGCACTCAAAGATGGATTAGGGTTTTACGGCTAGGGTTTAGGGTGATGGAGGTTGTAAATAAGGCCAACCTTTGGATGTTAAGGTGCTTAAATAGGGTGCATACCCTGAAAATTAGGGTTTCACTCTGGTAGCCCTACTCGTCGATTTGGGGGTTCCCAACTTGTGGAGTAGGTCTCTCAAATCCCACATCCAAATTTCCATTTCTAGTCGACGAATTTGTGTCATCCAACTCGTCGAGGCCCTCTGCAAAAATTAGAATTTTTATTTAAAATACCTACCAAAAACCGGGCATTACATATATATATATATATATATATATATATATATATATATATATATATATATATATATATATATATGTGGATGATTAAATTAATTTAATAAGAATTAATTGAGTTAATAAAGTTGTATGGATTTTGGTGATCCAAAAATTATAATATTTTATCGATAAATTAGTAATGACATTTAAGTATAGTATTTTAATGAAATAATAAATATTAAATAATGAAATTTATCTAAGGTTTACCCTTTTATTTGATGGCTGATGATGAAGTAGGTTTGACCGATTAATCAAGACTTGGAATTAGTTGGGGGCTAGGCACGTTGCTTTACAACGAAACATTTATAGTATTTACTAATTGTTATTTAAGAATATCTACTAATGAAGGACAACATACGGATGGCACGAAAAATGAGATGAAGATGTAATGTTGCCTGTTCAGTTGGCCTTGAGGTTGTTTCGGGTGTAACGATTTTCTGTTCCACATCTTGTAGAGTTCTTTTAGTGGGCTTTTGATCATGCGCGTTTTCCTTACTGTACTTGTGGGTCAAAGGCACCAACGCTAGCCCATTGGATTAGATATCCTGGTTTTCTATATGATTTTATGCTGAGAGTATGTGTTCACCGGTTATGTGATTAGACTGGCAGATCTGTATGATTACATGTATTGTTGGATATGTGTTAGACTTGTAGATCTATAGGATTACTTGTGTTTTTTGTTTATTGATTGTTATTGTATATGTCGACATGGTATGGTTGGTCGGGATGAGGCGGCCCACTTTGCATTGAAGGCCAAGATATCTTGGGCGGTCTGGATAGACTTAAGGCCCGAGAGGTAGTCCAATCATGCTGAAGGCTCGGAGATCTATCGTTGGTGTTAATGGGAGAAATGCAAGGATCCAACCCTAGTACAAGAGGAATGGGTTGGGCCAACCTATGGTGTACCATTGTTATGCCAATAGCAACGCCATGCAACTAAGTTGATATAGAAGAACTGCTACATCGTGGGAAATTGTTCTCTACACAAGTTCTCGGACGAAGTTTTTGAACAGAACTTGAGCAGTCAAGATAGGTTGTAAGCTCGATGTGGCAGTCCAGTCATGATGAAGGCTTTGAGAGCGATCTAGATAGTCTATAGGTCTGATGCGGCGGTCCAGACAGGAAGAAGGCTCAGGCATGCATGCTGTTATTTTTGTGGTTGTTTGTGGTACTTTGGAGCAACTCACTAGCTTTGGCTTACAATTTTATTTTATTGTTTCAGGCACTTCTGATGATTATGAGAAAGAAAATGAGTGATCATACAAATCCTCCTAGTTTATGATATTGATTTAGGACACTCTGATATATGATTTCCACTTTTGACAACAATGTTTTGTAAATTATTATGGTTTTGTTTGATTGACAAATGAATATTTTACCTTGATTTTTTGGATGTTACATATATGGATATAAATTCATTCTCACAGAATTTTGAATTACCATTTGTTATAGACTTCACGAATATACTTTACAATAATGTGGTTGTCCTTTTTAGGAAAGCGTATGTGCATGAAAGATACTACGAACCGGAGGACAAATTCTTGGAATGTTGATGAGTGACAACAAGGATTTTCTCCTTTCGATTGATTATATCAAGTGTAAGAATAAACGAATAAACTTAATAATTGCATCAGATTAAAAAAAGATTTGATAGTCAATAAATCGTAATTGTATGATTAATAACATTCTCAGATAAAAGTGTTACATATATTCAAACAAAAGAATTGTGATACATTGTAAAGAAAACAACATTTGCATCAGGTTCAAACAAAAAAAATCGAGTTTAGCAGTCAAGAAGCTTCAAACTTACACATCTTCAGAACTCAATTACGTGATTTTTATTGATTTGCATCTTTTCAATTCTCATATTCATCTAGTGGGATATTTAATTTTTGAAAGACTGAAATAAAAATATCAGATGTAATCCATGCAAGGGTCATAGGTAAATCAATCAGAGGGAAAAAGAAATCCAGAATGTAGGATAATGGGATTCAAAAATAAAAAAAAAGGAAGAAGAAGAAGAATTAAAAATGGCATAAAGAGATAAATCAGATATTGAAACCATTGGTTAGTGTTACTGCATCAGTTGGAAAATGGAGGTCGACTCAGTGGAATGAAAGGAAAACATTATATTCAAAATGAAAGAATCAACATAAATTAAAAGGATCAAATATTAAGAAATTCTTCATTTAGAAGTCGCCAATGCAATGTATTGATTGCTCCTTGTAGGGTTTACAGAACCAAGACGTGAGAAGATGAAGTTCTCATAAAATGTGGTGGAGATGAATTTTTACCATAAATATAAGCTTAGGTTACCACAATTGTAAGTACAATAATTTAAATCTAATTATGTTTTGGCTAATTTGCCCCTATCTTGTCAAATTCTAATTATTTTTTTAGGAAATTAAAATATATTGATTGATCCATATTTAGTTTTACGTCAAATAATTTATGTTTGTTTACATATAATCCCTTCTCTCTCTGTGTGTGTGTGTGTGTGTGTGTCTATATATATATATATATATATATATATATATATATATATATATATATATATATATATATATATATATATATATATATATATATAGAGAGAGAGAGATGAAGGATCATTTGAGAACCTATAGTTTTCCGAGAACCCAAGAACTAAAAGTTGACCACTAGATCGAAAAAGTGAAGGGTCAACATCAAACATGGCAATATGGTAAATAAACATAACTTCAATGGTATATGTGGTTTTTTAACAAAAATAATAGGGGTAAATTAGGTATATAGATTTTATGAATTCCTAAAATCAAAATTATTAATTTATCATCACCATCCATACATGACTCCACCTCCTTTCCCTCTCTAGCAACTACGCCTGCTCCTCTTTCTCCTTCGCCGGAGACGATTGAAGCTTCGTCGGATCTAGATACTCATGTCACTCGTTCACCTTCCGATAGCAACTCTTTTGGAGATCTCTCCTTTTCTTCCCGTTGTTGAGCCTTGAGAAAATCGATGCTAAATCCTCAATCTCTGCCTCACATTCTCTCATCCTCACTTGCGATAAATCTTCATCTCATCTATGATTCTCGATTCGCATCTCTACCATAAGCTTCGATTGTCGAGCCTTGCTCTATTTGTAAGGTTTGTTTATCTCACATAAGATTCGATCTTTTATGTTCTGATCTCGCTTAGCTGAATTGAAAGTGGTTGTTATGCTTTTAATGAAATTAGAAATTCATCATCTAAAATTGATAATCGAGATTTTCACAGGTTATGATTTACTGTGACTTCCAGTTCACAATACCTAATTTCTAAATCATCTACAGATAATCGACGAATTGACACCATCCCACGGATTAACAGATCTGGTATATTCTATAACAACCATTACCAGCTATATGTTTAGGGATTTTAAAGCCATATTCATCATTTGAAGTCATTAAAAGGTAAAGAAAATATCTTGATGTTCCAAAGTTTTCTAATCAGTTATAAAATAATGATTATACACTAGTTTCATCAATGATCCATAATTTATTGTTGGCATATCTAAATCGATTGTGGTTTGCTTACGAATGTATTTTACCATCGAGATTTTTCCAGCAGCTACAATGATGATTTGTGTTCGGTTATGCTTCATCACAAGTGAATCACATGTGAATTACATGTGATTCACATGTAAATCACATATTATTCACATGTAAATCAAATGTTATTCATGTATGAATCACATATAGTTCATATATGAATTACATGTGATTCACATGTAATTCACATATAAATTATATTTGATTCACATGTAAATCATATGTAATTCGTATATGAATTACATGTGATTCACATGTAAATCACATATGAATTACATGAGATTCACATGTAATTCATATATGAATTACATGTGATTCACATGTAAATCATATATGTATTTTTGTGAATGTTTTTGCATCAATACAATTTTTTTTTTTTTTTTTTTTAATAGATTTTGAAGAAATTATGGTAAATATTGAAGAGGTGAAAAATTATAAATTGAAGAAAATATGAAAATATTGACAAGAAGACATGAAAACGGTTTGAAATTTTGTAGCATTTTTTTGTTTTTGATATTTTATATTGTATCGAATAAAATATTTATTGTATTGTGCTTATAGATTAGTAAATAAAATAAGTTTTCTTATGATTCCTTTACAAATATAATAATATATGCATATATGTACTTGTAAAAATATGCATAAATGTACTAAAAATATGCATATATACACCTAAAAAAAATACATTTTTTTAAATAGTGTCTATTTTGAAAAAATTGTAGGTTTTTTTAAAAAAAATGTAGTTTTTGAAAAAACTGCAACTTTTTATAAAGAATGCATTTTTTTAAAAAAGAATTACAGGTTATTTTAAAAAAAAATTGTAGCTTTTTTTTTTTTTTTTTTTTTTGAAAAGTTGCAAATTTTTTAACAAAAAAATGTAATTTTCCAAAAAAAAAAAACCAACTTATTTTTTGTTTTTGAAAAAATTGCAGTTTTTTTTTTCTTATTTTTTGAATAAATTGCATTTTTTGAGAAAAAGATACTTTTGTTTTTTGAAAATTTTATAGTTTTTTTTTAAATATTATATATATATATATATATATATATATATATATATATATATATATATATATATATATATATATATATATGTATGTATATATATATATATATATATATATATATATATATATATATATATATATATTAAATTTATTTTATTTTTAATATTTTTTATTAATGTTTCCAATAACACAAAAAACTAAACATTAAATCATACTTTTACAATCATGCCCTTATTGAATTAGTTTTGATCTAACGATCCACTTTTGGTTCTCGACAAACTATAAGTTCTCAACCGATCTCATCTCTTTCTTTCTCTCTATCTATCTATCTATCTCTCTCTCTCTCTCTCTCTCTCTCCATATATATATATATATATATATATATATATATATATATATATATATATATATATATATATATATATATATATATATATATATAAAAAACGAACTAATTTTGTGAGACCGTGAGACGCAACACTATCCACTCATTTAGTAGATAAAAAAAATTAAAATGCAAAATAATTGAAAATTTTCGATTTTTTTTTTCAAACATTATTTTTGGAATTTATGTTTTCCAAAAAAATACCAAAATAAATAAAATACATTTTTACATATTCTATATATCTGACAAATCTAGTATAATATTATAACATTCTGAAAATCATATTAGAATATTTACAGTATAATATTCTATTATAATATTTCACGTATTAAAAAAAACGGTAACTTTTTTAGGTAACTGAAGTTCCGAAAATAATAATTAGAATTTTTTTTATTTTTCCTTTTATTTTGCATTTTAAATTTATTTTTAGATATGAGCTCACAGAACTAATATGGTTTTAAATGAACCTGAATATATATATATATATATATATATATATATATATATATATATATATATATATATATATATATATATATATATATATATATATATATATATATATATATATATATATATATATATATATATATTAAAGAAACAAGAAGCATATGTACAGATTTTGTATGAGCCATCTCTATTGATGTTTAAAATGATATGATAAAAGAAGGGACCACAAATTCAGAGGTATCAGTTTCTCAACCTAATATCCTCGAGACATTTCTCAATACATTGAGCCTGAACTTTTTGTATTGCCCCCACCAAATGAAATTATAACTTTGAAAATTAATATTCTAGCCTCGATGTTGATATTAATAGTCTTTATTTTCTATCGATTTGTAAGCTATCAAATCTGTCACATATATACATACGGTGGTTGTGTTAGGTAGATTCATCCTAGCAATATTATGTGTTATTGTTTATATTTCGTTAGATGGTCCTATATATATATATATATATATATATATATATATATATATATATATATATATATATATATATATATATATATATATATATATATATATATATATATATAAATGTTTCATATAAGACGACCTATTTTTGTGAGACCGTAGGACGTAATCTTTACCATTTATTTCGTAGGTAAAACAAAAAAAAATGCCAAATAATTGAAATTTTTAAAAATTTTTTTCTTCAAATATTATTTTCAAAATTTATATTTTCCAAAAAAAAAAATACCAAAATAATATAAAAAATAGAAACACATTTTTTTACATATTCTAGTAGAATAGATACAAAATTCTATATATCTGAGAAATCTAGTATATAATATTCTATCATTCTAAAAATTCTATTAAAATATTTACTGTTTAACATTCTATTAGAATATTTCACGTATCTTTAAAAAAAAATGGTGAGTTTTTTTTTTTTTTTTTTTTTATGTAATTAATGTTTTGAAAATAATAATTTTTTTTTTTGGATTTTTTTTTTTTTTTGTATTTTAAAATTATTTTTAAATTTGCATTCACGGTTTCACAAAATTAACATGGTTTCAAATTAACTTGAATTTTTATATATATATATATATATATATATATATATATATATATATATATATATATATATATATATATATATATATATATATATATATATACATATATATAGTTAGGTTCATATGAAACTATTATATTTTGTGAGATGGGTATGCAATCATAGCAGCTCCTTTTGTAGATAAAAAAACATTTTTAAAATGCAAATTAGTAAAAAAATTTATAAATTTTTTTCTAAAATAGTATATATATATATATATATATATATATATATATATATATATATATTTGTCAGTCTTTTTTTATCAAAAAAATAAAATAAAAGAATTACCATTTTTTGAAATATTTGTGAATTATTCTAGTAGAATATTAGAATATTACAGTGTAACTTTCTATTAAATATTTCACGTAATTAAAAAAATGTTTTATTTTGTTATTTTTTTTTGTTAAATTTGTTTTACGCAAAGAAAATGACGAAAATAATAATTAAAAAAAGAATTTTCGAATGTTTCCTTTTATTTTGCATTTTAGAAATATTTTTTGATTGTATTTCATGATTTCACAAAATTAACATGGATTCAAATTAACCTATATATATATATATATATATATATATATATATATATATATATATATATATATATATATATATATATATATATATATATATATATATATATATATATATAGACACATACACACACAGATTATGAAAAAAATATAAAGATTTTGAGATGCATCATCACTTACATACATATCACGTGCCACTCTAGCGTGACCGTATATCTTCGCAACGGAAAAAATATAATTATAAATGATTAAGTAGTGCCTCTCTTTTGTTTTTCCACTGCTACCTTCCCCGCCTCTACAATCGCAACACCACCACCAATATTACCACCCCCGCCATTTATTGACCCTACAACTCTCACCTCCATCACCTTTACAACCACACTTCCTCTACCACCAAACACCATACTAATATATGATTACTCAATTTGTAAACAAACATATATATATATATATATATATATATATATATATATATATATATATATAAACAAACATATATATATATATATATATATATATATATATATATATATATAGGTTCATGTGAGACAACTTAATTTTGTGATATCGTGAGATGCAATCGTAGCCACTCATTTTGTAGCTAAATAAAACTTTAAAATTCAAAATAATTAAAAATGTTCAATATAAAGTTTTTAAATATTATTTTCGTTTATATTTTCCTAAAAAAAGAAAAAATTAAAATAAAAGTAAAATTTAAAAATTTAAAAATTATTTTTTACATATTTTAGGAGAATATTAAAATATATTACATATCTGACAAATCTAGTAGAATATTCTAATATTATAAAATCACATTAGAATATTTACAGTGTAATATTGTATTAATATTTCACGTATTTTTCAAAAAATGATATTTTTTTATTTTTTATTTATTTTTAATGGGTAATTAAAGTGACAAAAATTATGTTTAAAAAAAGATTTTTCGATTTATTTATTTATTTATTTATTTATTTATTTATTTTTTGCATTTTAAACTTATTTTTAGATTTGGTTTTACGACATCACAAAATTAGCATGATCACAAATGAACCTGAACATATATATATATATATATATATATATATATATATATATATATATATATATATATATATATATATATATATATATATATATATATATATATATATATATATATATATATATATATATATATATATATGATTAGATTCTTTAACTAGCGCATCAAATTATGAATCAATAAGTAATTGATACATGGTTATTTCTTTATCCTAAGTACCTATACTAAGTCATTTAAATTACAAAAGTCATCTTTATGGTTTTTTTTAAAATTATGTATTTAATCCATGTGTTTTTTTTTAATTATTTTTCAATCCATAACTATTAATTTTGTTTTTCTATATTGATTAATTTATTAAAACAATGAAAGCAAGAACCCAAAATTGATTCTCTTTTTCGCATCCACTTTAGCCTTGAAATCCATTCCAAATTAAATTTTATTCCAACCAATTTAGACGTAATCCATTCCCTTCGACTAATTTCGATTGAACCGCAATTAAATCCGAACTGTTGTTCAAAAAGAATATCACAATTAAATTGATTTAATATCAAAAGCACATGAGTAGAAGAAAGATCGAGATCCAGAAAATAAAGACGACTAGGATTTGTGAATCAATCAACGTGAGAAATGATCAACGAACAAAGAGTCTGAGTTTTGAA
Organism: Lactuca saligna; assembly: GCF_052625555.1. NCBI lineage: Eukaryota > Viridiplantae > Streptophyta > Magnoliopsida > Asterales > Asteraceae > Lactuca > Lactuca saligna. Next base: position 125,580,569 of record NC_136418.1, on the reverse strand, counting down.
ACAAATCTGAAATGATATCTTAAAATTCATTTCTCAACTGAGGATTAGGAAAGTAATTAGGAAGAGAACATAATCACATATGATGAACAATTGAGGGCAATGTTTCTTCAAATTAAATGATCGATGAACAACAGGTATGAATTTTCTTTGGAAGTCAATTCAATTTCATGGAGGGGAGGAAAAAATTTTGGCCGGAAGGAAAAGCGAAGCGAGCCCCAAATATTTAGATGGATGAGTTATTTTGTAAAGATCAGTGGCACATTGATTATGATATTATGCAAATGAAATTTTAATCAAATTATAAGGATGATTTCTATAAATTACTCCAAGGTGATGTTTTGCGCTGATATTCATTTTCCATATAACCATTCTCTCTCTCTCTATATATATATATATATATATATATATATATATATATATATATATATATATATATATATATATATATATACACTTTAATAAACATTTAGCCTCAAATACTGAATTATAAGAGGTATAACTCCTTTTGCGATTTGTACAATAAATTTATGCACTAAAATATTATGAAATGTTGGGATAATTGGATTGCGTCTTTAGGCCATTTAATATAAGTCCATTATATGGTTTTGGGCTTGTCCAGCTGTTTATTATTAGGGTTATAGTATATATATGTTGCATGCATGCACCGTATTAGGTAAACTGTTGATTTTATCATTCAAAACAATATTGTAACCCTGCCACACCTCTACAGTAGCAATTCTTAATAGAGTTCTTCTGAAGTTGTGGCTTTTTAATCATTCGACAACAGTTTGATTCATTTTGTGTTCTTGTTTGATTTAAATTCTTGATTTGCTTATTAAGAATCTAATCGATCTTAAAGACTTTTTAGTCTCATCAATTGATATCAGAGCAGGAGGCTGTGTAATTCAAATGCATGTCTTCTGTTTGAAGAAAATCTTTAAAGTTTCCTCTTGTATCGAATCCGTTGGAGCCGTCATCACTTTATTGACGCTACTCCTTGATTTCAATTCTACCCTAACTCAATCTTTACAAGTCTGACTCTTGACAGGTAAGTAGATCAAGTCATCATGTCTCACGACGAGTCTCAAACCAATCCTATCAACATCTCCAACAACATTGGCTAGACCACAAGGATTCCGATTGTATACACTCATGAATATGAAGTCTGGGCTCTTCATTTTGAAGACTATGTTCTCGGCTCAGAGGATCACAGATATTTAATTTTGGAAGCTATTACTTTACGTCCTTTCTTTCATTCAGGAACTAATAGAACCATCAACACAAAGAAAGAGTACAATCAGCTGATGATGAACGTAAAAGAAGTCCCTCAGGATGAGAAGGACTAACTGATGAGCAACCTAAAAGCAATGAGGATGATCAGATTTGCTTTACAATATGATACCTTTCGTTTGGTGAGCTCTTGTACTACTACAAATGAGATATGGGAAAGGCTTAAGTAGTTATATTCCACTAATGTGGATCTCAAGCATTCCATCCAAACTCTTCCACTCTCAGAGTTTGGTGACTTCAAGCAAAAGTTAGAGGAAAGTCTTGTTCAAACATTCAATCATTACAACCACCTTCATTGCAAGATGATTAAGCATGGAATTAGCAGAGAAATGATTGAGCAAAAGGTTAATTTCATGAATGGTCTAAGAACCGAATGGATGGCGGTGGTCTCAACTGTTAAAGCTCATGAATGGTTCAAGGCTTACTCGTTGGCAAAGTTTGTGGGGATTCTCAAGTCACATGAAAATTTCTTGACAAAAGAAACAAAATTAGTCTCAGGTATGGGATCCTTGGCTCTTATCTCAAAGAGAAAGAATGTGGTTGAGGAAGAAGCAGATTCAGATCTTTCTTATTGGGATTTGACTAGTGAAGAGTATGCTCTGATGGTATCTAACCTCAAATGTTTCTCATGGAAGAGATTTCCATCTGTCAAAAACCGAAACTGGCACGGGAGTTATAGCTCTGAGAAGGCGAAGGCGAAGGAGGAGAATAAAATGACTCCTCAGAAGGAAGAAGAGAAAAAGGAAATGAAGTTAGTTCGTAACTATGGTATGATTGCCACTACTGTCACGGGTAGAATCACCTGGCGAAGGATTGCATGTTACGAAAGATGAATGGGAAGAAATAGGGAGAGGATGAGGAGGCTTACCACATGTGTAAGCTGGAAGAGATCAAGAAGAAGAAAACTAATGACAAATATGTGCATGCTTTAATTGTACAGGAAAACGTAGCTGATGATGAGTTCGGTGGTGTAGAGGTTTGGTCTACTGACTCGGAAGATGAAGAAGTTTGCAAGCCCACACATGGCAGGGTATTCGTTGAGAAGGAAGACAGTTCTAAGTATGCTGGCAAATGTTTGATGGTGACAGATGGTGTGTCACAAATGAGAGGCTACACAACAGATGGCGAGGGTGAAGAAGCGATGGAGAGGGAAGGAAAATGTTTTACCGTGAAACCAGTCGGAGAGAAGATCAATGAATGTGATCGGTTGATCAAGAAGGTAAATTCCATCCTTGAATCGCTTAAAAAACCAGCCTCTAACTATGAAAAAGAACTAAATGATTTAAAATTCCCCTTCTCTAGTTTAGGTGGTAGTCTAAAACAAATTCGCCTCATAAACTCTAACCTAACTGATCAAATTACCAGGGTATCTTCCAAGAGTGAGGAGCGAAAAATATGGATAGAGAAGAAGGAATTAGAGTTGGTTAGGGCATGAGACGAATTGATTTATTTGCAACATGATAACTTAAAGTTTTTCAAAAAAAGTAATATTTTATGTTTAATTGCTAAACGTCTTTATACCAATATTACTCAGTTGCATTTAGATTGTGAGATTGGAAAAAAGATTCACAAAATGATTTTGCCTTTCCTTGAATTAAAGGAAGACAAAATAGATGTTGGTTGCTATAACTGTGAATTAATTATGTCATCTGAAGAAACCTCTGAAGCATAAAGAATTAGACTGGACAAAATTGAGTCATTTATTAAGTCTAAAGACCACAAGGACATTTTCAAAAACTTACTGGATGAAAATGACAGATTGAAAATAAAGACTGAAACTGTATAGAAATTTGATTCGTCGAGTTCTAAGTTGAGTTTAGATAACAAGATTAATGCCAAAAATACATCTGAATTTGATGAGGACAGTGACATGAGTGAAATATATGTATAGGACAATGTTGATTGTTCTGAATTTGTTAAAACCGAACCAAAGAAAGTCCTTATACACGAAAACTTTGTTGAGTTCGCTCGATTTTCAAAAGATAAGATCAAGGTTTTGAAAGACAAGGTTGTTGTATACCAAAAGGTACAAACCGTACCAAATCAAGTGTACACTACCACTGGAGTTACCAAGGGCCAAACAGTTGAACTGACAACCTTGGCCGACGAAGATAATGCTGATGGATGTGATGATCATTTCTGCTCTGCCCCAATCGATAAAGCCGATGGAACAGTAGGACTATGAGAACGAACCTCTTGGAGAGTGAAAGGTCATTATGTTGCACAACCAATAAACAAGCCATCAAATTTCGAGAAAGGCAGTACAAGTGGTACTAAGGAAGTGCAAAGAGAAGCCAAAAGTACAAGCAAATCTCAGTCAAGAAGCTACACTAAAGTAAGAAAACGAAACCAAATGTGAATATTCAAAATCATCCAAGTAGTTCGCAGAGAGAAAACATTCGCGAAATAGGAGATATCAGAAAAATCTCAATGAAAGGAAGCAATTTTGGCAATCCCAAAACTCCAACTATGTGCGCAACGAAAAGGATTTTAGTCAAAAAGAGAAAGCACATTCACAGGCGAAACCCATGTTCACACTGTTATTTCTGTGCTTTATAGAAATAAAAGGGAAGTTTTGCTCATATGTCATCAGTTCCAAAAAGGGTCCCTGAGAAAACCAACCATTCTCAATCAAACAAAACTCCTATCAAGGATGTTAAAGGAAAGGGTAAACTAGTCTCAGATTCTGAAGGTCATGCAAAGAAGACGACCACTAACCCTAGGAAGGAATTTGTGAAGAATCAACATAAAGAAAAACAAACTGATTCAAACAAAACAAATAAAAAAATCAAGGTTTTCACCATTAAAAGGAAAGACGAAACTAATTTAATAAAACGAATGTACTTGGTCGACCCTTCAATTACTTTTCCTTGTTCTGTAAAAGGCTCACAAGGACCCAAACAACTTTGGGTTCCTAAATCTGCTTGATTTTTGCAGGTAATACGTGACGAGCATTTTGACAACGAATGGTATATTTATAGTGGTTGCTCGCGTCACATGAAAGGAAGAAAGGAAGAGTTGAGAGAGTTTCGGGCTCTTAAAGATGGTGGATGTGTCAAATATGGAAATAATTCGTTTGGAACGATAAAGGGTTATGGGATTATCACAAATGGAGATTTTTTCAGTCCGAAAGGTGGCTTATGTGGAAGGATTGAAACATAATCTTATTAGTGTTTCACAATTAGTTGTGGGGACTGGACTGAAAGTATCCTTTGACGAAGAAGGATCTAAGATAACAGAGAAGAAAACGAAAGCAGTTCTACTGAATTCGCAGCGAAAAGAGGAAATGTATCCCTTAAACTTAAACCCACTAAGAGGGAAGCCTGCTATATGTCTGCTAACAAAAGCTCATTCTGATGATAGCTGGCTATGGCACAGAAAACTTTCACACCTTAATTTCAAAGACATCAAAAAGCTTGCTCTTGGTGATTATGTGCGAGGGCTTCCTCTCTTAAAGTTTGATAAAGATCATCTTTGTGCTGCATGAAAAATGAGAAAACAATGCAGAAAAAGTCATCCAACTCGTGTAAACACGAATATCATTGAACCTCTTAAACTTCTACACACCGACCTTTGTGGACCTTCTGCAATGGAAAGTGTTGGTGGTAGTAAGTACATACTTGTAACTATTTTTGATTTTTCACATTTTAATTGGGTGTATTTTCTTAAACAAAAATCAGAGGCTACTCTAAAGCTAAAGATCTTTATAAGCAAGTGGATGTTCAGTTGCAAAAGCTGGTTCGCAACATCAGAGGCGACAATGGACTGGAATTCAAAAACAATAAGCTTGAAGAATTCTTATCTGAAAATGGAGTGACTCACAACTTATCTGCTCCCTATAGTCCAAAGCAGAATGACATAGTTGAAAGACGAAATTGTTCCTTGTGCGAAGCCGCACGAACCATGCTCAGTTTCACATGCTTACCTCTGTATTTTTGGGCTGATGTTATCGCCACTGCTTGCTACACTCAAAATGGATCCCTCTTGAATAAACGATCTATTCTTACTCGATATAAATTTTTAAATAATCGCAAACCTGACATCAAGTTTTTCCATATCTTCGGTTCCAGGTGTTTCATCTTCAATTCCAAAGAAAACCAAAACAAGTTCGATGTGAATGCAGACGAAGGTATATTTCTGGGTTATTCGCTAACCTCCAAGTCATATAGGGTTCTCAACACACAATCCAAGAAAATAGAAGAAACCTATTATGTCACTTTTGACGATAATTATCTAAAGAAGAATCAATCAAGCAAAAGTCAAATGGGAGACATCATTCCAACGTCTAGTCAAGCCACAATCCCAATAGTTAATTTATATGAGGGATGCCATAGAAGGCTATCAACTCTGAAGCAAAAGCAATAGATAATATAGTCGATGAAATAAAGAAGATAATAGACGATGCCACAAAAGAAATGGAAAGCCAACCTACATCCTCAAACGAAGCACAAAAAGAAAGCACTCCATTAGAGAGGGAGGGTTCATCTAAGGAAAATAAATCGGATTTGCCTTTCTAGGAGGAGAACCCATCTCCAACCATGACCCACAAAAGTCCACTTGAGGGGGAGAATTCTGAACTAGATGTTGAAAAAGTCTCATCACTCTAGGGGGAGAATCATAATATGAATGATACATCGGATGATTAATCAGAATTCAAAAAGGAAGTCAATGTTGAACTAGATCCTGCCTATGATCCAACTACCCTCCACTTACAAAATAGAAAAAAGATCATCCAAAAACTCAAGTCATTGGTGAATCATCCGAGGGAGTTCTTACACAATCTCAACTGAAAGCGAAGCAAACTGATTTAATCTCTCAAGTGGTATTGCCGAAAATAGTTAATATTGCACTCAATCACTCTGATTAGGTTCAGGCCATGCAAGACGAACTCAATGAGTTCGAACGAAACAAGGTTTGGAGATTGATTCCCACACCACCTGATACATCTGTGGTCGGTCTAAAATGGGTGTTTCACAAAAAGATGGATAAAGAAGACAATGTTATAAGGAACAAAGAGAGACTTGTGGTGAATGGATATTGTCAGGAAGAAGTAATCGACTATGAAGAAACTTTTGCTCCAGTAGCAAGGTTAAAATCACTTCGAATTTTCTTGGCATATGCAGCACACAAAAACTTCGAGGTATTTCAGATGGATGTCAAGTGTGCTTTCCTGAATGGAAAATGAGAAGAAACTGTATATGTTGAGCAACCATCAGGTTTTGTGAACGAAAAGTATCCCAACTATTGCTATATTTCAGACAAATTCGTATATGGTCTGAAGCAAGCTTCTAAATCCTGGTATGAAACTTTAACTCATTTTCTTAAGATGTCCAATTTTAAACAAGGTTCGATTGACCAACATTCTTTCACAAGATAGAGGGTGACCATCTCATGATCGTCCATATTTGTATCAATGACACCATCTTTGATTCTATGAATCCTAGCTTAATAGCCAAGTTTCGCAAGCTGATGGAGACTAAATTTGAGATGAGCTCAATGGTTCCAATTAGCTTTTTCCTTGGGTTAAATATTAGACAAGGACCAGAAGACATTTTTATCAATTAGGAGACTTACAAAAAAATACTTTACTAGCAAAATTCAGGATGATGGGAGACTCTAGAGTGAAGATTCCAATTGCATTCTGAACGAAGCTAACACCATCTCTGGATAAACTAGCTGCTGATATGACGCTCTATCGCCAAATGATAGTGTGTCTAATGTATCTTACAACAAATAGACCATATATTATGGTTTCTGTTTGTTACTGTGCTAGGTTTCAAGCCAATCTACGCGAACCTCACATGGTGGCAGTCAAGAACATTTTCCGATACCTGAAGCGAACCTCATCACTCGACATATGGTATCCAGCAAAATCAAGATTCTTTGTTCAAGAATTTTCAGATGCCGATCTTGGAGGATGTGGTCTAGATAGGAAAGTACCATAGGCGGTTGTCAATTTCTGGATGGTAAACCCGTCAGCTGGCAGTCCAAGAAACAAACGTGTGTATCCTTATCCACAACCGAAGCTGAATATATAGTTGTTGTATCGTGTGCTTCTCGGGTCATTTGGATTAAAAGTCAGTTAAGAGACTATGGCCTAAACAAGAAGCGAATCCCACTCTATTGTGACACTGAAAGTGCAATCCGAATATGTCACAACCTAGTGCAACATTCAAAGACGAAACACATAACACTGAGGTACCACTTTATCAAGGATCGTGTGGAAGATGGTAACGTAGAAATTCATTTCGTACTATCTGCTGATAAATTGGCTGACATATTCACAAATGCCTTGCCTGAAGCAAACTTCAATAGAATATTTCAAGTCTTAGGAATGATTGAAGTTGAATCTGTATCGAAACCATCTTTGCTTCCATGAGTATACTTTTCGCTTTCGCCTCATTAAAGGTTAAACAAGCGAAATAGAGCGAACGCTCGGTCTATTTCGGTTCCTATTTATTCGGGCAACAAATGGTACCGAACGCTCGGTATATTTCGCTTCATCTATCAAAAGGAGAACGTTTGGTTGAAACTTTATGTATACCTTTTGTACATTTCAGTTTTCCTTTCTGTTTTTATCTCTTTTCAGAAAAATTAAAATTACAAAAATATTTTTTTCCTTTCTGGTTTTGTTTCTTTTTTAGAAATATAAAAAACACAAAATTATTTTCATTTATTTGTGTAAACTAAATTGTTTCACACTTGCTGCTTGTCCCAACAATGTATCAAGGGAAAGGTATAAACTCTCAATCTATGTATTAGCTAAGTGTCCATAGAAGCATGTTGTTGTATGTTGCCCAAAGCCTCATTTGACTCTATAGTGAAGCCTTAATGGATTGATATACACCAATCGATTCTTCCCAATTAAGCTGCCAAATTCACTTAAGTCATGAGCTACCTTACTCTTCTCACATTGAGTTAAGAGTTATCTACTTGGTCACTTTCGTATCACAGAGGTATTTTTAGTTCTTTAACCTCCTCACCATTTTTTCTCCATTACTTTTGATTCCATAAACATAACCCTTGAGACTCTCAGCATGATCCACTGAGGTTTATGGTTACACAACATCTGTGTTAATGATCTTAGTTTCATTTCACTGTGATCTGAGTGAAACCCACAATCCAACACCTTTACCGAATTGACAGTGAACAACTAAATGTTATAGTTTTTCACCCATGTATTAAGGAAACCACTCATGTGGTATGTACCAAGAAAACTCTTTTACTTTTTTGAGATCTTTATGAAATTGTATAAAACTAAGGCGTTTCTTCCCAAAAGATCCAGTTTTATTTTGTTTTTGAGATTTCTGCAATTTCACCATGTCTCTGAAAAAGATTCCAACATACTTGATGGTATAGGCTACACCGGCCACACAAGTACTTCGCCCAACATTCAAACTTATGTTAAGTTTCATAGTTTTGTTGAAGAAAAAGCCACCCTTCCAACTGAAATTAAAAGGTGCCTTTGAATGTTTCTAAACAGACAATTGATCGTACTTCAACGGGAAACCACACAAGCACTTCTCAGTCTCTCTTGACTTTAAAGGAACCGATTTGTGCCTAGGATCCCCAATTTTGTGTCTCTAATGAAATCACTTAAATCCCACAGATATAACTTGTTTTATTTCTTTTTCTTTGGCACACTCTTGCACGAGAATCTCCTGATTTTCCAAAAGTCTTGTTCGTGGTACTTATGACATTTTTAATTTATTGTTCGCTTCCAAAAGTTAATTAAAAGCGAAAGGGTATATGGTGTCGTATTGTGAAGATTGGGAATTGAAATGTTGGGAACAAGTTAATGATGATATAACACGCTTTGAGGATAAGAATTCAAACCAAAAAGGCGCGTGAAATTTGAAACGTCTTTATCATCACGCTGTCTGACAACTTTTTCGTAGGAACAGTTGTCACTTGCACTTTTTCAGGCGCCGTTTCAAAGTTGGTCACGTAATCGTCATCACTATTTTCTCTCTCCTAGTAATCGTATAAAAGGATTTCCCGTAAGCCTTTTTCTTCTTCACCATTTACAAAAACCCTCAAGCATTCAAAAGGCAACAACTCTCTACTGTTCGTCTTTCTCACCAAGCTTCAACAATGCCAGAATCATCTTCAGTTCAAGAACACACTGCCCAATCCACTCTCTTCACGATCAAACCTAACCAAAACCTGATCATCGACTTGATGCCTTTCAAATATGATGCCTTCATGCTCCAGATCGTTGAATGTCTGAAATACTCACCACTGATAATCACTTTAACCAAGGTCGATATTGTTCCTATGTCACTCATATCTCAGGTTTACTCTTCAGCGAAGTATGTTAAGGATGAAGAACGTATTATGTTCGAGATTTTCAATAAGAAAACCTATGTCTCGAAAGTTAGGTTTTGCTCTCTGTTAGGGCTACCCTATACGGACTCCATGGTGAATCCTGAATCGATTACTACAACTCAGCTCTTTGAAATGTTCTACAACATGGGGTGTACTGATCTTCTCTCTACTATCACAAAGGTCAAGAAATCTTGCCTCCCTCCTCAATGGAATGGGTTGTTTACCCTTCACTTTAAGAGTTTTTCTGAACGAGTAACTGGATCCGATGGCGCTAGCAAAGCATTTATAACCATTCTCTATGGTCTATACCATGGCATCAATCTTGATTATGGGTGTATTCTGTGGAATCAATTGGCTCAAAGTTTGAATTCTTCTTCTCGTCACACTAAGATTTCATGTGGGAGATTCTGGATCATCATTACCAAAATAGTTATGGAGAAATTTAGAGTTCCTGTCATGGTGGATTCTTTAATGTTTGCCATTGCTACTTTCCACACCACAAAGATCATCATATTAGACTCTTCAAAATTCGCTTTTAACTGGTCAATTCCCAATTCAATGTATATGTGTGTTTCAGATGCAACCAAAATTATAATCGAATAAAAGAAACTTCCAGCTTCGGTTCCAAGACCCCTTACTTTGGAAATGAAATGCTCCATTGATAAATCTAACAAATCAAAGAAATGAGGTAAGAAAGGGGACAAAAGAAAGGAAATTCAAGAGGGACCCTCTTCTAAACCAGTCATGCCTAAGAAGCAAAAGGGTCAAACGGCTGAACCTTCGGCTCCTAAGAATTGAAAGCTGTGAAAGATGACTCTCAAGCCGAAGGCTCCGTCATTAAGTGATAGTGACTACGTTCCCTCGAATCAGGATGATCGGGTTAAACATGAAAAGGAGCAAAACGAGTATGAGGATTCAGATCATGAAGACTCAACTGAGGTAATCTTTACGGAAACTTTTCCATCTCCAACTCTTTCTTCTAAACACACTACTGCTCCTATTTCTATTGCTCCTTGCCCACCTCCTGTTTCATATCGACCACCCACTCATCTTTATCACCACCACTTTTCACCGAAACAACTACTACCTCAGCCAGACCTTCTATTAATGTCAACACATTTGATGAGGGGGAAAAAACATCAGGTTTCACCACATCCACTATATCTCCATTTTTTCCTCAACAATATGGTTCCGAAGATGTTCTTGGGGGAGAAGGCTTTGGTTTCGACTCATTTCATTACAGTCCATTCTCCATTCAAGAAGATAGTAATGAAGATGCTCCTGTTACCCAGAAGGATTTAAAGGCTCTGAACGAAAAACTGGATTCTATCCTTGCTTCTACCACTATTTCTTCCAACACAGCTTATTATGAAGTAGTTGTAAAGGGTATGCTTGACACCCTTGTTAAGGAACATGTCGCTACTCTTGACAAAGCCAACAAAGCAGTTGACAGCTCTACTCAGTCTCGTCTACAAGCGACCGAAAAAGTCAATAAACTAATCTATGGCATAAAAGAGTTTATTAGGGAGATCACTATAGCTATAGCAAACAACGCTACCAATGCAAGTGATGCCATCGTAAATCTCAATGCTTCGCTACGAAAAGAACGCGAGTCCATTGCAAAGCTTCGAGATGATATGTTTGCTGATAACTTTGCGTTTCAATAGTCTATCTCTTCAAGGCTTTCTAAATTTCAAGAAGACTTAGCATTTGTAAGCAAAATTATGGACCAACTTGACATTCGTACAACTCAAATCAAGACTCAATCCATTAAGCTCAAGCATGCACAACACGAGATTGAAGAGTGCAAATCTGAACGAACTAGCATAAAAATTCTTCTGAGTGATGTTAACTCACTGTTATCCAACCTCCTCGAAGCTCATGACATAATACAGAAAATCACCATCAGACAACATCTCGCTGACAAGCTTCACCCTGTAATTGCTATGTTAATCGGAATAGAGGGTGTTTCGGAGGTCCTTGTCCTTCCAGAACAAGGGGGAGAGAAAACAAAGGATAAATCAAAGGCTGATAAAGGGAAGAAACCAAGGGGAGATTCTGAGGAAGATGATGAATCTGAGGAACAACAATTAAAATGTAAGGCTTGTGATCATGAACTTAATGAGAATGATCGCATAGCGAGGGATGCAGAAGCAAAAGAGAGAAAGGAAGAAGAAGCTCACGATGCATTGGAATGGAGAAAACTTTTGTTTCCTCTATGGACGTTGGAGAGAATGTTGCACGAAGTTGTTGATCTACCAAGTATACACTGGTTAGAACCAACTGCTTCCTTTGATCTAGTTAACATGAAGGACTCCCAGTTTGATATGCCAATTACAAGAAGAGCCTTCGTGTTCCACTGCTTTGATAAAATAGCCAAAGTTCCTTCTCCGGATTCCAAAGTAGACAGAGCCCTTGTTGATTTTTATCTTACCTTTGCCAAACCTCAATATTTAACATGGAGTGACCAGAAGATCACAACAGTAAAAGTCATCGGGCCCATTCTAGCTGGCTGTTTCGTGAACGCCAAATTCAAGGTGACAAGGGGTTCGGAAAATTCTCTACCTGAATTTTCTCCTGTCGATCTGTCGAACATTAACCCTCATGATTGGATTGTGTTACTCAATCTTCTGCTGACCGAAGAACAAAAATATGAACCAATCATTGCTCATCTAAAGAGAATGTTGGTTTCGTACATTTATGAAGTAGCGAAACTCGATATTGAGATAGCCAAGGTTATGAAGAAAAAGCCTATTGTTAATCAAATCGCCAAAGCCAATGGCATGAGCGAAATGACTTTGGGAAAAATTGATATGGCTCATTTAACGATGATGTTTCAACCAAGGACCGAAGTTGTTGGAACTTTTCAAAAATGACTTTTTTTCTCTGCGTGACAAACATTTGTTCTTTACATCTTATCTGGAACATGTCTTAGAAATTATCAACAAGTGCAACCTGAATGATATTGCTACAAAGAGGCACTTTAATAAATTATTCGCTGGTACATCCTATTTCGCAGGACTTTACTTGCTATGTTTCCCAAACTCTTCAAGACCGTCAAGAAGACACATTAGTGAAGCTCTGTCGCCCAAAATGACGCAAAGGGGGGGGGGGGGGGATTGTTGGGATAATTGGATTGCATCTTTAGGCCAGTTAGTATAAGTCCATTATACGGTTTTAGGCCCATCAAACCGTTTATTATTTGGGTTATTGTATATATACGTAACATGGATGCACCGTATTAGGTAAACGGCTGATTTTATCATTCAAAACAATATTGTAACCCTACCACACCTCTATAGTAGCAATTTTTAATAGAGTTCTTCTGAGGTTGTGGCTTTTTAATCAATCGACAACAGTTTGATTCATTTTGTGTTCTTGTTTGATTTACATTCTTGGTTTGCTTGTTAAGAATCTAATTGATCTTAAAGACTTTTTAGTCTCATCATGAAATATTATGCGGTCATCAACAGTTTTTTTTTACTCAGTCCCCCTTTAGTCCTGGATTTATGGTGATCTAAATAAACTGATACTACCACTTCCGATGTATATCAAATCCTTTATTCCTTCTTTTTCTGGCTCTCACACTCTTTTCTCTGTTTAAAATTTTGAAATCTTTCCTCTCTATAAAATGTTTCCTTTCTCTCAACAATCTCTTGCTCTCTCCAACCCTAATTAGCCGTCATGCACACCAACTCCAGTCTCACAACATACCATGAGCACACCTCGAACCATTCAAGAGTCAAGACTATGCACCATTGCTTAGACCCAATTGAAACCTAACCTTTGTCTCTCTTTATCTCTCTCTCTCTCTCTCTCAGTCACTCTCTTTTCGGGTCATCAATACCATATCTCGATCCACTCATCGCTGACCATCTCTTTGAAACAATAGTGACATAGTGGATGGTGATGATATTGGGCTCCAATTTTGAAAGTTCTTGATGTTGTTAATATGTATCAAATCGGATGACCTCCTACATAGTTGGCCCAATTTTTGGGATCTAGTTTAAATTTTATTCTTATTGTCACTGCTCTCATTCTCCATTTATTTATAAGTATCAGGGTTTCCCACCTTTGACTTTGACCATACTCTTCTGTGTCGCTCCTTTATTTATCTGTTAATGAGTTTGATAAGCCATAACAAGAGTAAGACCAACGCAACACCGCTCGACCACCACACCTGTTGATACCCTAACCTCACGACCACGCCACCATCATCACTATTTTTTCCCAGGTTCGTATTGATGATTTGTGTTGGAGAAATGAGTCATCTATGTATTTTTATAAGTTTTTCTATTGGATGAGTGGGTATAGATGATTTTCTGGTGGTTTTTGTTCGATGTTGGTCTGGAGGTTTGTTTTTTTTGTTTTCAAATTTCATCCGTACTTTTTACATATTCCATCTAAAACTGTGTCTCTTTAGAAATTTAATCTTGAAGAGGAGCTTTTAAGCCACCTATGTTTTTTTGTATATTGTTGGTTCTTAGCTTTATTTCTTTTTTTAATTTATAAATTTGACAGGTTATTTTGTACATAGTGACCAATACATCCTTCAATTATGAGTTTATCATCTTCGATTCACTTGATACTTATATACACAATTATTTTTCTCTATCTACTGAACGAAAATTTAACTTTTGAACAGATACATGTGCATATATTTATGTCACTGAATGTTATATGCATGAGTCTAGTCATCGTGGTAATTTTCTCACTTTCTATTTCATGTATTTCTACAACAAGTCACTATTTTCAATAATTGTGGGGTTTTACGCTACTATCTATATGAGATGCAAAAACAAAGTACAAGAAAAAGTAAAATGAAGGGGCATGCTATTTTTTTGTGTTTTTGATGTTTCAAACCATATCATAGTTGCTTTAGGTAGAAAATTGGGAAGACGCAAAAAGTTGGAATACGTATTAGATAGGCATTGGCTTTCATAGCTACATTAAAGGAAGTACATTTGAATGCTATGAGATTGAGATTTTCACTCTAGTTTGACATTGTTGGTCCAATCCCTCTCCCTCTTTCTCTCTCTGGTTTAACAAAAAAACATATACGTACTGAACTAAGGTATTAAAAAACCTAAACATATAACCAATTATGTGGAATTGAACAATCAATATGATGAAGAAAGGGATGAAAGTGTATATTTGTGATCCTTTTGTTCTTCTGGATTTGTTGATCTCTTTTTTGTGGAGTATGCCATCAATATGGTTAATTTTATTTTTTTATTTTGGCCCTAATTGTTTATCTTTTGTGTAAGAGATTACAAATCATGCTTTTTCCATCTATTTAGCCACCTCAACCACCCAACTCAGGGGATTGTAGTTACCATCTAAACATAAACTATTTTCTTTGGTGGTGTACCAAATACACAATTATAATATGTGAGCTTGGTGTGTGTATGTGTATCTTTGTCCCAAGTGTAAAAGACATTTAGGTTGTTTAGTACTTCTGTGTATAGTGACAATTTCTTCCTCTAGGTTTTTGAGTTTTTATTTGTGGTATGATATATGGGTGGATCGCTTTTAGTAAGTGTTCTTTTTTTTTTTTTTTGGCTTGTGTTTCTTTTGGTTTTTTATTCAATTTATCATGTTTTAGATCACATTTTCTAGAGTTCAAGATGATCCTGGTGTTGCAACTAAATTCATGTTGTGGATGAATATTATATGATCAAGGATGTTTTCTCATGTGAAGAATGGACAATTATGCCCATGTGCTTTGTAACGCCCGTAGATCCGGACTAGTCAATTTAGAGGCAATAAGGGTCGAAAATGACTTTTCGACAAAAGATTATTTGCAATAAATAATTTGAACCAAGTTGTAGTATATGTCACAAGGTTTCCGTACATATAAAGAATGCCGAAATCCGAGTTATAACGAAGAAATTATGACTCGTCGAAGTTTCGCGATGGAACTAACACGATACCGGGAAGTGTAAATAGTGAATTTACGACAGAGCGAGATTTAGCCTTATCAATCTAAATGAAAGTCATAGAATACGTTAAACCGAGAGTGTCCATAAAAAGAACGCCCAAATCTAACTTAGTATGAGGAAGTTATGATTTTTCGAAGTTTCGGATTAGCAGTGTACAGCTCGAAATTCAAATGTTAGATCGAGCGGTTTTTCGCCGACATGACCAAAACGAGAATCGAATATCTCATTAAGAGTAGATTAACGAGAAAAAGATGGGCAAAAACGGACGTCGGATAAAGAAGTTATGAATTTTTAACGGACCAATCCTGTCTCGGCCGGTTAATAATATAACTTCTAAAATAAAGTCAAAACTAGCCGACAGAGTCTAAACGAAAGTTGTAGAGTACGTCTCCACCTACGCGTGGATATAAATAACGTTAAAAACGGAGTTCGTATGAAAACGTTATGGCATTCCGAAGATTTAGCTTTTAAAAACCCTAAACTAGCTAATTCACGACGCGAGTTTATGACGCGCATGACATCCTGTCATAATTCGGAATCTAGAATCTGCGAGAGGATTAGATCCAATTCACGGCATGAGCTTTATGACACTAGCGACGTAAGGTGTCATGGCCACCATCCGAAGCTAGGGATGCGAATGGCAACTCTACGGAGTGAATCATGAGACTCACGACGTGAGTCTTATGACACTGACGACGTGAGTGTCATAAAAACTTACTATAAATAGCAAGATCGACCCATTCACTTCCTTACACCATTTCTCACTTCTCTCTCAAACTTCTTTCTTTCTCTAGCACCCCTAACCCCCTCCTAAGCCTAGGTAAACCCCTAGCACCCTAAGGAATCCCCGAGGCTCCCAGAGTCCCAAGAAAAAGGGTCTTTCGGTTTCGAAACGCTGCTCCAAGCGAAGCCCAATTTTCTTTAAAATCTGTTGTATGTGAGCTACGCTTACGCAATTTTTAATATAGCTTTCAAATAATTATAGTAATGTTATTAGGTCCTTAAAATAATTAATTGGACTATTATTATGAGTTATAGAGTGTTATTTAACGCTTATATAATAATAATAATAGTTAGATTATTAAATTAGTCTCGGTAAATATTAAACTAAACCCTAGTGGTATTGATACTAGGTTATGTCGACGAAAATTGTTTTAAGAGTAACGAAGTGTTGTCCGAGTGCCGACTCACCACCTTACCAGGTGAGTTCATAATTACTTTCATCTTACACATAGATATGAAATAATTTATATAAATTACGTGCTATGTGTGCATATTATCTGAATACTTGCTGTCTATGCTGGATGAACGATTTTATACATGTTTTAAATTATTTAAACTGTATATGTATTTTATATCTACAATAATGTTGGGGTAAACATGGGTAGATGTAATAGATGGAATATGAGTTGGATGATGAGTTGAGAGGTGTTATAGACCACAAGGTGAGGATGAGAGGTAGACGATGTGAGAAGCCTTTCCCAAATGATGGCCCCGTCATTCAGCAGAGTATGGATGACAACCACAGACTATTCTAGACAATCCAATGGAACACTAGCAGGCTCGCAACCTGTAGGTGTTGTGAACGATGTGTTCACCCAGTGTACTCTAAACCCTGGTGACCATCCAGACTTGGTGCCTAAACCTTGGTGATCATGCAGACTTGGTGCCTAAACCTTGGTGATCATGTAGACTTGATGCCTAAACCCTAGCGACTATGCAAACTTAGTGTCCGTTGTGTAAACTGTGGCAACGATGGATTTCTTGCCGATTCCTTAGGATAATCCTTAGGAATGAATGAATGAGGAATAGCTGATTCTTAGGGTAGATCCTTAAGAGTAAAGAAGATAATGGGGTGGGTAATTGGGTCGATTGTTTGATTGTTAAACATAATAATTCTATTATTGTGGGTTGTAAACCCTATGTACTCACCAGGTTTCCCAACCTGACCCACTCGGTTTATTTATATCTCAAGTGTTGATATGAAGTCACATTACACTGAGAGATTAAAGAGATGTAGATCACTAGTGTAAATAAATGTAAGTTCTGTTTATGCTAATGTTTCTATATTGACGATGACATCCCAAACATTTTAAAATGAATAAAATACATTTCTTTGAAAATATTTTGATAACGTATTTATCGTGTTTATTTGGGAACAAATTCTGCAATATTTTTATGAAAAGAAGTACTCTGATTTTTATAAAGCTTAAAGAAAATCGGTCTTTTCAGGCTGTGAAAATGGGGATGTCACAGTTGGTATTAGAGCATTAGTTTAAGCGAACTAGGAATTTGTAGGATTTTCTAGAATTAAACTTAGAATGCTATGCGATGATTGTGAGGTGTGAGCACTAGCTTATTTTAGGAATGATGCCTAAATTGATTTTACGTGCTAAATGATTTGTTATGCTTTATGTTATAGTTTGATTGGATCTATGGTCTGGTACCGACCGGATCTGGAAACCTTATGTGTTTTGGATTCTAAACGTACGAATACGATATTAGAACTACCATATAAATGTTTCGGAGTGATAAGGATAATTTAAACGTCAATCCTAAATAAAGATCTGGATTCACCTTATTCGGTGTATAGATCAAGATGGCAAGCACCCGTAGCAGAAACGTGAATTCAAATTGGAACCAAAACAAACCCCCAGTGATTGAGCAAATACCGGTTGTGGTAGCCACTGTTGAAGCAATAACAATGGCCGGAGTGCAAGCGATGATCCAGGAGATGTTGGATCATCAAATGGATGAAACGAGACGTTTGATCCAGCAAAATCGAGAGGAAGCGACCATACAGATCGAACAGCCCGAGTTGAACAAAGGGAAAACTGAGGAGGGAAACTACAGTGGGACTGTTGGTCAAGCCAACCCACCGACAGTTAGGCAAAACCACTAGGATGGAGGAAATGACGGAAGTGGATGCAAATACAAGGATTTCATGGCGTCCAAACCACCGAGCCTATCTGGAAGCCCGATGCCGGTGGAAGTCATGAACTGGATCTCCGAGATGGAGATGATGTTTGAGAGTTGCGAGTGTAGCAACAGGCAAAAGACCGCTCTTGCGGTTCCTCTGTTGAAATCTAGAGTACTAAGCTGGTCGAAGCTACTAGCTAATTCGATGCCCAAAGGAAAAATGAGCAAGATACCGTGGTAAGATTTTTTGGTGCAGTTAAAGATGCAGTTCTGCTCTGAGCAGGATCTTCTGGAGATCAACAATGAGTTCCAGAATCTAAAGAAGGGAAGGATGAGTGTCATCGAGTATGGTGCAAGTTTTACGGATAAAATGAAGCTTGTTCCTTACCTAGTTCCAACTGAGCTCTCCATGGTCAACAAGTTTGCCCATGGATTACCAGCAGACTTTGGACCAATGGTCAAGCAAACAACCACTTTGAAAGGAGCCATCTGGGCAGTCAGGAATGTTGAGACCCAGATTAGGGAAAAGGGTCTGGAGAGAGATGAAGTTGGCAAGAAAAGGAAGCATGAAGGATCTTCAAAGTCCAACAAAGAAAGTAATTTCTCAAATATTGAAGAAGGGGGAGGAGGTGAAGCCAAGTGGTGCGAAAAGTGTAAAAAGAAGCACTTCGGGAAGTGTAGCGAGGAGGTAACTTGCTACAATTGTTGAAAGACAGGGCACTACGCCAGCAAGTGTGTGTTCAACAAAAAGGTGTGCTATGGATGTAACAAAGAAGGGCATATTTATAGGGATTACCCAAAGAAAAACGAGGTAGCAAGGCCAAACACACCACCAAGGCCAAGAGCATTCCACATGATTCTCGACGAAGCAGAAAACCATATGAGGAATCAAGGATGAGGACTTCATATCTGAAGATCAAGTTATACAGTAGCCATAGTATCGTATGATGTAGCCTATTAGAGGCATAGCCTAGGGTGAACTTGAACACCTATGTAATAGTTTCGAGAAATAATAAAGCCCTCGTTTTGTTATCTGATGTGTTAAACTGTAATGTGATTTTTCCTGTATGGTGACCTGGAAAACTACGAGACAATACTTGAGACGAGTATGAGTAGGTGTGAAAGGTAGTAGATGCATATACTACCGGAAGCACAAGACTCACGCTTGGATCAGGGAGAGTCACAAGGTTACCAAGAAGCTAGTAATTGATACCGTTTTATTCAAGCATGTCGTTACCATCGTTTCGGTAACGACTAAGAAGATTGTTGTTATTCTGACCCTAAAGTTCATATCAAGTTAAGTCCAACTATGATGAGTATGTTACGTGGTTCAGAGAACCAAGTTCGATGTAACATCAAACTTAAGCCAGAAGATTGAAGATAGTCAAAGCGATTGTGATCGTTGTTAAAGTAAGAAACTTGTAGTTAGAAGTACTACGATGTGACTAAATCACATAAGAACGTGAAGATCATGAATGGAAGTCTAACATGAGATAAAGAGCGGATGCAAGATCGAGCACCGTCTGTAGTCAAGGAGTCTAAGAGTTAGATACTCGTTCGAGGAAACATCGAAGTTATGACTTAGGATGAAGAGATAACGTATGGAGTCATCATGTGAGCCCTGAACCGTTGATGATTCCGGGACATAATCATCGTAAGGGGGAGATAATTGTAACGACCGTAGATCCGGGCTAGTCAATTTAGAGGCAATAAGGGTCGAAAACGACTTTTTGACAAAAGATTATTTAGAATAAATAATTTGAACCAAGCTGTAGTATATGTCACAAGGTTTCTGTACATATAAAGAACGCCGAAATCCGAGTTATAACGAAGAAATTATGACCCATTGAAGTTTCGCGACAGAACCGACACGATACCGGGAAGTGTAAATAGTGAATTTATGATAGAGAGACATTTAGCCTTATCAATCTAAATGAAAGTCGTAGAATACATTAAACCGAGAGCGTCCACAAAAAGAACACCCAAATTTGACTTCGTATGAGGAAGTTATGATTTTTCGAAGTTTTGGACTAGCACCCCTAACCCCCTCCTAAGCCTAGGTAAACCCCCTAGCACCCTAAGGAAGCCCCGAGGCTCCCAAAGTCCCAAGAAAAAGGGTCTTTCGGTTTCGAAACGCTGCTCTAAGGGAAGCCCGATTTTCTTTAAAATCCGTTTTAAGTGAGCTACGCTTACGCAATTTTTCATATAGCTTTCAAATAAGTGTAGTAATGTTATTAGGTCCTTAAAATAATTGATTAGACTATTATTATGAGTAATGGAGTGTTATTTAACGCTTATATAATAATAATAATAGCTAGACTATTAAATAAGTCTCGGTAAATATTAAACTAAACCCTAGTGGTATTGATACTAAGTTTTGTCGAGGATAATTGTTTTAAGAGTGTACTGTCCGAGTGCCGACTCACCACCTTACCAGGTGAGTGCATAGTTACTTTCATCTTACACATATATATGAAGTAATTTATATAAGTTACGTGCAATGTGTGCATATTATATGAATACTTGCTGTCTATGCTGGATGAACAATTTTATACATGTTTTAAATTATTTAAACTGTATATGTATTTTATATCTACGATGATGTTGGGGTAAACATGGGTAGATGTAATAGATGGAATATGAGTTGGATGATGAGTTGAGAGGTGTTATAGAACACATGTTGAGGATGAGAGGTGGACGATGTGAGAAGCCTTTCCCAAATGATGGCCCCGTCATTCAGCAGAGTATGGATGACAACCACAGACTATTCTAGACAGTCCAGTGGAACAATAGCAGGCTCGCAACCTGTAGGTGTTGTGAACGATGTGTTCACCCGGTGTACTCTAAACCCTGGTGACCATGCAGACTTGGTGCCTAAACCTTGGTGATCATGCAGACTTGGTGCCTAAACCTTGGTGATCATGCTGATTCCTTAGGATAATCCTTAGGAGTGAATGAATGAGGAATAGCTGATTCTTAGGGTAGATCCTTAAGAGTAAAGAAGATAATGGGGATGGGTAATTAGGTTGATTGTTTGATTGTTAAACATAATAATTATATTATTGTGGGTTGAAAACCATATGTATTCACTAGGTTTCCCAACCAGACCCACTAAGTTTATTTATATCACAGGTGTTGATATGAAGTCACATTACACTGAGAGATTAAAGAGATGTAGATCACTAGTATAAATAAATGTAAGTTCTGTTTATGCTTATGTTTCTATATTGACGATGACATCCCAAACGTTTTAAAATGAACAAAATACGTTTCTTCGAAAATATTTTGATAACGTATTTATAGTGTTTCTCTGGGAACAAATTCCGCAACATTTTTATGAAAAGAAGTACTCTGATTTTTATAAAACATAAATAAAATCGGTCTTTTCTGACCTTGAAAATGGGGATGTCACATGCTTGAAGTTAGTTGTTGATCCAAGCTTCTTTATCAGTTTTTCTTGGTACGTAGGTGGTACTCCTTAAAGCTAGTATTGCACAAAACCGTGGTTTTCTATACTACAATTTTTGGTGTTGCCCTTACAATGAAGTTGTGTTGATTGTTACAAGTTCCTCACTTATGTTGTCTTCTAAATTCTTTACATCGGGTAGCTTCAAGTGAATGCATCATATTTTTAAATTAAAGAAAAAACTAGTGTTATCTTTTTATATGTCTAAAAAAAATTATTTATTGTCAAAATTATTATAGAATGAAATATAAATATTTATCAACTTCTTAATGAAAATAGTTATGGGATATTAAGTAAAAAAGCATATGGTCGATATGAGAATCGGTAATTGAGGAAATTATGTTTGAAAGTAGATGTGAGTGTTATTATTATTATTATTATTTTAATAAGTAGACTCATACATGGACATGGTGGTAGAAAGAAACACAGTTTTGAATTTACATATTTTTACTTTAAACTACTTTTATGGATGCTCTTGTAAATTTACTTTCATTAAAATTTATATACTATTTCAACAGTTCTTTAAACATATATTAAGTAGATTTTTGGTAAGTTATTATTATCAATTTACGCCCATGTGAAAAACAATATCATTTTTCAATTGCTCGCTCTCGTTAGAGGTGCATATTTAAAATCGTTTTTTAAGTGAATGAAAAAAACCGACCAAAATTTTTTGAGAACCCGGTAGGTTAAAAGCAAATCGTCATTTAGTAATAGGTTTTAATATATGTATGAAACTATTTTTCTCCATTTTTTCTACGTCATTTAGTAATAGGCTTTAATATATGTATGAAACTATTTTTCTCCATTTTTTCTAATATAACCGAACCGAACCGGTCTTAAAACTGTAATTAAATTTCACTTCAAAAAACCAAATTTATTATAACAGAAATTGGTCAAATCACCGAAACCGGTTAAAAATTGATATAAAAAACAATTTATCTATAGAAATTAATTTAAGAAAAAAACTGTTCGCACCCGTTGTTTGGCGTGGGTAAACGATTAGTGTGTGTGTGTGTCTATATATATATATATATATATATATATATATATATATATATATATATATATATATTGTCACACCCCAAAACCGAGAACGGCGGGATACGTTCTAGGGTGGAGGATGTCATATCATAACAATGCATAATAGTAAAAACAAGCAACAACATCCATTGTATTAATATAATATTTGTAATACAAGCATGTTCTGTAAAGTTTGATAGACACCAAAAGTATAAACAAAATAAAAGATGAGTCTTATATGTGCTCCATCTTCCCAAAAGCTGCATCAGTACCTGTTTATTGATAACCTAAGAATACAAGTTATTTTGAAAACAAGTATTAGCATAAAGCTGGTGAGTTTATAAGTATTTAGTGTCGTTGCTTGTATATAAATGTTTACAATCATGTAGTGAAATGGCTGTTATCAAAATTTGAAAGTAGTTTGATTCCTCCATATTTTCCAAGAAAAGTAGTATTTTACCAAGACTAGGTTATTTGTAAGTTTGTATCTTTGAAAATGTAATATTCTTCTCGTGAAAATATCAGAAATGAAAATACAGTTTTAAACTCATTCATTATAGAGAAGGAATAAAGTTTCACCCCAGCGGCGTCCCTGCTGGTTAAATGTAATAGTGAATGTAAACTCCGGATAGTATTAATTTTGTATACACCTCGGGATGTGTGTTTAATTAAGGTTTAAATGTGAGCTCGTATGTAATCATACTGAGTGATAGTAGTATAACGGCTGATCCTCCAGGTCACCAATAGTGTAGTAGTGTTTTGTCATCCTTGGGCCTAAAAGGCTCGGACTGTAGCTGGCAGTCAGGATGGGGGAAAATCCGTCCCGTATAGATCTATACATGTAGTGGTTGCTCTCCCTTCAGGAAACGATGGTTACCTGACAGTTGCATAACAAAGTGTCGTCTAGAGAAATAGTGCATCACATTCCATTGTAGTATTTTCTCTCGTATAGTATATAGTATTCTCTTAGTGTACTATGTATTGTTCTCTTGATGTAGTTTATAGTGTTTCGTCATATAGTGGATAGTGTTACCTTAGTATAGTATATAGTGTTCTTTTCGCATAGTGTATTGTACATATAGTTTTGTAATTGTACTGACCATAGTGTGTATCATAGTAACATCAGTAATGAACGGTAATCCTTAACTATACCTATTATAGTTAATTAGAGTACTTCATTGAGTGTCTTCGATAAGTAGGAGTATCGAACTGGAGTGAAAACTTTTATATGTAACACAAATATACAAGATATATAACTAAGTATTAAATGACAGTCGGACAGATAACCTAACACCCTAAGTCCACAATCAAACAAGAACAAGAAATAAGGTCAGTTATTAGTTCTAAGTCCTTCAATACTTACTTATATAAATATATTGGTGTAGACATGATTTGGGAATAATTTAAGGTTTGAAAACATTGAAAATCAGTTTTGAGACAATTGATTCGTGAAAATGAGGTTGATAAACATTTGAAATAACTTTACTAACAAGATACTTTGAAAATGTAGAAAATCCTTTTGATAGCAAGTTATAAATCACAGATGATTAGTACTATAACTTGCTTGATTCAACTTGTATTCCCCCCCCCCCCCCCCCCCATAAAATCATTTGAAAGGTTAATTTAGGGGTATGAACTCATTGTTTAACATAGAGCCCGAGATTGCAATTGATATGAGTTTTGAGTGTCGACGGATGCTCTGAATGCAAATGGTCCCTATTAATCATATGGTGACACATATATGAGTTAGAACTAGGGGGTTTCATGACTAAACATGATGGGGAATCACTCTAAGGGCTTGAAATCACCAAGACTAAGTGTCCCTTGTTCTATACTCAATGATCTATGCAAGTTTAAGGTCAAATATGAATATTAGGGTGGGTGTATCACCATAAAAGTGAGTGTGCGGTTGGGGAATGCGGCCATACTTATGTGTGAGGCTGCACACTAGAGTGTGCAGTCGTACAGGGTGTGTGTGCGGCCGTACACAGGGGTGTGCGGCTGTACTCTCCTTGTTTGTGTCCTATGTGTCGATTGTGTGGCCATACTCTCACTTTGGAGGGTGTTTTGAATGGGTGCGGTCACCTGATGAGGGTGTGCGGCCGCATTCCTTGAAGGGGTGAAGAACACGAAGAACACTATGAGTTTTAAGCTTAGATTCAAGTGTTTTACCTCAATAACAAGCTGAACGATGATGTTCTCCACGTTTTGGAGTCCTTCTAAGTGTTCTTGGATGGTTTTTCTAGAGAGAGAAAGTATAGAGAGAGAGAGAGAGAAAGATTCAGCTAAAAGTGAATGGAAGGGGGTCCTCTACTATATATAGGGTCGGGTGTGAGGCTGGAGGGGGTTTGCGGCTGGGTGTGTGGCTGGCTGGCCGTACACACTAGTGTGCGGCCGCACACACTTCTATTGGTGTGTTTGGCTGGATTTTGTGATGCAACACCCTTCCTAACCCTTCCTAACGCCCATTTAGCCCTCACGCGGACCCAACATTTTGCTAGAAGATGCTAAATTCAAGTGAATTATAGATATATGGATCAATTGCATAGTGTAAAAGTGTCAGGTTGTCACATCCTCCCCCCGTTAGGGGAATTTCGTCCCGAAATTTAGAGCTCAAGCAGTTAAGTTATTACAAATAACTAAGTAAAAAGATGGGGGTATTTAAGTTTCATTTGATCTTCACGCTCCCAAGTGAACTCCGGTCCTTGTTTGGCATTCCAACGAACCTTCACTATAGGGATGCGGCTTTGTTTCGTTCGTTTGACCTCTCGATCCATAATCTCCACCGGTTCTTCCACGAAGTTGAGGCTCTCATTGATCTCGATCTTGTCGAGTGGGATTACAAGAGTCTCGTCGGATAGACACTTTTTCAAGTTTGAGACGTGGAATGTAGGATGTATGTTACTAAGCTCGCGAGGTAGTTTGAATTTGTAAGCCACGGGGCCGATTCTAGCGAGAATCTCGAAAGGCCCTATGTATTTTGGATTTAGCTTTCCACACTTCCCAAAGTGTATCGTGCCTCTCCAGGGTGCGACTTTGAGAAGGACTCGGTCTCCCACCTGGAACTCCAAGGGTTTTCTTCATTTGTCTGCGTAGCTTTTCTGTCGGTCTCTAGCGGCTTTTAATCTTTCACGAATCTGAACGATCTTCTCAGTCGTTTCTCGAATGATCTCCGGACCTGTGAGAGTGTTGTCAGGAATCTGTCCTTTAGCTAACTGGGTGTCACCCACCTCAGCCCAACACAGAGGGGATCTGCACTTTCGGCCGTAGAGGGCTTCAAATGGAGCTGCCTTGATGCTCGTGTGGTAACTATTGTTGTAGGAAAACTCGACCAGGGGTAAGAGGGTATTCCATGCCTTACCAAAGTCGATCACACAGGCTTGCAGCATATCTTCCAGAGTTTGGATAGTCCTCTCACTTTTTCCGTTGGTCTGCGGATGGTAGGTTGTAATCATGTCCAACCTCATTCCCAAGGCACTCTGCAATGATTGCCAAAATCTTGAAGTGAACCTACTATCCCTATCAGAGATAATAGATATAGGAATACCATGCAGTCGAACAATCTCTTGGATGTAGATTTCTGTGAGTCTTTCCATCTTGAAAGTTTCTTTGATTGGCAGGAAATGGGAGGATTTCGTCAATCGATCGGCAATTAACCAAATGGTATCGTACCCACTCGGAGATTTGGGTAATTTCGTAATGATATCCATAGAAATTATTTCCCATTTCCACTCAGGTATCTCGGGTTGCTGGAGCAGACCCGAGAGTTTCTGATATCCGACCTTCACCTTGGCCCAAGTCAGACACTTGCCCATGAATGTAGCGATCTCGACTTTCATGTTTGGCCACCAATATAACTTCTTGAGATCAAGGTACATCTTGTCCGAACCTAGGTGAACAGAGTACCTGGTCTTGTGAGCTTCGTTCATGACAACCTCTCTGTAACCACCGAACTTTGGGGTCCAGATCCGATCCATGAAACAATAAACTCCGTCTCCTCGGATCTCAAGATTCTTATCCATTCCTCTCAAAGTTTCGTTTATGACATTTTATGGTTTTAGGGCTTCCATCTGGGCTTCTTGGATTTACGCGGATAAGTGAGAATGGATAGTCATTGACAGTGATTTAACCCTTCGACCATAATATTCTTTCCGAATTAGGGCGTCGGCTACTACATTGGCTTTACCCGGGTGATAACAAAGTTCACATTCATAGTCATTAGTAGTTCGACCCACCGTCGTTGTCTCATATTGAGCTCTTTCTGGTTAAGTATGTGTTGGAGGCATTTGTGATCGATGTATATCGTGCTCTTCGTACCGTACAGATAGTGCCTCCAGATGTTTAGGGTGAACACAACCGCTCCCAATTCGAGATCGTGTATGGTGTAGTTGACCTCGTATGTCTTCAGCTATCTTGAAGCGTAGGCGATGACCTTACCTTGTTGCATCAGAACACAACCGAGCCCCTGATTGGACGCATCGCAGTAAACCACAAAATCATTAGTTCCCTTAGGAAGGGATAGTATCGGCACGGTACATAGGGCTCATTTCAGGGTTTGGACTGCCTTCTCCTATTTTTATTTCCAATCAAAGGCTACACCCTTCTGGGTTAATGTTGTAAGAGGTTTCGCGATCCGGGAGAAGTTCTGAATGAACCTGCGATAGTAACCAGCGAGACCTAGAAATTGACGAATTTCTGTAGGCGTCTTCGGTGCTGACCAGTTCTCAATAGCTTTAATCTTGGATGGGTCCACGTGGATTCCTTTTTTTGCTAATCACGTGTCCTAAGAATTCGACCCTTTGGATCCAAAATTCGCACTTAGAGAATTTCACGTATAGCTTCTCTAATCGTAGGGTTTCCAGGACTTGTCGTAGGTGCTCGCTATGCTCCTCCTTACTTCGAGAGTAAACCAGTATGTCATCAATGAAGACGATGACGAACTGATCCAAGTAAGGACAACACACCCTATTCATTAAGTCCATGAATACTGCGGGCGCGTTGGTCAGTCTGAATGGCATCATTACGAACTCCTAGTGCCCGTAACGAGTTCGGAAGGCGGTTTTCAGAAGATCCTCCTCGAGCACTCGCAACTGATGTTATCCGGACCTTAGATCAATCTTGGAGAAGTAATTTTCCCCTTGCAGTTGGTCAAAGAGATCGTCTATACGAGGAAGAGGGTAACGATTTTTAACCATTAGTTTGTTGAGTTCTCTGTAATCGATACACATACGGAACGATCCGTCTTTCTTCTTTATGAACAAGACTGGCGCTCCCCAGGGTGAGAAACTCAGTCTTATAAAGCCCTTGCTGAGCAGCTCGTTAAGTTGACTAGACAATTCTTTCATTTCAGCAGGCGCTAGACGATACGGCGATTTGGCTACGGGGGTATCTCATCAAATTAAGTCGATCCTGAACTCGACCTGACGTTGTGGAGGTAAACCTGGTAGCTCCTCTGGGAAAACGTCAGGTAAGTCGCATACTACGGGGAAGTCTTTTAGATCTTTTGTTTTCTAGCTCATGTCGACAACGTGTGCAAGAAACGCACGATATTCTTTACGCAAGTACTTCTGGGCTTGAATACTGGAAATGATACAAAGACTCGTACTAGGTTTGTCTCCGTAGATTAACAGAGTTTCGTTATTCAGTAGATTTAGACGGATGGCTTTGTCGAAGCACATAATATCGGCGCGATGGAGACTCAACCAGTCCATGCCTACAATGATGTCGAAACTCTTGATCGATACTGGTATGATGTCGATAGGAAATGAATGATTATCTAGCGCGAGGGTACAACCTATGTAGATCTCGTTAGAACTTTCTGTCTTTCCGTTAGCCATCTCTACGACGAAGGTTTCTTTTAACGGTTGTGAGGATTGTTTAAGTAAGTCTTTAAAGTTTTGGTTTACGAAGCTTCTTTCCGCCCCACTATCGAATAGGATACAAGCATAAGAGTTATCGAGAAGGAACGTACCCGTGACTACTGTGGGGTCTGCTACCGCTTCATTGTGACTGATAGCAAGTAGTCTTCCTGTTCCTCCCGTATTCCCAGCTTTCGGGTAGTTTCTTTTGAAGTGTCCGACCTCTCCACAACCATAGCAAGCTTGACTCACTCCGGTACTGGGAACTTGACTGATGGGTTTGGGTTGAGACTTAAAAAACCGGATGGTATGACCCTTCCCATTGCAGTTAGTGCAGTGCGTTTCACGACAGGGGTCGTGATGATGGAAAGAGCACTTGGTGCACTTGGGTATGTTTCCAGCATAGGTTTTGGCTGGTGCAGGGGCAGCGGGAGCAGTGATAGTGTAACACCGAAAATTTTCAAAACAAAATTTTTCAATTTTTATAAAGCATAATTCCATTGATATTCATAAAACAACCATTTTAATTATCCAAACAAGACAATACAAAATCCCAAGATCATGATATCAAGCTCCGAATGTGTGTGTACGGATCAAGCCGGCGCCTTCCCGCGGTCGTCACTAGTACCTGAAACAATAACATCAACACTGTAAGCACAAGGCTTAGTGAGTTCCCCAAAATACTACATATAACACATATTAGCCACTCGAGGCTATAACTCTGTGGGTCCGTGCACCCAAACTCTGTGAACCCTCAGGTTCTAACTCTGTGAACCTTCCGGTTCTAACTCTGTAAACATGCACAGCATCAATCACATAGAAGTAATGCAGTACAACACATAACATACATAGCATACAAATACTCTATCACATAACTCTGGTTACCTACTCAAGGTAAAGTATAGTGAGAAGACTCACCTCGCGTGTCTCGGTAAATCGTAAACCTGAAATCGCTAATCACTCGACCTGTCGAGCTGTTGTCCCCCTATAGCACAATACACCTCTAATTAACACTTTCCCAACTAGGGTTGACCACACTATAACAAGTCAATCTAGGTCAACGCTGGTCAACGGTCAACGGTCAACTTTGACCGGACTCGGCGAGTACCCAGGAGACTCGGCGAGTCTGGGCGTGTACACCAATTTCCCTGGAATCCTCCCTTGACACGTCGAGCATTCCCTCAACTCGACGAGTTCCACCTGGCACAAGTTGTGGGGCCACCATGACTCAACTCGCCGAGTCTCAAGAACAACTCGGCGAGTCCAGTTAGACTCAGTCCACCTGTCCATTCTGACTCCCCCTTGACTCACTGAGTCCACCTTTCCCAACTCGACGAGGCCACTCACAGTGTGGTCGGGCAACATTCATGCTACTCGCCGAGTCTGTTCTTCGGACTCGGCGAGTCCATGCCATGCACTGACTCAATCTTGCTCTAAAGGTCAGATCCAGTTCATTAATCCATAGATCCAATCCCTCCAAGCTCATTTAGCACGTAAAGTTACAATCTTGATGCACATACAACCTCTATATGACCATATATGATGTTTATGACTCAAATACTACAACACAAGGTCAAAGACTCTATTGTCACTCATAAAGCTTGATGAGTGAGGCTCTCTGGACCTCTATGGATCCAGATCCATGGCCTCAACTCAAAGAGGGAACCAATGGCATCAAATCATCCCATAAATGACCACCACAAGCCCTAAATTGCATCATGCTTCACTAAACAGAAAATGGTCCGAGATAATACCTCTAGAGTGATGATCTAAGCTCCAAATCCACGAAATAGCAACCTCCTTTGCTTCCTCTTGCCTAGGGTCTCCTTCTTCTTGCTAAATAACACACACAAGATCAACAATGGCTCCTTACTCTTCACAAATAGCTCAAGAACACAAGGGTCACTCACTGAGGGTTGGGTGAGCACAAATGACGGCCATAAGGCCCTTTAAATAGGCCTCAAACCCAAAGATTTAGGGTTTCATTACACAGCGCAGACTCGCCGAGTCCATATCCTGGACTCGCCGAGTCCAGGCGCGCACCAATGTTCAATTCCGCGTCTCTACTCGGCGAGTCTGAGCTCCAACTCGCCGAGTCCCTCTCACAATATGACAAAATTAGATTTACAAGATACCTGGTAAAATCCGGATGTTACAACTCTCCCCCACTAGAACTAGACTTCGCCCTCGAAGTCTCGCTCTAAAATAGCTCCGGATGCTGCTCCCGCATCATACCCTCCGGCTCCCAGGTCATTTCTGATCCCTTCCGATGTTGCCACTGTACCAATACCAGAGGTACCTCCTTGTTCCTCAAAATCTTGATCTTTCGATCCCTAATAGCCACTGGTCTCAGCATAATTCAGGCTTGCATCTACCTGAATATCCTCTAATGGAACCACTGCCGACTCGTCGGCTATACATTTCCTCAACTGCGATACATGAAAAGTGTTGTGAATCTGTCCCAACTCTGCTGGTAACTCCAGCCGATAGGCTACCCGGCCCACCCTTTCGATCACACGAAACGGACCTATAAACCGGGGCCCCAATTTGCCCCTCTTCCTGAACCGGATCACTCCTTTCCAAGGAGAAACCTTCAGGAGAACAAAGTCGCCGACCTGAAATTCCAGCTCGGACCGGCGTCTATCCGCGTAACTCTTTTGTCAGCTCTGAGCGGTCAATAACCTCTGTCTGACCAGCTGTATCTGCTCTGTCGTCTGATTCACGATCTCTGTACTGCCCATTACCCTTTGCCCAACCTCTCCCCAACATATGGGAGTTCGACACCTCCTACCATACAACAGCTCAAAGGGCGGCATACCGATGCTCGAATGATGGCTGTTATTGTAGGAAAACTCCGCCAAAGGCAAATACGTATCCCAACTACCCCCAAAGTCCAATACACATGCCCGAAGCATGTCTTCAAGTGTCTGAATCGTCCGCTCACTCTGGCCGTCGGTCTGGGGGTGGTATGCGGTACTAAAATGCAGCTTAGTACCCAACTCCTCATGAAATTTCTTCCAGAAGCGGGAAGTGAAATGCACATCGCGGTCTGAAACGATCGAGATCGGCACCCCATGCCGAGATACAACCTCCCTCACATAAATCTCCGCCAACTTCTCCGCCGAAGAACTCTCACTGATGGCAAGAAAGTGAGCGCTCTTCGTCAACCTATCCACAATCACCCAAATTGCATCGACTCCTCTGGCAGTCCTTGGCAATTTGGTGATGAAATCCATAGTGATCTGTTCCCACTTCCATTCGGGAACCTCCAATGGCTGCAACTTGCCATGCGGTCTCTGGTGTTCGGCCTTCACCCTTCGACAGGTCAAACACCTATCGACAAACCATGCGACATCCCTCTTCATACAAGGCCACCAATACTCCTTCCTTAGGTCCAAATACATCTTTGTAGCCCCGGGATGGATCGGAAATTTCGATCTATGAGCCTCCTCCATCAATGTAGTACGTGTACCGCCTACAAACGGTACCCAGATCCGGCCCTGATAAGTCATAAGGCCTCGACTATCCGATACGAACTCCGAAACCAACCCAACGACCCGCTCTCTCTTCTGCATCTCCGGACGCACAGCCTCAGCCTGAGCCCCACGAATGGCGTCCAGAACTGGAGCTATCACAGTCAGTCGCAAACATACATTTCGCAGTGGAGCACTCTCCGCCCTGCGACTCAATGCGTCGGCTACCACATTAGCTTTGCCCGGGTGGTACAAAATCTCGCAATCATAATCCTTGACCACATCTAACCACCTTCTTTGCCGCATGTTTAGGTTAGGCTGATCCATCAGGTACTTCAAGCTCTTATGGTCCGTGTAAATCGTACAACGAACCCCATACAAGTAGTGCCGCCAAATCTTGAGGGCGAACACCACTGCCCCCAACTCCAGATCATGTGTGGGGTACCTCGTCTCGTGAGGCTTCAACTGCCTCGATGCATATGCTATCACATGTCCCTTTTGCATCAGTACCGCTCCCAGTCCTAAAATCGATGTATCACAGAATACCACAAAACCCTCCATCCCTTCCGGAAGAGCTAATACTGGAGCTTCACACAACCTCTGGCGAAGCGTCTCAAAGGAGGTCTGCTGCTCGGGACCCCATAGAAATGTAACACCCTTCCGGGTCAATCTGGTGAGTGGAACCGCAATCTTGGAGAAATCCTTAATAAACCTCCGATAATACCCTGCCAACCCAAGGAAACTCCGGATCTCAGAAGGTGACCTTGGCACCTCCCACCTCATCACTGCGTCAACCTTGGCCGGATCGACCAATATCCCCTTCTGGTTAACGAGATGTCCCAGAAACTGGACCTCCCGCAACCAAAAATCGCACTTGGAAAACTTTGCATAAAGTTTCTTCGATCTCAAAACTCCAAGAACCTCCCTCAAATGCTCCTCGTGCTGCTCTCTAGATCTCGAATATACCAGAATATCATCAATGAACACAATCACCGACCGATCCAACATCGACCGACATACCCTGTTCATGAGGTCCATGAACACAGCCGGGGCATTGGTGAGCCCAAAAGGCATCACCACAAACTCATAATGCCCATAACGCGTCCTGAATGCTGTCTTCTGGACGTCCTCATCCCGTACTCTCACCTGATGATAGCCCGACCTCAAATCAATCTTGGAGAACCAAGATGCTCCCTGTAACTGATCGAATAAATCATCGATCTTCGGCAACGGGTAACGGTTCTTGACCGTCAACTTATTCAGTTCCCGATAATCAATACACATGCGATGCGAGCCATCTTTCTTCTTCACAAACAGGATGGGTGCTCCCCACGGCGAGCTACTCGGCCGAATAAACCCCTTCCCCAGCAACTCCTGAAGTTGCGAGGATAACTCTTGCATTTCTGGAGGCGCAAGGCGATACGGCACCTTAGCGATAGGCGCGGCTCCGGGAACCAAATCGATACCGAACTCCACTTGCCTCACGGGAGGCACACCTGGTAACTCTTCGGGAAAGACATCTGGAAACTCACGCACCACCGGAACTTCATCCACCGAACTCGGTCTCTCGGAGATCACTCGCGTATCCATCACATACGCCACGAAACCCTTACAGCCCTGCTGTAAACACTGCCTCGCCCTAGCAGCCGAACAAAAGACTGATCCAGAACGTGTACCCTCGCCGTAAACCGAAAGAACTCCCCCACTAGGATCTCGTATAGTCACCAGCTGACGCTCGCAATCGATAACCGCGCCGAATCGGCTCAACCAGTCCATGCCCACTATAACACAGACATCACCCATCGCAATAGGAATCAGGTCGATCGGGAACTCAAACCCAAAAATCTCCAATACACATCCCCGAAGGACCTCCGTGGCACAAATCACTCTGTTGGCGGCTATAGAAACCCGTAGGGGCCGATTCAGTGCCCCACGACTAACACTGATATGCTGACTAAATGTCAAAGATACAAAAGATCGACTCGCACCCGAGTCAAATAACACTAAAGCAGGTACAGAATTCACGAGGAAGGTACCTATGCATAGCATAATATAAGCATAATATCTCGACACCATAAATAAATAATAAAAAGAAAGCGTACCAGCCACAACGTCGGGTGCAGCGCGGACCTCTTTCGCAGTCAGCTGAAAGGCTCTCCCCCGAGCCCTTGGTGCCTCGGCCTTCACGGGCCGACTCTCTGTAGCAGTAGCTCTGATGGCGGCGGGAGCAGACCCCTGAGATGCTCCGCGCAGCAGCGGACACTCTGCCTTCCGGTGTCCGGTCTGGTTACAGTGGAAGCACACTGTAAACCCCTTGGGGCAGTCCTTGGCCATATGCCCCTCCTTGCCACATTTGTAGCAAGACCCCGCTCGACAGACTCCATCGTGACCCTTGCCGCACTTTCCACAAGTGCGGCCCTTCTGGCTCCCGGGTCGGGGATCAGCGGGCTTGGCCCGCTTGGCTGCCGGCTGGGACTGTGCCGGCCGCCGATCCCTCCCCAGAGACTCCACCTCCTCCCTGGCCTGAGTCTCAAGCTCAATCTCCCTCTTCTGAGCATTTGCCTGAAGCTCGGCAAATGTCCGATATGAGGAGTTCACAGCGAACTCCCGAATATCCCGTCTCAGAATGCTCAGGTAACGGCTCATACGTGCCTGCTCGGTGGACACGTGCTCAGGGCAGAACATCGCCCTCTCATGAAACATCCTCGTAATAGCTGTGACTGACTCGGTACCCTGCTTGAGGGTCAGAAACTCCTGTGTCAGACGTTCCCTCTCCACCTGAGGAACGTACTCATCTCGGAACATGGTAGTGAACCTCTCCCAGGTCACTGCCGAAAGCTCAGTCGGTGTGAAGTGTGCCGTCACAAACTTCCACCAGTCCTTCGCTCCCAAGCGAAGCTGGTTCAGCGCGAACCGAACCTTCAAATGCTCAGGGGACGAGCAAGTGAAGAAGCATCCCTCCATGTCAGATATCCACCTCATAGCTGCCACCGGATCCTGCGTACCGTCAAACTCTGGTGGCTTGGTGTTGCTGAACTCCGTAAACAATGTCGCATCACCTCCCTGGGGTCTTGCCGCAGCAATCGCTGCGGTAGCCGCAGCCTCAGAAAGAGCGGCATAGCGCTCGTCAAATGTCTCAATCAACACGGTCTTAATGGACCCGAACATCTCTGGTAACTCAGCTCTGATGACCGCAGCCACCTCCTCATGAATGATCTGTCGAATCTCCTCATCGCTAGTTCCGGCATCCTCCGGCATGTGACGTGTCCTCACCATGATCAACCTCTGAAATACAACATGCGATAATTAGAATTTACTCGAACACTCTTACATTCGACAATCCACCCCTCCTTGATTCTTGGTATCCCAAGATTCTTATTTGGATTGTGTACCGCACCGGTGCTTTCAGTAGTACGGGCCCAATACTACTGTCCGCACCATCTCAGTACACACCCCAAATCTTCCTCTTCGGATCCCAATCCCCAAGTACTCTATTATACTTAAATCACTCTGTAACAGGTCTCACACAAAGTCCTAGCTGCTACCTAATTACTCTCAGCATCTCATAGCAGCTCACCCCTCCCTAGGCTAAGGCATCACAAAACAGGCCACTCTAGTCCTATTAGCAATACCTAGCCTACTCTAGCATGCAAATACATCACATTAATAATAATTATCACATAATATAAAGGTATTTTGGGAATTCACCGTTCGGGCGCTGGCTGATCGTACACACGTTTCTTCCTGGAAAATCTTTTACTCTTAGAAAACTTTGGTTTTTATTTTGAAATATCTCTTCAATTCCTCAGTTTGAGTTCAAATACCCCCGAAGGTGTACCCGAATCCCTCAAACCAAGGCTCTGATACCAATTTGTAACACCGAAAATTTTCAAAACAAAATTTTTCAATTTTTATAAAACATAATTCCATTGATATTCATAAAACAACCATTTTAATTATCCAAACAAGACAATACAAAATCCCAAGATCATGATATCAAGCTCCGAATGTGTGTGTACGGATCAAGCCGGCGCCTTCCCGCGGTCGTCACTAGTACCTGAAACAATAACATCAACACTGTAAGCACAAGGCTTAGTGAGTTCCCCAAAATACTACATATAACACATATTAGCCACTCGAGGCTATAACTCTGTGGGTCCGTGCACCCAAACTCTGTGAACCCTCAGGTTCTAACTCTGTGAACCTTCCGGTTCTAACTCTGTAAACATGCACAGCATCAATCACATAGAAGTAATGCAGTACAACACATAACATACATAGCATACAAATACTCTATCACATAACTCTGGTTACCTACTCAAGGTAAAGTATAGTGAGAAGACTCACCTCGCGTGTCTCGGTAAATCGTAAACCTGAAATCGCTAATCACTCGACCTGTCGAGCTGTTGTCCCCCTATAGCACAATACACCTCTAATTAACACTTTCCCAACTAGGGTTGACCACACTATAACAAGTCAATCTAGGTCAACGCTGGTCAACGGTCAACGGTCAACTTTGACCGGACTCGGCGAGTACCCAGGAGACTCGGCGAGTCTGGGCGTGTACACCAATTTCCCTGGAATCCTCCCTTGACACGTCGAGCATTCCCTCAACTCGACGAGTTCCACCTGGCACGAGTTGTGGGGCCACCATGACTCAACTCGTCGAGTCTCAAGAACAACTCGGCGAGTCCAGTTAGACTCAGTCCACCTGTCCATTCTGACTCCCCCTTGACTCACTGAGTCCACCTTTCCCAACTCGGCGAGGCCACTCACAGTGTGGTCGGGCAACATTCATGCTACTCGCCGAGTCTGTTCTTCGGACTCGGCGAGTCCATGCCATGCACTGACTCAATCTTGCTCTAAAGGTCAGATCCAGTTCATTAATCCATAGATCCAATCCCTCCAAGCTCATTTAGCACGTAAAGTTACAATCTTGATGCACATACAACCTCTATATGACCATATATGATGTTTATGACTCAAATACTACAACACAAGGTCAAAGACTCTATTGTCACTCATAAAGCTTGATGAGTGAGGCTCTCTGGACCTCTATGGATCCAGATCCATGGCCTCAACTCAAAGAGGGAACCAATGGCATCAAATCATCCCATAAATGACCACCACAAGCCCTAAATTGCATCATGCTTCACT
Source organism: Lactuca saligna (assembly GCF_052625555.1). Taxonomy (NCBI): domain Eukaryota; kingdom Viridiplantae; phylum Streptophyta; class Magnoliopsida; order Asterales; family Asteraceae; genus Lactuca; species Lactuca saligna. The sequence goes on along the minus strand of NC_136418.1, from coordinate 125,543,113 downwards.
AAACAGAAAATGGTCCGAGATAATACCTCTAGAGTGATGATCTAAGCTCCAAATCCACGAAATAGCAACCTCCTTTGCTTCCTCTTGCCTAGGGTCTCCTTCTTCTTGCTAAATAACACACACAAGATCAAGAATGGCTCCTTACTCTTCACAAATAGCTCAAGAACACAAGGGTCACTCACTGAGGGTTGGGTGAGCACAAATGACGGCCATAAGGCCCTTTAAATAGGCCTCAAACCCGGAGATTTAGGGTTTCATTACACAGCGCAGACTCGCCGAGTCCATATCCTGGACTCGCCGAGTCCAGGCGCGCACCAATGTTCAATTCCGCGTCTCTACTCGGTGAGTCTAAGCTCCAACTCGCCGAGTCCCTCTCACAATATGACAAAATTAGATTTACAAGATACCTGGTAAATCCGGATGTTACAGACAGCATGGACAGCCACCGTCTGTTGGTTTTTGGAGGGTGATTGAGTTGACTTGCCCTTCTTCTGGTCCTACCGTTTCCTCTTGTTATCGAATGATGTGGTTGGTACAGTGGCAACCGTTGTAGTTGTTGATGGGGTGGAAGGAACTTCATTATCAATCAACCTTTGATCCAATTCCTTGGCGCTGTCAAAGGTCATAGGGCGTAATGCTAAAACGTTCCCTCGATATGGGGGCACTAAGCCCCATATGTATTGCTCAATCTTCTTGCTCTTAGTGGGGATCATGTTAGGACACATAGCTACTAGGTCATAGAACCTGGCCGTGTAAGCCACTACGTCAGTCCCCTTCATTTTGAGGTTCCAAAGTTCCTTTTCGAGTTTCTGAAGTCCGCCCCTATGGCAGTACTCTCTCATCAATAGGTCCCTCAGTGTGTCCCAGCCCATGGCGTTGGCTGTTACCAGGGAGAGTGATTTAACATAGCCATTCCACCATGTCAAGGCCCTTTCGGTGAACGTGCAAGAAGCGAATTTAATCTTGCTTTCCTCGGGGCATGAGCACATCTCGAAGACGACCTCCGTTCTTTCAAACCACTAAGATAATGCACGGATTCCTCCGGTCCCATTTAAGAAGGTTGGTTTGCAGTTCATGAAGTCCTTATAGGTGCATATCCCTGTATTCGTTGATGATCTTCACCATGTCTAGAATTTCCGCCCATTCCAGCACCACTTGCATCACCAGAATTTATTTGAGCCAGAGTTGCAGTCACCGCTGCGGTTACACCCGTTTGAAATATCACCGGATCGAACTGTGGAAGAGGGGTTTGAGTCGTAGGTCTGCCTCTGTTTGGGCGCTTATAGGGAGGCATCTTTTGCTAAAAATTTATAAGGATGACGACAATAGTGAGAAACAATTGTGAGTCTGATGAGAGCATTTCATGAATTAAATCACCATATACAAGTTGTCAGACAAAGTCATATACCGAGTAGGGATACATAAGAGTATAGACTTTTCCCAATAGTTTAGATAACTGTCAATATTAATGGTATTACTGATGTAAATAAGTTCTGGAAAAATGGCCTAACGGTAGACCTTACATCAAACCATAAGGGGGAAAATGATTGACAGTTTAGATGACTGCATAGCATACTGAAAGATGAGAATATTATATCGACAGTGCTTCATTCAAATGCAGATGCTAAAGGCTATCCCTAACTCAAAAGAAAAGATGCGCTAGTCATCTTTTATCGGCAGCGGCGGATGTTTCCCGGGTGAACTCGAAGGTCGGCCAGTTGGCGTTCCATGTCGAGGAGGTGTCGCTCGTAGACCCTTTGGCGAACTCGGAGCTCTATGACTTCATCCCGGGTCTTGGCTAATTCCCGAAAAAAGGCCTCGTTGTCTACTCCGGACCTCTCCCTAACATGCTCTAGGCGGCTGGTGTTAAGGGAGTGCAACCTTCCGTTTGTATCAACCTCTACAATATGTTGGAGTGCGGTCCTTCCTTGAATTTCATTGCGGGCAACTCTTCGGACCAGGATGGGTTAGACTATGTCTGTTGATCCTCCTTCGCTCGTGTCATAAAAGATTCAGTCTCCATTGAATGGCATGGGTTGATTTTGCTCCTTACTCCACGTTTCTATGCATTCCACCCATGCAGGCGTCGGGCCTTGGAAGGCCTGGCGGGGGTTAGGTTTTGGGACAGGGGACACAGGGGGTAAGTTGTTGGCTTCGGGTTCGAAGTTAGACCCATCCGAGAAGCCTTTTGCTTGGTGGTCATCCAATGGAATTTGATGTTCCTCATCGGGCTCTTCTTCAAGCCATCCCGCATTGCCGTGATTTGGGAAGTATGGGTCACCATGATGAAATCCGGCCATGATATCTATGCGAGAAAATGGGAGGAATAGTTAATAGACGTACTAATCTAAGATACTTATAAGAGGATCGTTATTAGTCATACCAATACTTACATAATGCATACTAATTGCATGCGACCAAAACAAGATAGACCTTCAAATAAGCGACCCTAACTCTAAATCCACAACCAAACAAGGAACAGGAAGTAAAGCAAAGATCACATATTCTAAGTCTATAACATCTTAGTCACATGTAACCGTAGCGTATCCACTTAGCAACTATTGCTCTCCTAATAATGACATTTTTAATTCTCACATATGTAAATTATAGAGATGTAGAATACTCCTATAGTATTCTCATGTTAGAGTTCTTGTGGTAGTGTTGGTAAGTTTTAGACTTGTTGCAGCACCACAACCACTCTTAGGCACATGCTAGTCACTCCTAGAAAAATGTAGTTGATCAGGCTACATCTACCCATATGTGACTATATGTCTCTAAGCCTAACTGTGCTGCTCAACAATCTTAATACTTTTGTTCTGTTCTAGTATGATACTGACCCCTTGTATTCGTGGATGTATATATATACTTAGTTAAATATTTTAGTATTAAAAGCATATATTCATGGTCAGAGTGTTTTAGTCTCGAAGAGTTATAGTTCATATATCTTTTATGGTTTGATATACTAGATTCACTATAAACAATTCTCTGATATCAATCTGTCACATCCCAAAACCGAGAACGACGAAATACGTTCTGGGGTGGAGGACGTCATGTGCGGTATCATAACAATGCATAATAGTAAAAACAAGCAACAACATCCATTGCATTTATATAATATTTGTAATACAAGCGTGTTCTGTACAGTTTGATAGACACCAAAAGTATAAACAAAATAAAAGATGGGTCTTATATGTGCTCCATCTTCCCAAAGGCTGCATCAGTACCTGTTTATTGACGACCTAAGAATACAAGTTATTTTGAAAACGAGTATCAACATAAAGATGGTGAGTTCATAAGTATTTAGTGTCGTTGCTTGTATAAAAATGTTTACAATCATGTAGTGAAATGGCTGTTATCAAAATTTCAAAGTAGTTTGATTCCTAGAAAATCCCATATTTTGTAGCAAAAGTAGTATTTTACCAAGACTAGGTTATTTGTAAGCTCGTTTCTTTGAAAATGTAATAGTCTTCTCCTGAACATATCAGAAATGAAAATATACTTTAAAACTCGTTCATTACAGAGAAGGAATAGAGTTTCACCCCAGCAATGTCCCTGCCGGTTTAATGTAATAGTGAATGTAAACTCCGGATAGTATTAATTTTGTATACACCTCGGGATGTGTGTTTAATTAAGGTTTTGAATATGAGCTCGTATGTAATCATACTGAGTGATCGTAGTATAGCGGCTGACCCTGCATGTCACCAATAGTGTAGTAGTGTTTTGTCATCCCTGGGCCTAAAAGGATCGGATTGTAGCTGGCAGTCGGGATGGGGGAAAATCCGTCCCGTATAGATCTATACACGTAGTGGTTGCTCTCCTTTCAGGAAGCGACGGTTACCCGACAATTGCATAGAAAAGTGTCGTATAGAGAAATAGTGCATCGCATTCCATTGTAGTGTTTTCTCTCGTAGAGTATATAGTATTCTCTTAGTAGACTATGTAATGTTCTCTTGATGTAGTTTATAGTGTTTCTTCATATAGTGGACAGTGTTACCTTAGTATAGTATATAGCGTTCTTTTCACATAGTGTATTGTAAATATAGTTTGTAATTGTACTGACCATAGTGTGTATCATAGTAACATCGGTAATGAAGGGTAATCCTTAACTATACTTATTATAGTTAATTAGAGTACTTAATTGAGTGTCTTCGATATGTAGGAGTATCGAACTGGAGTGAAAACTTTTATATCTAACACAAATGTATAGGTTATATAACTAAGTATTAAACGACAGTCGGATAGATAACCTAACACCCTAAGTCCACAATCAAACAAGAACAGGAAATAAGGTCAGTTATCAGTTCTAAGTCCTTCAATACTTACTTATATAAATATATTGGTGTAGACATGATTTGGGAATAATTTAAGGTTTAAAAACATTGAAAATCAGTTTTGAGACAATTGATTCGTGAAAATGAGGTTGATAAACATTTGAAATAACTTTACTAACAAGATACTTTGAAAATGTAGAAAATCCTTTTGATAGCAAGTTATAAATCACAGATGATTAGTATTATACCTTGCTTGATTCAACTTGTATTCCCCCGGTAAAATCATTTAAAAGAATTTGAATGGTTAATTTAGGGGTATGAACTCATTGTTTAACGTAGAGTCCGAGAATGCGATTGATATGAGTGCTGAGTGTCAACGGATGCTCTGAACGCAAATGGTCCTTATTAATCATATGGTGACACATATATGAGTTAGAACTAGGGGTTTTCATGACTAAACATGATGGAGAATCACTATAAGGGCTTGAAATCACCAAGACTAAGTGTCCCGTGTTCTATACTCAATGATCTATGCAAGTTTAAGGCCAAATATGAATATTAGGGTGGGTGTATGACCATAAAAGTGAGTGTGCGGCTGGGGAATGCGGTCGGACTTGTGTGTGAGGCTGCACACTAGAGTGTGCGGCCGTACAGGGTGTGTGTGCGGTCGTACACTCCTTGTTTGTGTCCTATGTGTCGATTGTGTGGACAGACTCTCACTTTGGAGGGTGTTTTGAATGTGTGCGGTCACCTGATGAGGGTGTCCAACCGCATTCCTTCAAGGGATGAAGAACACGAAGAACACTATGAGTTTTAAGCTTAGATTCAAGTGTTTTACCTCTATAACAAGCTGAACGATGATGTTCTTCACGTTTTGGAGTCCTTCTAAGTGTTCTTGGATGGTTTTTCTGGAGAGAGAAAGTATAGAGAGAGAGATAAAGTATAGAGAGAGAAAGATGCAGCCAAAAGTGAATGGAAGGGGGTCCTCTACTATATGTAGGGTCGGGTGTGAGGCTGGAGGGGGTTTGCGGCTGGGTGTGCGGCTGGTTGGCCGTACACACTAGTGTGCGGCCGCACACACTTCTCTTGGTGTGTTTGGCTGGATTTTGTGATGCAACACCCTTCCTAACCCTTCCTAAGGCCCTGTCTATGATATACTAAGCGTAAAGCACTCGCGCGGACCCAACATTTTGCTAAAAGATGCTAAATTCAAGTGAATTATAGATATATGGATCGATTGCAAAGTGTAAAAGTGTCGGGTTGTCTCACACACACACACACACACACACACATATATATATATATATATATGTATATGTATATGTATATGTATATATATATATATATGTGTGTGTGTGTGTGTGTGTGTTTGTCTGTTCCAATAAGGACTCAAAAAATGTTGAGGATTGCGAGAATAATTCTCCACCACCCACTCCGTTAATGACACAAACGTCAAACCAAATATTTGCGCGGGACGTGTTTGCATGTGTCGCACGTCCGTGGTAATTAATACGAAATCAAAAATTCAATCACATGTGATGAACATCCATGAAACACCATTTAAGTTGGTTTTATTATGTATTTTCATTTATTTTTTGTTTGATTTATTTATTTTTATTTTTTTTTTAATTCAAAAAAGAAACATATATATACTTTGTTTTTAGTGTTTTTTTTTTTTTTTTTTTTTTTTTTGTTTTATTTTTTTTTAATTTTAAATTTATTTATTTATTTTTAATGTCTTTTCTACATATTTAAAGAAACTAGTGTTTTTATTTATTTTTGTTTTTATTTTTCATTTTTTTTATTTTAAACTAAATATTCGTAACTAATATATAAGTAACTAAAATGTAAAAATATTATAAAATTATAGAAAAATATATTTCGATTCTTGTGGAAATTTCACTAAATTAATTTGTGTATGATCAAAGAGTTGAAGTAGTAAGTTAGATTGACTTGATAAATGTTAAAATCGAAATATTCATAGTCTAGATTTACACAGTGAATCTAAACGATCAAGGTGATTTTTATCGATGTTGATGTTTATTTATAGAGGGCAGATAATTGAGAATTTTGGTATATTTAGTTTATTTGCATTAAAAATAAACTAAATATTGAAAAAAAAAACAACAGAAAAACTTAGTGTTTTTCGAAAAAAAAAAGTATATTTTTTGTATATTAATATAGATCTCTATGGAAATATTTATTTTCTTTCGATAAAAACATGGTATAAAAAAATTATACGAAAAAACGAAGTAATTTTTTTGGCATAATCCGGTGAACATGCATCCGATGTAAAAATCTACACCCCTTCTGTTGGTTGTTGATTATTATACTTTCCAACGTTTACGATTGGTTTCTTGGTTCGTTGTTGATAATGGTTCTGTATTGAATTTATCCTATATATAGAAAAAAGTTCAATTGATAAATATTAATAATTAATGAACTAATGAATCAATCCAAAGTGTCAAAATTTATAGGGATCAACGTCAAAATGAAGAGTTGTAAATTTGTACATTGGATGCATGCACCAAATTATACCAAAAGCTCACTTCATTTTTTTAGAGTTATTTTTTTAGGCCATGTTTTTCTTCGAAAAAAAAAATCGAATATATCATTATTCATGATTTTTCGTTTTCTTTAAATAGAGATTCATATTCATATATAAAAACAATTTTTTTCTTCAAAAAAATCCTATTTCGTTTTTTTTCATTTTTTTTTATAGTTAAGGTCTTTTTTATCAAGAAACTAATGAATATATTAAAATTAATATTTTTTTTGGTACTTTTTAACCGTGTAAGCATTTGTTACGGTCGTGAAATACGAGATTTTTTAAGCATTTGTTACGGTCGTGAAATATGAGATTTTTTAAAAGTTTTGATTTTCTAAGCTTAGAAGCATTAAGAGAAAAACTAGGTGAAAGTCTCCCAGGTTAGTGTGCGGATAAATGACTTTTATCACAAGGGGAGCATACCAACCAAATGTAGATTCATATTAATGTTAAAAAACGAATTTCTTTCTCTCAAAATTTTAGCTTAGATTCACGTTGTGAATGCTAAAAATTGAATTATATATAATTAAAATTCACAGCGTGTGTAATTGTAAGTCAAATTCACATTGTGAATCCTAAAAAATAAATTGTATATGATTTAGACCCGTAGGGTGAATAAACTCACTTGCAAATTTTACAAAATTAATTATAAATATACCCACTTTATTTTTTCGTTTTTTTTAATATTTAGGTTTAGTTTTTATCTAAAAATTTAAATAAATATATTGAGATTCATAACTTTTGTAATATTCAATTAGACATACATACTGACTACATACTGACGTATATTTTTTTTCTTCAAAATTTTAATTTGATTCACATTGTCATTCTGTTGAAAATAAAATTATATTTAACTCAGATTCACAATGTAAAAATAATTGTAAGTCATATTCATATTGTGAATTTTGAAAAAATGAATAATATATAGTTTAGATTCACAATATGAATAAATTTACATTTTGATTTTACCAAACTAATTTATGATTAATTAATCTGTTCAAATATTATAAAATTACAAGGAAATATATTTATGTAAATTTCACTAAATTAGTTTGTGAGTGCTTAAAGATTTGAAGTAGTAAGTCAGATTCACATTGAGAATGTTAAAACTGAAATATTTCAGATTTACTGTGCGAATCTCTACAGATCAAGGTGATTTTCGTTTATCGATGTTGATTTCTATTTATAGAGGATAAAAATTTGAGAATTTTGATATATTAAGTTTTTTTGAATAAAAAATAAACACAAATATTGAAAAAAAAAACAAAAAGAAGTGAGTTTCTTTCGACAAAAAAAAATTTATTGTATATATCAATATGGATCTCTATGGAAAGAGAATAAAAAATTATGAATTTTGTTATATTTGCTTTTTCCGAAACATATGTCCTAAAAAAATTTAACGAAAAAACGAAGTGAGTTATTTTGGCATAATTCGATGCATGTGAATCAAATGTAAAAATCTACAACTCTTTCCTAGGTTATTGATCATTAAAATTTTCGATGTTCACGATTAGTTTATTGATTTCTTGTTAATAATAGTTCTCTATTGAACATCACTACACACACACACACACACACACACACACACACATATATATATATATATATATATATATATATATATATATATATATAATGTATGTAAGTGGACTAATTAGTTTAGTTTTTTTTAAGAAAATGATTTACCTATATTATTAAATTAAAGAAAATAGAATAATCATATAATTCTCATGCTAAGGGTATTTTAATCAATTAATCTATATTTAAAAGAAGAAAATTGCATATTTTAAGAGATAATAGATTCTATTAATTTTAAAAATCTGATTTTAATGATGATAATTCTCTTAATCCGAATGACAAAATATGTTTATTAATATATGGAAAAATTACAGTATTCTTGAACTAAGTAACACCAATAACTA